>NC_138188.1:105143531-105687407 GCF_964194105.1 Spermophilus citellus
GACCAGATGGTGAAGAGCATCAAATACCACGCTTCAGAGCTCAGACTTAATCCTAAGCCATGGGGAGCTTGTGAAGGTTTTCTAATGCAGTGGTGGAATGATCAGATCTGAATTTTGGAAAAATAACTACAGCAGCAGCCCAGAGAAGTTTGAACCTGTGTAAATTCAAATGAAAAAAAAAAAAAAAAACCACAATCTTCATTGCTTGGAGAGTTAACATTGCTTCATCCATCATGGGAAATGGCTAAAACTATTAAAGGAAAGAAAACATAGTAAGGCTAAAATAAAGCTTTATCAGTGCCTCAATATGCTTCTTCATGTTGGTATGGGTTTGGCGCCCCAATTTTCTTTTTCCCTTTGGCTTTATTAAGAGTTACTCTTGTTCAGAAAGGTAGTTTTGTTCCTCCAGAGATAAGCTGAACTGGTTCAGAATAACCCTTCTTTCTCTGATTTTCTGGCTAATTATCCCTCCTGCTTGTGGGCTGTTAATCTATTATGAACTAGGCTGCAAAATGAATTTCCCCCAGGATCTCAGAACTAACACTTATCAAGTATCTGGAGCCTCAGGAGGGTCTACATTGTAGACTGGGGACCTGTCTGTGGCCTCCTAATTGACTGAAAAATATGACCAACTTCATATACTAGGATTTCTTTGGTGGAAGTTCAAGTACTGAATATTATGAGTGACTTTAAAAGAGGGCTGTCTGCTCTATCGCTGTCAATAACAGCCGGGAGTAGAGGTACCTGGGTGGCAGCCAGAGCAGTAGGGTAGATTCCTAAGATGTGAGGAGGACAGAGACTTCTTGAAATCCATAAATGTTCTTTTCTCCTGACTCTAACACTAATATTAGCAGTTGTGTGGGGGTTTTTTAAAAGTTTTTACCCACTTATGAGAATTATTGTGATTACACTGTAGAGAACTAGGCTGTGTTGAAGGATGATGTTGAGTTCTTGGTATCCTCATTAGCTACATTATTGACACCTTCACCAAAGGACAAATGACTCTCTCTAGGCCTTCCAAGGGTGACCTTGGAAATACTAAATCTGTGACTGCTACCAATCTGCTGTGGATCCCCTTCCACCCAAAGGTTGCCCCATCCCCAGGACCCCTTCAGACTTACTGCATGGTCAAAGGCCACTGAGTTGATGACCATGAAGTTCTCCAGGTTGTACTTGTAGGGTGTATAGTTCCCGTGCCACGCCACGACATTGAATGGGGAGACAAGCTAATCACAAGAAGGATAAAAAGATGATCTTAGTATCTAATGTTTTTGTAACTGTGATCTTACAGTATATATTGAGCACAACTCTCTTTTTATTTGATATTGTTTAAATCTAATTATACCATCCTTCGAGAGAAGTATATTCTTAATTACTCTGTGGTTGCTTCAAACACCCTTGACCAAGTCCTCAATTGGCTACTGACCCTATCTTTCTAGTTCATAAGCCGCAGCTGCCTTTTGATTACATGTGCAGCAGAAGCACAGTTACCAAGTGGTGTCTCTTCAATGATTTTTACCATAAATATAGCAATCTGTGGATGCTAGCAATTCTCAATCTTGGCTACCCTCTGTTTCCTGGTACAGTGGGCACTTCCTATGCAAATCTCAGGCTTTTGCAACCTAGCAGAGCTACCCATAAACATAATGCTTGAGTTGGTGAGTATAGGGGTGGGGAGCAGACCTCTAATATTTCTAGCCCCAAGGATTAGCAACTTCAGAGTGACCCCCAAGGTCCTTCCTGATCCTGTATGGGGTAGGAGGGGATCAGTGTTCTGTTATAGAATGGTGGTCTCCAGTGCTGCTTAGGGTCTATTCAGGAAAAAGGATCCAACTCAGAATGTTCTAAGGACTTCAGTGAACAGACTAGCACAGAGGTGTGGTTAGAGATAAGTAGAGGTGTGGAGGTATCTGAGCCTCACAGCAGTGGGAAGGCATTGTCATTCCTAGATGTGAGAAATAAGGGAGGGCAATACTGTGACAGAACTCCAGCAAGGGCTAGAGTCATGAAAAAGAGGTTTCCCAGAGGTTTGCTAGTATATATTTAACAACTGGCTTTCTGGGGGAAAAATCATTGATTTACAGCATTTGCTGATTTCTGGAGCACAAATACCCTCACCACGATCATTTTTGTGCAACTAATGTGACATTGCTGAAAACAGAGCTGTGAAGAGGTGTGCATATCAGCTCTTGTGAGTTAACATGAACAAGCTTCTCAGAGGTTTCAACACAAATAGTTCCTGAACCACTTCTGAGAACCCCCGATCCTAAGATGAGGGTGACAATGTATGTGCCTCAAGGGTTGATTTCCAGAGCCAAACTGGTTGGCCTCTGCTAGTTGGCATGACCTCTAGATGCTGTTCAAGGAAAATAACATACCTTGTCAAATACAAGCAATAAGTCAGATGGACAAAAAATAACGTTAGTAGAAGAGATCTTTGGGTTCTTTTTATTATATGATTAATTTACTTTAATATATACAATATATTAAGAACAACACATAGTAACATTACCAGTTCTATACAGTAATCATTTATAAAGTTATTTCTATTATTTTCTGGGCCTTTGCTTATGCCCTGGGTTTACCAAGCTGGTGGTATAAACCAAACCAAGTTAATTAACTGAGTTCTACTTGTTTTGTATTAAACATTATTGGTATTTGAAATAAGGTAGTCACTGCAGAACATAAATCTCAGCTGATCTTCTTGTTAACTCATTTTCCTTTTCAGAACACATTCTCTGCCTGCATATTTTGTTTTCCACAGCATTTATAGAGACCTACCTATTTCCAGGATTTTCATTGATTGGTGAGCAGAAAGAGCATAACCTTAGGAGTCAGAAGGATGTGAATTTGAATGCTGGTTTTGCTATTTACAGGGACATTTGTAAATTATTTCTCATCACCTGGTCTGTTTTCAGGTGTAGCACTTTCAGTGGTGTTTTAAAGATGAAAGGATATATGGAAGGTACCCAATACTGGTCTTGGCCATCAGTAGATACCTTTTCATTCCCTCTCCTGTCTGCCAACCCTCTTATTTTACCTGTTTGGCAGCAAACAGCTTGCCCTGGTATTTATTAATCACAGTGTAACCACCTGGTACTTGACGATCTTCATACCAGGCAACAGGTATCAAGAAATCACGAGGATTGGCCAAGCCATTGGCTCCTAAAACACAGTAACCCAAAGTCCTTTTAGACACTTGAAATCACATATGAAAGATGCTCACAAAGAGAAAGGCCTTCTTTCTGGTTAAGAGCCACTCAACAAATTGCTTTCATTGCTTAAAGACCCAGTCGATTCCTAATCTGCTACCTTTTCTGGAGGACCCAAGGAATTTGATCAATTGGAATTTTACAGTTATCACCTTTATCATCACCAACATCATATCCTAAAGTTTTGGAGTGACTATGTTTTACAAAATCATTTTATATGCATTATTGATCACTACAGGTGAGAGGAAAGGAGAAGAAAGGACTAGAAAAGAAGAAAAGGGAAAATCTGACCGAAAATCAAGTATTTGTCTTTCTGAGGAAACTCTGATGACTCTAGAACACATCTACAGTCCTTGATCTCAGATAGGAAGGACCACCACCATCATCCCAGGCAGGCCTCTGCTCCTTAGTCAGAACTCAAAATCCAGGACTGTAAAGTTGCTCTCCAGCCTGAAAATCCTATCTTCCATTCAGGGAAAAAGGCTTCAGGATGTGCCTGCTTAGCTCTGCCTCAGAGCCAGTATTCCCTCAGAGAAGGAAAATAAATCAAAAGACCAAATATGAAAAGCATAAGTGCAAAAACATAATTTAACTCTGAGAGGAAAGACCTGGGGAGTGTTTTATCATTTCCAGCTCCTGGGGTTAAATAAAATAAGCCCCCAGCTGGTTAGTAAATTATATATATTTTCCGGAGGGTACATGTTCCGGGGAACCTGGAGGCTATGCTGCCTGCGGAACAGCAGGAAGCCAGACCAAAGTGGGAAGAGTGGGTGGTGAGCAGGATGACAGACGGCCCACCAGGGCTCCAGCTGCTTCTCTGCTGCCTCCCACCTTCCTCTGAATATTTGGATCCCCCAGAGGAGTGACCAGAAGGCACATGCTGGCCTGTCCTTGTTTTGCTCTGAAAAGCTGTTGACAAGGAAAGCAACTGGGAGGTGTGGCCACAGATGGAACCGAGGGCCAGTTTCCCAGCTCTCCTTGCACTCCAAAGGGAGGCTTCCAGAACAACCCCTCCTAACACCTTCTCTTCTCTCCTGAATCTCCAGCCTCCAGCTTGCCAGAAGAATAAGGACTGGGGGACCTCGGTTCACTTTAGGAAGTTTTAATCTGCCTCATGGCAGCTGTTGTTTCTAGCTTTTTCATAGTACTGAGCGATTACCTTTTTTTACTGTTAAGCATGTGGATTTTGTGCAGTGTGCTCAGGAGAAAAGTGAGGTTCCTAGACTATGTGTCACTCAGTCCCCTCCCCCTTTCCATAGGAATGGCCACCTGGCCATTTTTATGGCTTTCCCCACTTTGTGTCTATACCTAACCTACTAATGTAAGAAAGTAATTATTCACAAAACTCATTCCCATTTGTATGCTTTTGCTTAAATTATTCCCTTTCCTCTTCTCCTCAACTTTCCATCAAGAATTAGTCAAATCTCATCTCTTTTGTGAAGCTGTTTCTGGTGACCCCACCCACAGTAACCCAAACTTCTACATGCTGTGCAGAAATGTATTACACACTGTCTTTATCTCCAACGGTTTATAATATTATTCTAGAAGGAAATTTATAATGTGTTGGCTTAGGTCATTTTCTGTTATGCATATATTTTATGGGAAGACACTTGGTCTAGCTGAAGAGGAAAGCTGAGATTTGAATGAGGTGGGGAGGGGGAAGGATATTTAGCTTTTGTGCAATTATCTGTGTCCTCAAGCAAGGCTGAGAGGCTAGAGTGAAGATTTACCAATGGGTCCCAGGTCAGGTAACTCAAAGTGGACACCATAGACTTCCAGGATGTAGCCCCTGGTCTCCTCAAAGACATCTATGCTGAACCGCATTCCTCTCTGGAATTGAAAGCAGACACAGGGGTGGCCTCTTAAATCATACTTGTAGTTATAGAGAAGCTGCCACAGAGCCACAGGCAGTCCCACATGCAAAAGCAAAGCTCTAGTTTGGTGAGTTATGTTTGAGAGGTGACCAGATCAAAGATGAATTAGAAAGAAAAGCTTCATTTCTAATCATGCCTGTGACTCAAGCCAATTCTAGTCTAATTTCTGCCTGGGTCCAGAAGTAAAAGTAGCCCAGATTTAGTCACATTAAAAAATAAATAAAAACAAGCAACAACAAAAATAACTTTCACTGCCTCCTACCTTCAATAGAACCTTATCCAGAGTGGGCATAAACACTTAGAAACATGAATGATGAATGCTCTTTGCTCCGTGGTTGTGTGCTATATTAAAGCAAAGCAGCACCCAAGCCTGCTTACCCTTCGGCACATGAAGCCTTCTGAGCAACTCAAACTCCCTCCCCCTTGCCCAGACATGACAGAGAAATTTTAGAGTTGGAAATAGAAGCAGCTGAAACATCTGATTGCTCCCAAATTAGGGAGAGGCAGGGAGGAGAAGGGGGAACATTACCAACCTGAATGATGCAGATCTCATTGGGCTGCACAAGCATCTTGCCAAACTCAGTGTAAATGAGAAGCTTCCCTTTCTGGGGAACTGATAAAAAAAGGGCATTGGTGAGCAACCCTCTTTGTGCAAGAACCATTTCATAAAGGCTTAAGGGCTGCATTTGCTTTTTATTTCACATAAAAAGAGCTTTACTCCATGTCTGGCTGGGGGGGAATGCATATTCCAATAACTTCAGTTAGTTATTTTACTATCTGGAAGAATGTGAATAATAATAATAATAGGGCTGGGGATGTGGCTCAAGCGGTAGCGTGCTCGCCTGGCATGCGTGCGACCCGGGTTCGATCCTCAGCACCACATACCAACAAAGATGTTGTGTCCGCCGAGAACTAAAAAATAAATATTAAAAATTCTCTCTCTCTCTCTCTCTCTCTCTCTCTCTCTCTCTCTCTCTCTCTCTCCTCTCTCACTCTCTCTAATAATAATAATAATAATAATGATTTTTCCCCCAGCTTCTAGGTGAGGAACTTGTAAATGTACAATTTTGTGAATCGACAAAAAAAGTGCATTGCATTTCTAATGTCTATACCAAAATGTTGGTTTCAAGATATTAACACTAAAACCACCAAATGGAATGGGAAGATCGGAAAAAAAATGATTAGACCTTACATTTTAGATGGTCTCATGAAAGTTTATATTTCTATTGCAGTTATCAATGACAGATGGGCTTTTCTTGGGTAAGTTTGAAGGTAAACAGAGTTATATTTTAAAAAAATTTTTTTAGTTGTATATGTTTATTTATTTATATGTGGGTGCTGAGAATTGAATCCAGTGTCTCACACGTGTTAGGCAAGTGATCTACCACTGAGCCACAACCCCAGCCCCCAGAGTTATCTTAATAAGTTAATCACATGCTGGTACCACTTATTTCTTCTCAGCTGCCTAGATCTCTCACATTAGAAAGGCCCAGAGAAGATGAGCAAAGGCAGAAACCAGGAAATAGGAGTTTTGAGGTATGCAAGGAATCTTTTCCAGACCACCAATGGCCTCTAGACTTCAGTCTATAAATTGCATTAAATTAAATAAAACAGATTTGAGAATGAAGGAAAATAATAGGTCGGAAATTAGAAAGCAGCTTGTGGCTAGAGATCAATGAACAGTGAAGGGGTCTGAAATTTTCAGAACTTACCAATCAAGAAGTCCCCATCTGAATTATAAAAGCATCTGAAACATACAGAGTATTTCCTGTCATCTTCAATTTTAACACTGTCTAGACAAGTGAATTCATTCTACAAATTATTGCTTTGTGCCTACTATGTACCAGGCTTAGCACTAGGTATATCATGGTGAGCAGAATGACCCAGTCTTTGCCCTCATGGAGCTTAGAACCTGGTAGGGAGTCAGACTGCAAACAAACAATTACAGAACTAAATCACTGCAAACTACAATAGCCCATGAAAGTCAAGTTCAGATAAATGAAAGAAAAGGGATCTGCACTAGTTTGGGGAGATAGCAAAAATTTCCCTGAAGGCGGGACTCTTGGCCTGGGAGCTGAAGGTATTATCCAGGCCAGGGGAGAGGACAATCCAGACAAAAGGACCAGCATGCACAGGTGCTCTGTGGCAAAAGGGCCCATGCAGGTTGAAAGAAGTGAATGAAGGCCAGTGTGGCTTGAGTGGAGGGGAATGTGGCTCAATATGAGGCTGGACTAAAAGGGAGGTTGTCAATGACTTGCTATAGGGCTGTGATCTTGGTCTTCATTTGGGGCTCAGAGAAGTTAAATGACTCATGCAAGACTGAAGTTGGGTTTTGGATGCAACATCTGGTTCTACGGGCAGGACAAAACAGCTGCACTAGTGTGCTTCCCAAAGAAAATGCAGGAATGCCATTTACCCTTTTTTTAAAATAATTATTTTAAAAACGCCAGTATATAAACTGCTTTTCACAGAAAGCTTGAAGCCAAGTCTATTAGCATGGCCTGCCACTGACAGGTGGCCTAATGACTGCCCCTGCTGTGACTTTGATCTCAAGAGCAGAACTTAGAAATTGAGAATTCTGGCCCAAACCCACCTAAAGATAAAATGCTTTTTGTACCACACCTTCATTCCAGGGTCTCACCTTCCTTTTTTTTCTGTTGACCCTCTTGTTTGTCACAAGAGTCAGTAAAAACAGAAAATGCTTATTTATTATTATTTTCAACAAATATATATTAATATTTCTCTGAGGGAAAAAAATAACAAAAATAACAATGTGCAGGTGTGACTTTGTAAAAGTGGATACTTGTCCTTCACCTTCTGGCAACAGCCCTTGGGGAATGGGGATGCCCAGCCCTAGCACTGAGTCCCTTACCTGTTCTCCATGGAAGTGTTGCACAGGAAAATATGGACAGCAAGCCCATTGTTAGACCTGATGTCTCCAGCTCCACACAAGGTGTGCAGACCCTGGGAGAGACCCATGGGAGACAGAGGTTGAATACTAGTTGTGCCCAAGAGACCAGCCTTCGCCCTGCCCCCCGCATCCCCCTACCCCTGCCAAGGTCATGAGGCAAGGTTTCAGAAGGCTCTCCCCTTGGGGACCAGAGAGACATTTGGGATCTGGGCTAACTCTGGGGAGCCTGGAATTTACACTTATGTATGGTTGTTTGTGGCTCACCCTACCTTTCAGCTGTGACCTGAATATGCCTATCTTAATGGCTACATCATATAGATTTATGAGGCAAGAGTTCACTAATTTTAATTAATTCAAAAGTGTGCTTAAGTTCAATCTGGAGGAGCAATTCCGTTCGAGGTGATATTAAATATCAAGGAGGCTTAGGGAAGATGGTGGCAGCTTCAGGTGTCGGTTAATGCCCCTCCAGTCCACCCTCATATGAGCAATCCTCTGCTTGTGAAGAGGTCAATCTAATCTCTCCAGAATAGGAAAAAGAAAAACATATTCTAACTGACTGTAATTCTCCCTGCTGTGTGACCAGATGATTGATACCCAGTGTAAGGAACACACAATCCTTCTCAGAAAGCTCCCAGCCCCAAAGCTATAGATGGTAGAGCCCAAAAGGAGAAGGTTCTGCTCCTCAGAGACCCATAATTCACACAGGAAGTGGGAATTTTTTAAATATATTTTAATTTGGATTGCAAGTTTGTGGTCTATTGAAGTGAGTCTATACAGGATTTTGAAGCATTTAATAAGAGTAAAGAATTTTTCAAGACAATTTAAACAATTTGGCCTTCTGGCTGAATACCTAGACAGTCCCTAGGTAAGCTATGTGCCAAGTTGATTGCAGAAAACTCCACTGGCCTTTTGGAGTCCACCTCCCTATGGCTCCCTCTGGGCACAGGTATTATTACAGTACTCCACCCCTGTAACTGCCAACAGAGCTGCCAATCAGCTATGTACTAACTAGAGCTGCCGTCCTGAGTTGATGCTCACTCATCCACTTCAGGGGTTCATGAACTTGGATGAGAAAAGTTTTCTATTTATTTTCTCTAATCTTTGAGTGAAATTCATTGTTCCCTTTAATTAATATGAATATAGGCAACAAACCACAGCAGTATTAGAGGTGCCTGTGTTCAATAATAGAAATCATGGATATTTTCATGTCATATACCACAGGCGTATCAAAGCATCATTTTTGCTCATATCACAATTATTTCCCATACAGCTCATTCCTTAGTACCCTAACAAGAAATCATATGTATGACTATAAATCAAACACAATTTGTTTTTTGAAATATTCTTTATCATTGTGTTTCAATATAATTGTCTTCTTTGTGATTTTATGTAATTTCTTTCGCACATTAAAATTATAGGTATCCCTGGGTGCAGTGGCATATTCTTGCTACCTAGGAGGCTAAAGAAGGAGGATTGTGAGTTTGAGGCCAGCCTGGGCAACTTAGAGAGAACCTGTCTCAAACTGAAAAACAAAAAGGGCTGGAGATGTAGTTCAGTGGTGAGGTTCTTGCCCAGCATGTACAAAGCTCTAGATTCAATCTCTAGCACTGCAAACAAAACAAACAAAACCCCCAAGGGTGTAAGCAGACTATCAAATGGACCCATGGAGCAAAAAGGATAAGTTCCTCTGTTCTAACTTCAAGAGAAGAAGCTCGAGGTAGGAACACATCCACTGCCCATTGGCCTTTCTGAGATGTAAAAGCTCACTAGTGCCCTTTGGTGAACCATGGACTCATGTTGTGCCTATAAGGAAGACATCCCTTTGCTAGCCCCCTATGGCAGACACAGGTGGGTTTGTCTATGCTGCCTCCAAATAAGGCTGCTTCTGTTTGACATTCAGCCTGTGAATGGTGAGGTCATTCACTGCAGAAGAGAGGAGGGCTGTGGGAAGGTGTAGCATCGACTTACGCTCACAAAGTCCACTTTCTTCTGAGAGGGTTTTGGAATCTCAAATGGTTTCCATCTAAGCTGGAAAAGAAATATGCACACAGGAAAAGGATTTCACAAAGGGAAAACCATAGGCTTTCTAAATACAATACATAGCATCAGTTACAAGGAAAAAAGAGGTCAGCTGCTCCCTCTCTGAGGTTTGGACTACTTTTGATTTTGTTATTTTAAAATTAATGTTAATCCATCATTTCTTTAGAGGGGGTCTACTGGTGTATGTGTGCATATCATGTGCACATGTGTGTATGTGTGTGAGTTGAAACCTATAAGAATAAAAACTGTCTTTGTTCCTTAGAACTTTCAATTATAGAAATAAAGAGAAATCATTGCTTTCTCACATAGAAGCTGTTTGTTTCTTTTAGCATTTTGCTCAGGCACATCAGCAAGTTTTGACTGATGCCGCATTTCCTGCTATTTATAATCAGCTCCTTTTCCTGGCATGCCAGCTTCTCTGTGTGGGCTCCTGACACTGCAGGGGAAGGTTCTACTTCTACTTCCAGCCCTTCGAGTTTTGAATTATTTCCTTAAGAGAAAGAAAAAGCACCCAGCTGAGATTGGATTTGGTAAATGCAATACTGGGTTCAGTTTCTTCACCAAACCCTGCCTTTGTCCCTAGGCTGCCTGATGGTTCAGTTTAAATCATAACAATCTTTAATTTAATAATAAACTGATCTAAGGAAGTGGGGAGAAGAATCAGCAGGTTCAGACCTCGCTTGGATTGTCAGCCCAGCACTTATTAATCAAATAAATGGCAACCTGACCCAGCCAGGCTGGCAGCTGATATACCCAGCCACCCCAGGGCATAACTCAGGAGTGACCTACACCCCAGGGCTGGCTCCACTGGCTACCGTTCCTGATGAAGGCAGGCTGGAAAGGGCCTCCCTCAGGTCCTTTTGTATGGGCTCAGGGCTCAGCTCATTTTTATGTCTGATCGGCAGCCAGATGGGAAAGAAAGTAGCAAATACAAGAGATGGCACTGGGGTTATTCTGCCTCTCTGACACACACAGTCAGGCAACAACCTTCATTTCTTAAAAGCAAAGCAGATTGATCACATTCTAAGACAACTTAAAAAGACCTGAGCTGGGCATGGTGGCACATGCCTGTAATCCCAGCAGCTCAGGAGGCTGAGGCAGGAGGATTGCAAGTTCAAAGCCAGTCTCAGCAACTTAGTGGGGCCCTAAGCAACTCAACGAGATCTATCTCTAAATAAAATACAAAAAAAGGGCTGGAGATGTGGCTCAGTGGTTAAGAGCCCCTGGGTTCAATCCTCGGTACCAAAAAGTAAAATAAAATAAAATGACATGAAAGGTGGATTTGAAAAAGATCATTCAAATCGTGCTTCCAAGAAGGAAGAAAATACTTTAGGACTGATTCCATTAAGGATGATTTCTCTTGGGGGAAGAGAGGGGTACTTGAAAGCAAGGATGTAGGAAAGGCACTGTTGACGTTTTTGTGCTGCATTTATTGCAGGGGCTGTGCTTCATAGGATGTTTAGTATCAACTCTGACCTCTACCCACTAGATGCCAGTAGCTTCCCTCCAAGTTGTAAAAATCAAAAATATCCTCAGACATTGTCAAATATCCCTTGGGGGACAAATATCCCTTGGTTAAGAACTATGGAAACAGAAGGACATTCCCCTGACCTTAGGAAGAGCCACAACTGAGCACTGTTGGATGCTGTGTGTGTGTGTGCTGGGATTGAACCCACGTGTGCATGCTCAGCATGTGCTCTGCCACTGACACAGCCCCAACCCTGAGCACTGCTGGAGTTTTGAGAGGAGGTTCTGGTCTGCTACTAACTATACCTGCTGCTTCCGTCTAAGTAGCAGTGCAGTGTTTGCATACCAAAGAAAATTGTCAGAAAAAGACTCATCATCTTAGATTTCCCAATGGAAGAGATTTAAGTATCAGATCAATGGTTGTCTGGGCAACCCTTTAGCTCTAACCAGAGATTCCCAACCTGATTTTTCAACCCGACCCATGGAAATTACCTGGAGAGGTTTTGAAACCAAGACCAAATTAAATCAGGATCTTCGAAGGTGGGCCCTGGAATCAGTATTTTATAAAAGCTCTCCTAATGTGCAAATACACTTTAGAATCACCACACCCAACTTGGAGATTCTGATATTATTGCATTGCTGAACCAAATATCATGCTTGGAAAAAACCACCCAGTCAACCAACCAAGCCACAAAACAGCCTGACAACCAACCAATCAATCAACTAACCTGTGGCATCCTGGGCCAAATGGCAGGGACAATGCCACTACCAACTAGCAGAGAAATTTAAATAACGCAAGCGTAAGGGTCTATAATCTAAGAAAAGAGAGAAGAAAGCAAAAAGGGAAAGAAAGAGAGGGAGAGCGAGAGATCCAGCTCTCAATAGCAAGGGAAGTGAGAGGACCTGAAGGGCAGATGAAAAGACACGCATGTGATGATGTAGGAAGCATGCCTTCCACAGGGCCCACAGCCCAATGAAGCAGTGGCCTTGATGAACCTTCTCTAATGCAAAAAAATTATTCCCTTCAAATGACAGATGGTGTGGGGAGAGGAATCATTTATCTCTTGGGTCCGATGGCAGCAGATTGTTCATAGTCTATATTCCTTGGGCCTATGATGAAGGATGATAAAGACCCCAAGGTGATTCTGATAAACTCAGTACCCAGAGAAGGAAGCCAGCTTTGGGTACTCCAGCAAGATTTTGGTCAAGAGCCTTGATGTGATATTTTGGTGAATGTGGGATTCGGGGAGAGGATGAACAGAAAGAGTCCATGGAGTGCAGGGTATAAACACCTCCTGCCAAAAACAGATGCTCAGCTTAATTGTACATATGCTGTGGAGCAGTACCTCTCTGATCCAAGGCCAGACCAAGGGGATGGTGCATGCGGCTGAACCAGGAGACTTGGTTTGGGGTACTGCCTCCAATCCCATTTACTCTGTGACCTCAGGCAGGTCATTTTCTCTCTTTGGATTGTGTTTTCTTACATGTAATAATGAGGTACTGGTAAGAACTATAGTTCCATAAGTCTCTTCAGAGAAGAGCTTTTATAAAAAGTGAATGCTTATTAGCTTATTCACTCCTTGTTGTGGACTAAATTGTGTCCTCTCCAAATTCCTATGTTGAACTTCTAATGTCTAAAGTGATTGTTTTGAAGATAGGAACTTTAGGAGGTAGATAAGGTTCAATGAAATCATAATTTGGGAGATTCTAATCCAATAAGATGTGTGGCCTTCTAAGAAGAAGAGATCTCACTCTCTTTCCATATGTACTCAGAGGAAAAGCCATGTGAAGATGTAGTGAGAAGGTAGTACAAGCTAAAGGGAAGAGGCCTTACCAGACACCAACCCTCCTAGCACCTTGATCTGGGACTTCCAGTCTCCAGAACTGTTAGAAATAAATTTCTATCACTTAAACCATCAGTCTAAGGCATTTTGTTACAGCAGTCCAATAAGATTAATATAACCCAAAAACTTTCTAGTTGTAGGTTTTAATGGTGTATTTTATTCATACTCTATGTTATCGCTAAATGGCTCTCCCATGCAGAATTTCATAATTAAACATTTCAAAAACAATGACATCAATTGTAATGCATGATGCAGTGTCTTGATTATGATAGGCATCAATAAATATTTATTGAATGATTGAATGAGTAAATAAATAAATGGCACTGAGAATGATGCTTATATTTCAAGGAATGAGAATAAAGCAAATTTGTGAGATCTTTCAGAGTAAATGACATTCAGGCAATAATTAGCAAATTGATAAATATTGTTAAAAACCCAAAGATGATTTCCAAAACATAAGTCAGTTCTTCATGCATGTGAAAAAGTATCACTTCTACATCCATTCTGATTTTCTGTCCAGTTCTATCAACTATTGAGTGAAGAGTGTTAAAGTTTCCAGCTATAATTGTGGATTTGTCTATTTCTCCTTTGAGTTCTGTCATGGATTTACATACTTTGCAATTGTACCCTACAAATCCTATTGGAAAATAAACTGTTACTTACTAAAAGTGGGGTGATAAAAATAATTTTAAAAGAATCTTCAAGAGTATCCAAAGTTATAATTAAAAATTCTTTAACATTATCCAAGGAGGAAGACAGATAATTGGTGGCAATATTTAATTTAATATATTTAAATTCATACTCAGAGATGAAAAGAAAATATGAAAGAATCAGTCTCAGTATTTCCAAAGTTAAAAGACTGGGAGTTGGGCTAGGTGATCTGAATATCCCTTTCAACACTGAGATTCTTTGATTTACTGAGATTCTATCCAAAATTGCCAAGAACTCAATTAAATTGGATGAATTGAAGGCTCTTAATGACATTAACTGGCTAGAAGTAGACATGCCATTAGAAGTCAGTACCAACTATCCAAGAATTTTGAATTAACTTGTGAGTTAGATAGTGATCCTCGTGTTCAAGCAATTATTAACAGCAGCTATGACTGAGAGAAGTCCAGGGTAATTGGTAGTGGTGAGTTTCAGTCCAGACAGGGAATATAAGGGTGAGTAAAATAAAACAGTGGCTCATTGAATTCCTCAATAAATCTAGCAATTTGAGGGGAAAAGTAGAGAGAATCAGGCTTCGATTCTCTCTTTCTTTGATTCATTGGACTTCTTTGATGGGCAAGAATACAGATAGGGAAGATCCAAGTCTCACTAATTTAGTTAGATTTTCTAAAGTCTTTCAAGAGGCTACCAAAAAAGATAAGCCATACTTTTTGACCTTATCTTTGAAAGTAAAACTAAGGGCTTTATATTCATTATTCAGTGCCATGGTTTAACTGCCAGATTATTCAGCTTCCCATTTCTATTATGAAATACCTGAGAGGAATAGCCTATAAAGAGAAAAGAAAGGTTTGTTTTGGCTCATGGTCTGAGATTTAGTAGCCCCACTTCTTTGGGTCCCTAGGGAAAGAGGCACATGGAGCATGTGGCGCAGAAAACTGCTCACTTCATGAGCAAGGAAGCAAAGGAGAGAAAGAAGAAGAGGCTAGGGTCCCACTATCTCCTCAAGGGCACACACTCACTGACCTGAGGACCCACAAAGGCCTTACCTCCTGGAGGTTCCATCAGCTCCCAATTGTGCCACCCTGGGAACCAAGTCTTTGATACATGGGGAGACAATCATTCAAACCATAGCAAATGCACTGAAAAGTTTATATGTTGAAAACATAATCCTCAAATTCATATGCCAGTGGTATTTGGAGGTGGAGCCTTGGAAAAATAGTTAGGATTAGATGAGGTCATGAAGGTGGGGACCCCAGGATGGTGTAAATAACTTTATAAGAGGAAGAGAAACCTAGGCTAGCATGTCTGCTGTGTCTCACCATGTCATGTCTTTCATCATGTTATGATGCAACAAGAAGGCCCTCACCAGATGCAGCACCATACTCTTGGACTTCCCAGCCTCTAGAACGCTGAATTAAATAAACCTTTATTCTTTTTTTAATTTTTATTTTTTTAGTGGTTGATAAATCTTTATTTTATTTATTTACATGTGGTGCTGAGAATTGAACCCAGTGCCTCACACATACCAGGCAAGTACACTACCGCTGAGCCACAGCCTCAGCCCCCATACTTCTATTCTTTATAACTTACTCCTTCTCATGTATTTTGTTATGTCAACAGAAAATGGACGAATAGGGCTGGGGATGTATAGCTCAGTGGTATAGCACTTACTTAGCCTGCATTAGTCCTGGGTTTCATCACCAGCTCCACAAAAGTGTGGAAATAAAGAAAAGAAAACAGACTAAGATACTCATCACCTTGCATAGATCATGGAAGACAGTAGTCAATATATGTTGGATGACTTCATCCTCACAACTTTCTGAAGCACTTATAATTATTATTCTCTCTTATTTTAGAAGTAAGAAAACTGATAACTTAGAGAAGATAAATTTTCTCTCCTAAGAACTGATGCTAAAACTCTTTTGGTCACTTCTTAATGTATACCCTAAGCACTTTGAGCTCAACCCGTCTTGATCTGTTTCACAAACTACTGATTTTCTTTCCTCCTAAACCCAGCTTGACCTCTGTGTTCTTGACCTCTAATGTTGGTCTTGGTCTTTCATTCTGACTCTTATTTGCTCCAGTGCTGAGTTGCCCTGGCCCAGTCTGATTCCTGAGACCCTACTCCTGATATGGCCCTTCAGGATTGGAATTCTTGTCCAAACCCTTCACATTAATTTGTTCAAACAATATTCATTGATTCTCTCCATGTGTCAGATCATATGCTAGGTGCTGAAAGTTTCTGCCCTTAGGGAAACAGTTCCAGAAAATCCTGGAAGTATGGAGAATTTCTGATAAGAAAATAAGGATACAGATAATGTAAGTGACTTTGGAAGAAACACGTAAACAGGAGTATTCCCTCAGGAATAAGTGCTGGAACGGGGCCTATTTAACACTCTTATATATGAAAAACAAGAGACACAAGCAATAAAATCATTGGTTTGTGGAGAGCTTCAATTTCTTTCCAAGGAGTAAAATGTAAGTTGATAAAGATGTGTTGTAAAAAAGATCTAGCAAGCTGTCCAAAAAGGGCTGAACAGGGCAATGTACACAGTAATGTTGGCAAACTCCAGTGGATGCATTTATGGAAATGCAATCTAGTCTATTTATAGGATGATGATATCTGAGCTACAGGAAGTATCAACAATTGCAATATTAAATGTTTGGAATACGGTACATGCTGGGTACTGCAGACAAGACAAAGATGATGGAGATATAAATTCTATTCTAAGATACCCTGAAAATATTGAAATTTTAGTTTTTTTAAAGTGATATTTAAAATGAGTCTTAAATTATGGGTGGGATTTTGGTGGGTGGATATTTGTAAACAAAAGGAAATCCAAGTAAATGTAATAGCATAAAGCACCAAGGAAAGAGAATTCAGGATATTTTCCTGGAAAAAAAGTGTGGTTTTAGTATGACTGAAAAGTAGGACACATGGCAGAAAGTAGAGGGTTTGAAAGCTCATGTCAGGGAACTGGTCTTGATCTTCTATCTTGGGAGCTTGTACTTGACTGTCTGGGCAGTGGAGGGGTGGACTGATGGTGGGGTTTAAAGATTTCAGAGATAGTAATTCAGTAAGCTGAATCTGGCAGCACAATGTGGGATGGGGTAAGGAAGCCCCATGGATCAATTAGGAGGCCATTATAAAGTTAGGCAAGAGCAAATGAAGCCTATACTAAGCAGAATCAGGAGAAGGAAGAAGAGAACCAAAGACAGGCTCTACAGCAATATTTCTTAAAGTGTGGTCCAAGGCCAATATGAGTGGAATCATCTGGAGGCACTCCTGTACACCATCTTAGATCTATTAGACTGGAATACCTGGAGAACAAGGCTTTGGATTCCACATTTTCAACAAGACTCTCTGGTTAACTCTTATGTATACTTTGGGAATCACCATGTTGTGGACTTGCCACTTAATTCCACATAGAAGGAAAAAATCAAAAGTTCTTAAAAATCCCTCTAAGGTGGGCTGGGGTGGTGGCTCAGTGGCAGAGTGCTTGCCTTGCACTTTTGAGGCACTGGGTTCAATTCCAGCACTACATAAAAATAAATAAACAAAATAAAGATATGTGTCCATTAAAAAAAAGACTCTAAAGATTCAAACCTGGGTATGTGAAAGAATGGTTGTCAGTAACAGGCTTAGAAAAGCCAGGGGGAGACAATAGTTTGGATGGGACTGTCACATCCTCCGTATAGGATCTTTTAAGTTAGAACATACACATGGCATCATCCAATGCAGTTTCTGAAATTGGAGGGAAGATTTGTAAAACATACTTCAGAGAGATGACATTTAATGTCATGGCTATGAATGACATTTATTCAATTTTTTATAAGAAGAAAACCTGGGAGATTAAAAAGATGTCAAGAGGGAGATAAAGTGGATGATAGGATGTAAATATTGACACTAGCTCTAGAATGGCTTCTGAATTCCAAAGTTGTGTGAATGAATCCTTGCAATGTGGCCTACAAGGTTATAGCAAGCTCTGGGCTGGAATTATGTTGGGTAAAGTTATGCCTTAATAATACTACCTGCTGAGGTATGTACCTATACATGTGTTGAGGGGGCCCCAGGGAGAGGTGAGAAGCAAAGTGAGCTAGAAATATCATCTGCTGTTAAGGAGTTCCTCCCCGCAGTTCATTCCAGTGGGGCGTTTCCCATCAACTATCCCTTTAGCTCTAAGGCAAAGAGAATCCAATAAAAGTGGTAACCAATGGCCAACATTTGGAAGGAAATGGGGAGAAAGTAGAGGAAGAGTATTATAGGCTTTATCGTATTTTTCTTAAATTCCATATGTTGAAATTCCAACCCAGTACCTCAGATGTGACTGCATTTATAGATATAATCTTTTTTTGTTCTTTTTAGATATATGTGACAGTATATTTTGACACAGATACATACATGGAGTATAACTTATATAGATAGAATCTCTATAGAAATAAGTTAAAATGAAATTATGTTCCTAGGATTGGCTTAACTGAATATTCTTATACATTCTTATACAAAGAAGAAATGTGGATACACACACAGGGAGAAGACAACTGTCTACAAGCCAAGGAAAGAGGCCTCAGATACTTCAATCTTGGGATGAAAGTAAGAATGTAAATCTTCGTTGGTTACGTCACCCAGCCTGTTTTTTGTTATGGAATCCCTAGAAAACTATTACAGAAGGGGAAGGGGAAATGTGTGTAATAAGAAGGGAAAGATAAGGGTGAAAAAGACAATTAGGAAGAGGAGCAGGGAAAAGAGATTAAGTACTTCCCCATTTTCCAGGCAGAAGATGGAGACAAGAGGGAGGTACAATCTTAGTTCAGGACCCTGGAGAGCACTCATTTTGCAGGCTTAGGAGTCAATGCAATGCTATAAAGGTCAGAGATTCAGGAAAGAGGGAGGTAAGCTGTTCATGCTTTGGGATGCTGCAGAGACAAGAGCTGGTATTAGCCATGGATGATTTATAATGGTTGACGATCAACTATAATAAATTATGGATGATTAGAAATCATGGATCATGGATGATTCATAATAATGGAAATAATCTAAATATATGGCAATAGAAGAATTGTTTTATAAACACATTGAATTATAATACAGCATTAAAAATTTATCTGCCCTCACCAGGCATGGTGGTGCATGCCTGTAATCCCAGCAGCTCAAGAAGCTAAGGCAAGAGGATGGCGAGTTCAAAGCCATCCTCAGCAATGGCAAGGTGCTAGGCAACTCAGTGAGACCCTGTCTCTAAATAAAATTGGGAATGTGACTCAGTGGTTGAGTGCCCCTGGGTTCAATTTCCGGTACCCATCCCCTCAAAATTATCTGCCCTCAAGGAGTTTACAAAGGCACAAAATATAATATTTAAGTTTAAATAAATAGAATGCAAATCTGTATTACATCATGACCACAATAAAAGTAAATGTATGCGTGTGTGTATGTGTATTTATCTGATTTTTAAAAAATTAATAGCATTCACAGCCTCCTCCTCTTCCCATCCAGATTCTCTGTGAAAAATTCTGATTTCCCCATTTTCACTGCAATCCCTTGAACTCCAGCGTCACCGCAGAGATCAGTGCTTTGTGTGTGTCTCTCCTAGGAAGAGAATGGGAGAATCTACACAGCAAGTGCCATTTTATAGAGGAGGAAGGTAGGAGGAAGAGGAAAGCTGAGAAGCAGTGGTAACATGGCACCAGAAGCTTGGGGAAGGGAAGAGGTGAAGAGAACTCTGGGCAAGAGAGGGTAGCTGTCTGGGGAAAATTGGGGAAAGGAGATTTTTTTAAAAAGTTTTGTCTCTGCTGAGGGTGTTGCTCAGTGGTAGAGTGCTGAGGGCCATTACCAAGTAGGAAATTTCCTTGCCAGCGTACCCCATGTTAATTTCGCTGTTGACATTGCATGTTAGGTGACCCTGCCCAAGGACGAGGGTGGATCCAGGATTAGGGTGTATCCTGCAGTTTGAGGAAGTATCCCAGTCCTTGGGTTTAGGGCGTTCCCAGTTTAAGACCTTGGATTTTAGGGAAGTTCGATGTTGAGGATTATTGCTGCTGGAATTAGGGCGTTCCTGCTGCCTAAGCTCCTGTTGAACTCTCGTGAGATTCAGAGAGCATTTTGGGAAAGATAGCCTCGTGGAGTAGGTGATTTGGGTAGCAGCAGAACTGGGATTGCCCCAGAACGTGTGTGGAGGCCGGTGTGAGTTCGGGAATAAAGAATTGCTGTTTGAATCTACAAAGCTGTGTGGTGGCTCGTGATTCTGTGCCCAGCCAAGACTGCGGCAGTAGAGCACTTGCTTAAATATATGAGGCTCCGAGTTTGATACCCAGCACCAGAAAAAAAAAGTAGGGGCTGGGCTAGCTGCTAATAGAGTCTTGGGCAAGAGCTTCAAGATGTAGGAAAACCCAAGACATTTGGATGGGGAGGGGCTTTCAGAATGGCAAAACCTGAATAGTTTGACAAATTAGACAGCAAATAACTCTGTAAGGATATATTGTTTTGAAACATTTTTTGATAAGTTGCATAAACTGTGGACAGAAGGAATTCTATGATATGGCCTTTACTTAGCTTTGAGGTAATTCTAATATGGTAATTGGAACCAAAAGGTAATTTCCTCAGTTGATGTTTTAACTGGGCCAAGAGTCTGACTTCCCCCAAATCAAAAGTTCAGGATGTAGTAACAAGAAGTTTTAAAAAACTCTGAGTTCTACACTGGAATGCTGATTCAAGAATGCTAATTGAAATCTGTAAAACTGTGGTTGAATTGGATGCAGGCTTATTCATTAAATTCTGAGATTTCACAAACTAGAGGAAGACATGTGATAAAATTAGACATACTTCTTATGTGAGATATTAATGTACTGAGTTTGTGTCCATGGGCTGAATTTAAATGTACTTAGGAGTTTGCATGAATTCTTGCATGACTGATTAAATATATACTAAAGGAAATGAAAATTTGGGGGGGAATAGTCTCCATCTTCCTAGGAGTGACGGTGATGATCACTATCAAGGGTGACGGTGATGATCATCTATCCCATGATGCTCTCTGTGGCACTGAATGTTAGACTAGAGGAAACATTAGGCAGTTTTCAGGTCTTCACATTTCCAGAGATGGCCAACGTGGGTAGTTAGTGAAGCTGTTGAAGTAAAGGCTTTGATTAATAGTTGAAGGCATACTTATATAGGCTGCAGCTGGGAAGTACTGTCAGGCACCTAAAAATAATTTTCTCAGACTTTCTGGGTGAGAGTCTGGAGCACATATTTGGAAGAGGTTATGAGAGGGAAAAGTGATGAATGCAGAATGTTGTGGTTAATTAATGAGGCATAAAATTGGAAAGAGATATTAACTTGTCAAGGAGAAGATGAAAAGACAAAAGGATAGATTTTGCCAAGAACAGCCAGGGTGTGTGTATCAGAGAAGGGGAAGCAGATGGCAGGTGACACAGGTCACAGGTAGGGAGGATGGTAAAGAGCTACCTTGTTGGAGCTGATGTTCATGGAGGCACTGTGAGGTTCTGAAGCATGTCTCTCCCAGTGAGTGAACACAGGGCTGTGAACGAGTAGGGGATATATTGGAGAATAATCACCATCTAAAAAGTGTTCAAAGAATTCAAAACAGGAGAAAAGGAACAAATTGAAGGGCAAATGCAAAGCAATGTTAGAATGGAAAACCACAGAAGCCCGTGGGAAACAAATACAGACTGAGCAGATAGGAATTTTTGATACAGCTCTTTTGATGACTCTGTGAACTCAGAGTACAGTGCCCTGAACTTCTCTGTCAAAATGTATGTTAACTGTGAAAGAATGAATTAACATCTGCAACTGATACACCCATCACTCTCACCTCTGATGTGAGACTTCCACTTTTTTACTTTATTAATTCCTATATCATTTGAGGTTTTTATAAACATATGTTACTTGTGTAATAAGATGAAACTAGAAAAATTCTATTGGAACAGGGTTAGTTTTGAGAAAAGAACAAAAGTTTGAAATGTCCTAAATTTAATGATAAAAGCCAGAGGGTGGAGGGCAAAAGAAGTCAGGAAAGTTAACCAGCTAACAACTTGGGGCAAAACCAGGAAAAAAAAAAAGAAAGAACTCTCGGTCTATTCCCTAAAGACCTAACAAGAGCATGCTACAGGGACACTGCTATATCGATGTTCATAGCAGCACAATTCACGATAGCAAGATTGTGGAACCAACCTAGAAGCCCTTCAATAGATGAATGGATTAAAAAAATGTGGCATTTATACACAATGGAGTATTACTCTGCAATAAGAAATGACAAAATCATAGAATTTGGAGGGAAATGGATGGCATTAGAGCAGATTATGCTAAGTGAAGCTAGCCAATCCTTAAAAAACAAATGTCAAATGTCTTCTTTGATATAAGGGGAGTAACCAAGGACAGGGTAGAGACGAAGAGCTGGAGAAGAAGATTAACATTAAACAGGGATGATAGGCGGGAGGGAAAGGGAGAGTTAAGGGAAATTGCATGGAATTGGAAGGTGAGCCTCAGGGTTATACACAATTACATATAAGAGGAAAGGAGGAGTAGGAGAAAAATTATATAAGTGGAAGAAACGATTTATAGTAGAGGGGATGGAGAGAGAGAAGGGGAGGGGAGGGGAGGGGAGGGGAGGGGGGACAGTGGAGAATGGGATAGACAGCAGAATACATCAGTCACTAGAAAGGCAATTTGTAAATCAATGGAAATGTAACTGATGTGACACAGCAATCTGTATATGGGGTAAAAATGGGAGTTCATAACCCACTTGAATCAATCTGTGAAATATGGTATATTAAGAACTATGTAATGTTTTGAACAACCAACAATAAAATAATTTAAAAAAAAAAGAAAGAAAGAAAGAAAGAAAAAGAAAAAAGGAAGATAATGTTGAAATCTTGAGTGAAATCCAAACATAATGAGCAACAGGGTCACCACACTTTGTTTGCTTATAACTTTTGGGACTGTTAACTCCAACCAATCTAGACACAACAGTTATTCTCTTCATGACTTCCCTCCTACCCAAAAAGCTTTCCTGCTCAAGATTATCCCACTCCTCCAATCTATAGCCAGTGTAATTCACAGTGCTTGCCTACCCCAAAGTTTTTTTTTTAACCAAGAAAAAACTACCCCCCAAATTTAAAAATATTCTTAGCTCTGATCTGCTACACAACCTTGCTACTGATAGTTGTGGCAGCCTGTCCCAAGATCCAGTCCTTTCCTTTTCTGGGTAGCATCTGTGAATGGCTCAATAAATGCTTGGTCCCTTGGTCCCTAGAGTTTGGATTTCACGGCTTCCATCGATATGTTATCTATACCTCAAAATAACTATTAAGAAGATATAAAATGGACTTACAAATTGAATTATACAAAAGAATTATATTAACAGGGACTTTAAAAATAAAATTATATTTTAAAAGTATGCTCCACTGTTGCCCACAAAACCACAAACAAATACATCTATGAGGATGTATTATGGTCTGGAGGCCTCGACAACTGCTGTGATCAAGGTGAACAGGTAGGGGGCGCTGGAACTCCAAGGCCCAATCTTGTTTACCACTAGTGATTTGTTATCTTAAAGACCACATGATTTAAATTCCTGAAATCTGCCCATGGAATTTTCTGGAAATCCTTCATTTAGTCTAGCACAATGGTCCTTAAATTTAGTATATGTAAAAATTACCTTACCAGGCAGCACACACAGAACTATGCATCCTATACTTTATGGGTGATTAAAAAGATTTTCAGTTATAATTTTGTGCCTAACTTTTGTCTTACTTGCTGATTTTACAACCATATGTAATATGAACTTTGGCTCTGAAAGAGTGAGCAGTCAGAAACATAAAAGAATCATCTGTGCCACCCAAAGAAAGAACTAGAAAACTTACTGGGATCCAAATAGCTTATCAATCTTCCCCAAGTGGTATATAATAAATGTTTAGTGGGCGTTAAGCCTGATCAGAAATCCCACAAAAGCACAGAGAAGAGATTAATAGTTGTTACCACACCCTGACAGGATTTTCATCTATTCTTCTGAAGGCAGCTCTAAGAGGTTACCTGAGAGACTTCATCTGCACAATAAGACAAACTTTATTCAGACTTGAGGAAGAGGGGAAGTCAGGGTTTCCCGGGGTTAGTTGTGCAAATTGTGGTCCTGTCCACACACACACACACACACACACACACACACACAAGGGATGTGTCCAGCTGATGGAGAAGGGGCAGGAGCTTTCTGAGACCTTGTGTTGGCAGAGTCTGTGTGTGGGGTGGGGGTTGGAGCAGGGGCTGCCTGTTCCCCAACATGCTCAAAGGCAATATACAGGCCAGTGGGGGGCTGGGAGGATGTTTTCTGTACACATTAAACTTCAAAAAGGTTAAAGGTCAGGTATTTAGACAAAATATACCTGTTTCATGATGGCTAACATTTTAATATTGATAATATTTTAAGATAGATAATTTTAAGGTGGATAATATTTAAGATGATAACTCATATTTTCTGGAACCCGAATGCTAGTTTCCTTTTCTGTCCCTCCTGGAGAGGGGTAGGCCACATGTCAGCTGTACTTAACTCTTTGAGATTTCTATAATTAAGGTAAGAAATGGAGCAAGGCAGGAAACCAAAGGTGACCATGAATTATTCCAGCTTTTGTTCTACAAAAAGTCTAAGTGCTTAGGGGAAGTAGATTTGCAGAGATTTGCAGGTTTAGATGAAATGTCTTGGTGAACAAAGGAGAAGCAAGTGATTTACTTGGCTGAGGAGAGGAGAGACAGGGAAGATGGGGACTTCAGAATAAAAAAAAATAGCATAAATAGCATCAAATTAAAAACAAGTTTATCTGAATTTTATAAATTCTGAGATTTATATTCTGCCACTGCCTTTAAGCGAATGTATCAAAAGGGCTGTCTCAGGGTCATGGTTCTTGACAACTACACGCCAGGCACTTTGTTCACACCTATTCTCTCTAGTAATCCTCACAACAACACTGCAAAGCAGATGCTGCTATCACATTTTATAAGTGAAAAAACAGGGATCAAGGACACAATTGGTCAGTAGAAGGACGAGGAGTGCAAAGCCACGTTTGCTTTTTTTCCTGCACTGTAGAACAGTTATCAGTGACATGTACCTAAACTCAAAGACAAAGGAATACTCTGAGGTTTTCAGAAGGTTCAAAACAAAAGAGCTCAGTCCTGTATAGTATTGAGTCTATCTCATTCCATGAGTAGATATCTCATTGATATGCTCAGCAGAGTATGTAGATAATACTGACCCCCAGAGGAAAAGCCCACTCATCACTGAACCAAAAGGAGGGATTCATGGGCAAAGACTAGAAGTTCCTAAGTCTGAGGAGAATGTGAAAGCAATCTGTCACAAGACTTAAAGAATCCTGCTCAGACAATAAGACCCTTATGCCTGTGCCAGAGTTCAGAGGCCTTTCTTCAAGAATGTCAGTATTTAAGATATTTTGTGTATTCAATGGTAAATTTAGGCTAAAACAAAAAGCCTGTGGGCATGAAGGCATTTTGACCAGCCTATATAATTTCCATCCATCCAATTCACCCAGGCACTCCCCCCAGGTCTATACCACTCCTGTGCCTATCTACATGCCATTAGGCTAGAAACCAACTCTCTCTCTCTCTCTCTCTCTCTCTCTCTCTCTCTCTCTCTCTCTCTCTCTCTCACACACACACACACACACACACACACCAATCAATTCCCAAATTCTCTCCCAAGTTTGAGCCCCAAACAGACAAGCTAGCATTTATTTTAAAAAGCTGCCTTACTTTTCCAAAGACTCTGTTCCTGACTTAAAGATTTCTATTCAAGGTATTGATTATATGAGTAATCTCTGATTCACAGGACCAGGTTACCTGGTTAGGATCAGGACCAACTTCATCCCAGTTGTGAGTGACATGGCCTTGGTCAATGGATTCAAAGGGCTTGTGAGAAACTGAAGGTAGAATCCTGTACAGCCAGCTAGGGAGAAATAAGAACACAAAGCCTCAGGGTAATGTTCTGAGTAACACAGAGACTGGCTCAGGAAGTGCCATCAAGAAGACCATCAAATCAACAACCTTCTATGGCTTTAATGTGAGAAGTAATGACAGCATTACTTCTTTTTTATATGCATATTTTTAATTGTGGATTGGCATAATACCTTTATTAAGTAATTAATTTATATTTATGTGGTGCTGAGGATCAAACCCAGTGCCTCCCATGTGCTAGGCAAGCGCTCTACCACTGAGCTACAGCCCCAGCCCAGCATTACTTCTTACTAACCATTTGCTGCCTGGAGCTTTGGCCCCTTCTCTATTTTACACTATATCATTCTTGGGATTGAGCTCCAGCTCCTAGATATTCCCACGCTGCCAAAAAATGAAGGACTCTCTTTCCCTCCCACCAGCTGTAAGAAGTACCTTGAGGGATATCAGTGCAGGGAAATCCATAGAAAAACCTTAGCTTTTTATACCACAAGGTGCTAATCCTTGCTCTCAAAGGCCAGGGCAGTGAATTCTATGTAGACTGAGAGAATATGGGTGTTATCTTTGTTATATAAATCTGTCTTTTTCTTTTAAAAATTATAGAAGTGATACATGGCGATGGTAAAAATAATTCAAGTAATTTAAAAAGTTGTGAAAGGCTAATGGTACCTTCTCTTCTACTTTCTTCATAGCTATTTCTTAGAGGCATCAGAGCTTAATGGGTTTCTTACATATTCTCTTAGATAATTCAAATGCATACATAAGGAAAATTGTCAAATCATTTTACCACTTTACTCTCATATCAGGAATATGTTGGAGAGGCTGATCATCCCCATCTTCCCTAAGATTATTTTTCATCCTGAATGAGTAAACATTAGGGTTAGAATTAGGCTGAATATAAAGGTTTTTACATATTAGGTGTAGGAATTATTTTTATAAAAATTAGCAGAAGTTATTATAGAAAATAAAATAATAAGAAATGATATTATAATAAAAGAGGAGAGTAATTAATTATTTTTATGTGGAGCTGTACCAATTTTGTGGTTCCTAAGGCCAACAGATCCTTTAAAGATCAAGAAAGATATATTATTAGATATGGAGGCATGAATTGGCAGTTCTTATATACTTCCTCAGTAAATGAGCTTTAATCTTCTATTAAATCTTTCTATTATAAAGTATCATTAATATTAGTCTTGTGGTGAAAAAAATAGTCTCTTATTTTATATTTCCTTTATTATGAGTAAGGTTGAGAATCTGTTCATTTATTAGCACTTTGTAATTTTTCTATGAATTATCTGTTCAAGTCCTGTACTGTTTTCAGTAGGGTTATTTGTCTTTTTGACATTAATCTGAAGAGGTTTTTAAATCAATACTTCTGTACTCCACAAATGTTAGAAACATGTCCATGTTTTATTTCAGTATACTTATAGTTTGTTGGTTTTTTTTGTTTTCTTTCTTTTTTCCCCTTCATTTCTACTCTCTGTATGTGTCAAGGCCTGGGCTAATGTTCTGTCCACCAGGAGCAGATCTCAGGCTTCAGGAATGAAAGAAGAGTCTGATGAAAGAAATCTGAACAACACCAGGAGGAGAACCTTCCAGAAGTTGAGTGGGACACTGAAACTCACTTCAAGGGACCCAAGTCTTTCCAAAGACCATTACCCTAATGGGGTACAGAAGGAGGCAGGACCCTACTTCCTACAGTGGAAGAAGAGATCTGCTTAATGGCCTTTGATCCTTTAAGCCCAAGGAAAGTCTGCTTCAGGGCATGGAGGTAATTAATCTAGCCTGGCCCAATACTGAACCATCCAGGAGATAATTGGCTAACTTTGTTCTTCCATCTGATTCCTCCAACTCTTGAGGATGTGACCTCAGACCTTGGACCCACTAAACCTCTCCAACACCCAGTGGTATATGGGGTTGAAGGAATGTGTGTGTATATTGGAACCAGCTGTGTGATTCAGGGCAAGTTACTAAACTTCCCAGACCCTATGTTCCTCATCCTTATCTCCTAGGATTGTTGTGAGGACTAAAAGAATTCATGTGTCTGAAATGCCTGGCACGTATTAGGTGATCCTTTATTAGATGCTTTTGAACATTTTCACAAAATTCTTGAGGATACCCTTAGAGAGTTCTAAATAGATAGGTGAGCCATGCCTAGTGCCCCTTATTTATTTATTTATTTATTTATTTATTTATTTATTTATTTATTTATTTATTTATTTATAGTAGAGTCTTTAAAACTCCCCAGGCACCTCCACATTGCCCTGGACAGAGATTTAATTCTGATGCAGGGAATTTTGCCAGCTTCTAAATGAAATGCCAACAACTCCTTTTCAGCCTCCTGGAACACAACTCAGCTCTTGCTGGCTGAAGATATTGCTGAATAATGGGGGCAGGCAGCAGTATCTGGAGACCAGGTGGCCTGTTAGTGGATGGGCCATAAAGTCAAGAACATAATCAGGAGGCCAGGTTGTCATAAATTAGAATGGATAGAAATTGTCTGTGTGCTTACCTTTATCCTATCCATTTGGGTTTGCAGAAGGAGAAATAATTAAATGCAATAGAATTTACCTCTGATTTTTAATATATATAAGAAACTATCTTCCCCTGTTCTTCTACGCACACATCTATCAAGAGAAACCAATATTGATACACACTTACTGCCTCCTAATACTGACCTTATACTATAGCACCTGCCATATCTTGTGCTTCAGCTCTCTAAAATACTCTGGAAATACTTCTAGAAATATTTCTAGAAATACTCTGGGATGGAAACAGAAGCTCTTCTATGGTGTCAATAATGATGATGATTTTAATAATAACTCATATTAATTCAGCACTAACCATGTGCCAGGAAATATGCTAAGCACTTTACACATATTCTTTCCACAACATCCTCACTAAAACTCTAAAATAGGTACTGTAATTATCTCTGTTTTACAAATGAAGATCTAGAGGTTCTGAGAAGGTAGAAGATTTTCCCATGGTCACCCAACTGAAGAAGAAGGAGTGTGGATTTAAAGTTAGAGGGCCTGATTCCAGAGTGGGTAAGACTAACCACCAATGGAAACAATAGTTATCACTGGTGTGGTCCTTTGTGTTTTTGTATTCACCATTTCACTGACTTCTCAGGAGGACCCTGCAGAGATAAACCCACCTCCTCCTTCTAAGCAGTATGATATCACCTGTCCTCTTCCCCAGATCTCCAAGGTCAGCAGCAACCCTCTTCACAGATGCTTTAACCAGAAAGTCCAATGATTAGATACTACTTATTTAAATCATGACACTTACAGCCTCCTCAATCTACCTCATCTATGGCAACCAGCCTGCCCCAGAGGAGTTAATCAAGAGAGGAAGATCATTGACTTGGCTTCTAGGAATAGAGCAAGCAAGAATGTGACCTTCTGTGCTAATGAATATGCTGCTTTCTAGGAAAGTCAAATTCCAAAGAGCAAAACCTTACTAATTCAAAGCAGAAGGGGCCACAATACACAAATTTTTCAACTACTCAGGTTTTGCTTATCCAACATTTTCATGCAAAGAATGTAATGTTTTTGGTCAGTTGAGAAAGACACTGCTCTGAATCTTCTATAATTGTGATTTAATCATATGCAAAATCAAAAAATAAGTAAATAAAAAAACAAAACCCAACTGAACAATCCTTCGAAGAAGACCAAAGTATTAGACATATTTTATTTTAAAAGAAGAAAAACACACTTCCTTCTGAGTACTGGTGAGAATTTGTAAGTGGAACTGGACTTGGGTTTTCTATGTAGTTTGTTCCCTCACTATCTCCCGTCAGTCACTTGATTCCAACTGGGAACAAGGCCCATTCCCCTCTACCTGTAACCCAGCATCGCCTAAAAGAAGAAGGATCCATGACCCTGGTAGGGGAGGTGGCACAAGGTCATGGTCATAGTTCCCACTGTCTGCAGATCAGAATTCATCTCATTCTCATACCTTCTCTTATTGGTGCTCCGGGGACAAGTGAAAGCTGATCCTGAGAGCTGCTCAGCGTACAGATTGTAGGGGCAGACTTGAGGATTATTCTAAAACCAAAAGAGGCAATAAACAATGTCATTCAAATCCAAAAAGCATCCCCCTAAACCTTTCCACCAACCAATTCAGTGGGGGAATCCTTCCTGAATGGGGAGACTCTGGGCCACTGCACATGACCACCCCAAGTCATTAATATTTCTTTTAATACCTTTTTATGTAAATGTCCCCCTGATTATAAAAGTAATATATGCTTATTGTAGAAAATTTATTAAATATGAAATCTGAAATCACCCATTATCTCACCAATCAGAAATAACCAATGTTAATCTGTAAGTGTATTTCTTTTCATTCTTATCCTCCAAAAATGAGGATCTTCTGATACCTGTAAATGTAATAATCAGGACTTGCTTTTATTTTTTTTAAGGAAATAATATATCAAAAGCATTTGTGTGTGTGTGTGCGCGCCATGAAATATTCTCCAAAAAGTTTTGAGAGAATTTTGTTTACTGTAGTTTTGCAATTATAACCAACACTGGTACAAACGTCTTTGTACATATATTTCTAAAATAACTTATTTTCTCATCATTGTCATATCTTCTGCTGTTCAAAGGAACTAGAAGAAAAGACCCCTACCCCTGGATGTTGGGGTTTCTCCTGGAAATCCTACAGCTAATTTTACTAATTTGAGTTGGGTACTTTGCCATAGGTAATCACCACCAGTCCCCAGTTGAATTTTTGTATTGCCATTGTTCTATATTCCATTTTTCCTAATAACTTGTGAAGCTCCCAAACAGTTTAATCTGCTAGATTAGAAGAACTTTGTTGGGTGGAGGCCTTTTGGCCTGAGGGCTGGTCATCCAAGCCCATGAGTTAGTATTCTCTAAGAATTTTATTCACTCATACCTGTCCTTCAGGCAGGGAACCTGGACAGCGAGGGTCCTCTGAAGCACATTCATTCCCAAATCCAGAAATGTACTGCATGTAACAAAGACATAAATGCCACCATTATTGGGATATAAAGAACATTTTTCCCAACACTGACTGACTACAAAGGTAAGAATTTCTGCATGGTCACATGTTTGAGTATGATGTTCCAGACACAATATCTTTGCTATGTCTTGACATGAAAATCATTTAGGAAAGACTATGTATTTTGTATAAATTTTAAAGACTTCTATTTAATCAATACCCTTAGTGGTACTTGGTTAATTATGGGCTTATTTTTGTTTATCTCATCTCAAGAATAAGCTCTTTAATTCTAGTTCCATCTGGAAGTTCTTGAGAGGAAAATGGTTCAAGTCCAGATTAGAAGGATCTTGCTGGGCCTAGATTGCAATCTCCCTAAGCTTGGGAATCCATTCTCCCTCCATATCCTAGAAAAAAAAAAAAGAAACTGGGAAAATGTATGTGCATCTAAAATCACAGCAAAATCTTTGCCAGAAAGCTCTCTCCAAACTAGCCTTGCTGCAGGCAGAAACCTACGTTATCTGGCTCATCTATGCAGTACATGTATATTTATACTTATATCTGTGAGGATATGTGAAAATGAAGTTGAAAGGTAGGGGTGGCTTTCAGGAGATGTCTTAGCCCATAATCTTTTCACAATGGCACAATGGTGCCTATTGTGATTGACATCTCTTAACTTTATACCCAGAAGGGAAAAGTTTAAGAGATTTCTCAATAAGGCAGATCATGGGGGATCCCTTGAAATTTACCTTCCCCCACCCCATGGTAAATACTGCCTTATTGGTCATAGTTAGTAAATGTCAATAAATATTGATTCCCAAAGCCATAGAGAGTGAAACTAAACCAAGTTTACTAGAATGACTGAAGTCACAAGCCTCTTGTAAAATGAGTCCACAGCTGACATGGCACATGCTATTCTACCAGCTGTAAGAACCATGGTGGCTCTATACAGGAAAGTAACAGCTCTACCTTGCCCTTTGGATGTACTACAATTCCATTATCCTCCTAAAACAGCTTTTGTTTCTATGGAACTTTATTTTCAAAATGCCTGCAGCATTTATGGTCCTCTGGGCAATCTGATGAAGAAACAACAGATTTGTAGCATTTTGGCTCATTACTGCCACCATCCAAGACCTGAGATTGACTCTTGCAGTATTTAACACACCTGTGAGTTTTGTCACAGGTCTGTCACTGGTTTCCTTGTTCTGTTATAAATTTCACAAAAGCTGGGACGATGGCAGTCTTGTTCTCTATGTACCCTGTGCCCTGAACCATGGAAGGTATTCAGTAGCTGTCTGTGGATTGATTTAGTTTTTCATTTATAGCCAGCTTCTACTATGAGTGCATGTAGGGTCTGCTAAGTGGGGTTAGAGCCTCCTTTGCTCTAACTTAAACACCAATTGATTTTAGTTCAGGATAAGCAGAGTGCAGCCTCACTGGGTGAGTGAAATGCCACCATCTGAGCACATTTCTTTAGAAGATATAAGAAGGATGGATGTGGGTGGAGGGTAGGCCCTCCAGAGTTCTTGGCAGCTCGGGGAAGGATGAGCTAGATGTAACACGCCTGGATGTGTGAGCGATGATCAGGCCAACAGTGTCTATATTTAGAAGGAATATTGAATGTGAAATGTTATGACCTAGAAAGCAATGAAAGTGAAATTATTCTTTTGCTTTCAGATACAGTTTTTGGGGTGGGGGTGCTGAAGATTGAACCCGGCATCACATATGTCAAGCATGTGCTCTACCACTGAATTATGTCTCCAGCCTCCGCAAATTTTTTGTATATTTGAAAATTCATCATCACACAAAAACCCCACCAAGTTATAATCAGATTTGTTCCCAGCAGCACTGTGCTGTTTGGAATGGTATTTTGGAGGAAAGTGGCAGAGATCATCCAACATTTTCATTCTCTACAGTGAGGCTGGCCAGAGACTCCCACCTAGAAGACCCTTACCCTAATTAAGCAGAAACCCCTACTATATTTGTAATATATAAGTTCCTCTTCAGAACACTTTCTATCAGCAAAAACTTCTGTATGCAGAAGGGTATAGGGGTCGGTAGTTTTCTCATTTTTGGCAAATGCACGGTTTACAGGAAAAAAAAAAAAGCTCGTGAAACCTGTCTGCAGGATAGAACAAAACACGCTCATTATATGAACCTCCCAGCACCCCCCACTACTGGGTATAAAGTTCTAAGAATTTCTGTACACATTGTTCAGAAGAAGAATTCTTAGGCAAGAGCCACCTCTGATGAACCCTGCAGTCAATAAACCTGTTTCCTGAAAATTCCTCAGGTGTCCAGCCTCTTTGTCTACTTCAATAGAATACAGTTTTCTTTTCTCAAAATGAACCCCATGCTCACCATCAACAAGGATTGAATTTGAGTTGCTGAGAATCGGTAATGACCCCAAATTATCTTCAATTCTGTGAAATGGAATTTTTGCCCAGCTTGTAACTGAAGCCACTGAGTATGACAGTGCCTTCTCTTTGTTCAGCTGCTACATTGTTTCTCTCTGCAAGGAGAAAGGAAGGTTCCAGAGCTGCCCAGTACAGCTGAGCTTTCTGGCAGGCATGAGTGGATTTACTTATTAACCTTTCCCATTCTTTGCAACTGTTGGCCTCAGAACAGAGGTTATATGTGTGTTCGGAACAAGGAAAAAGAGAGTTAGTGTATGTGATTCTGAAGCATTTGATTCAGGCTGTGCTTTAGAAAATAGAAAAGAAAGCAGAAAGAATAGCTGGTGGTTTGGAAGGGAGCCCCCCCTGTGCTGAGACAGGTGTGAGTTCTGAATCCCTTTCTCCAGCTTAGCTGCAGTGCATTGGCTCAAGAGGAGGTGGAAATTGCTGAGTCACTATTGACTCCTTTGGTTTTCTTAATCCTCTGAGAGCAAAGTTACCGATGAGTTTATTAGAGCTTTAAAATGCCATCTCCCTCACTGCTGAAAGCTTCTGAATTGGGGAAACTGCACTTTGCAGCTGCTTTCTCAAGGCTCTGAGCTCAAGGACAGAATCTGAACTCTGCTTTTATCAGCCCTGAAAATCCAAGCATTCAACTCCAGCTGGTTCAGTGATTATGTAAAAATTACCTTATAGGAAAATGTAGCAAAATAAAAATCTGACATTAAGCAAATGTGTTTGTATGTTTGCTTCATTTCAGATTTCAGAATAATTTGATTCAACATAAAAATATGATTTTCTTTCCAAGAGAATTTTATGCACATTTTCTAACTAAAGAATAAATTACTAAGCTCCATGTGACTTCAGTACCTTCAGTTCTTTGGCAGCTCACTAGTATACAGCTTTTTAATTTTCACCTGGTCCCCAGGATATGATTTACTTGTCAGAATAATTTTATGAGGTGCTTTCTTCTGAGTCAGATTCTAAGTACTACCTAATGGGACTAGCAAATGGTATACCTCACTTCCTTTTACTGGTCATGAAGTAAAGTGAGAGAAATCAGGGTAAAGACGGAACTACTATTACCCTTTTTACCTATGCAAAGAAGGAATCTGGTATTTCTGGCTAACATTAATTGTTAGGTCAACTTGCAGATATTGCTGTAGGTTGAGTAATGGACCTGAAATGTCTTAATCTCTGGAATTTAAGAGTATTACATTATGTAGTGAAAGAGAATTTTGCAGATATGACTAAGTAAAGGATCTTGGAATGGGGCAAATTCCTGTTTATTTGGGTGCACCCTAAATGTAATCATAAATATCATTTTGAAACAGAGAAAGGGGGAGATTTGATTGCAAAAGAGGAAAAGATGATCTAAGTAGAGATCTGAGCAATGAACTTTGAAGAGAGAGGAAGTGGCCACAAACCAAGGTATGGAAGCTGGAAGCTGATGGGACCAGGGAAACAGATTCTTGTGTAGAGTTTCCAAAAGAAAACTTCCAAGTTGACACCTTGACTTTAGTCCAGTGCAACTAATTTCAGACTTTTTAAGGCAGGAATATAGGGTTAAAGTTTAAGCTGGTTGTGCATGCCTGTAATCCCAGTGGCTCAAGAGGCTGAAGCAGGAGGATTGCAAATTCTAAGCCAGCCTCAGCAATGTAGTGAAGCCCTAAGTAACTTAGTGAGACCCATCTCCAAATTAAAAAATAAAACTAAAAAGGGCTGGAGATATGACTCAGTAAGTAGTTAAGTGCCTCCAGAGGTAGGCAATCAATCTCTGGTTTAAAAAAAAAAATTAAACTGGTGTTAGGAAGGGACTATATGCTTTATGCTTAAGATGAATAGGAAAAAGCCTCCCAACTACATTGGTTGTTTAAAATAAATAACAAGAAAATATCAAACTCATGCAAGCAGATCTGACCACAAGCCCTTGACTGAAAGTAACCAGGAACCTCATTTAAATGCATTTCCATATTAAAGACATGCTCAGGAGGGAGACCTAGCACAATTTTAGACACAATTTTGACCATGTGCCAAATGGTGCAGTCACAGTAAGAGATTGCAATATAATCATGAATATTGTTATGTAACCTACAAATATGCAAATTCCTGATCCACAACTATATAAATGTTGTTTGCCTTTTGACTTTCTTGCCATTCTATCTATGGAATAGTCACTGCTGCCTGGCTACTCTGCTTATGAGGCTGCCACCTTTCTATATTAATCAATGCAATAAATGATCCTTTCTAACCCTCTCTTTATTAGCCATGTTTGATTTCTGTCTTGAATGAGCTGATTGACCTGCTGAGCTGGTGACATTCTGACCTCCAGAACTGTAAGAGAATAAATTTGAGCTGTTTTAAGCCATAATACTGTGGTAACTTATGACTGCAGCAAAAGGAAACTAATTATGTAAGCCAATGTGTCCCCTCTCTAGCTAATCATTAAAGTCTTTTCAGAAATGTGATCAATATAGATTCAAAGCTAGGGAATCAAGTATCTGGTGGTGGGCTCCAAAGTCTGTATGTAAAATCAGTTCTTCATTTTAGAAATGAAGAATCCAAGGCCTGGAGAATGAAGCAATTTAAGACTGTGGGACAGTTCACTTTTAGATTTAATTTTATTATTTTATCTTTTTACTTTTCTTCCCCTAGCTGTGCTTTAATGGAGATGTGATTTCATTTGAGGTTTTATGTTGATATATCCATTAAAATGAAGGAAAAGAAAAAGACGAGAAACCTTTCTAAAGTTATGTAATGCTTATTGATTAGAATGTGCATGATGCAATCTGACTTTCTGCATTTAGATTTCTGACCTCTGCAGCTAACCTTTTCTTCTGGAGATTAGACAGCAGGCTGAGAATGCCTTTGAACTTGAGAACAAAGACCGGCATGCAATTTGCATTGGTGTGCTGGTGCTGTGCATAATAAATTGCTTAAAAACTACAGCAGGATAAGATTTTAGGTATAATTTATTTATAAATGGTAAGGATGTTTCCAGCCCTGCTGAAGTTCCTTGTAGGATTTTCATCAGAAAACAGTTTCTATGTTTTCTCCCTTCTCCATGACTCCAGCAGCCACCATTGACATGATGATCACATATCTATTCCCCCTACCCCTGCCCACTGCCCCCATACATCCACCCACCTCCCAGGTATTTCCATTTGGCTGGATCTCCAGCAACTCCAATTAAGCTGCATCACTGGGACTCCAGAACTTGCAGAACTCTGCATATTTTGTGTCTTTGCAGATGCTGTTTCCTCTGGCCCCATCATTTTTTACTTCACCAATGCCTACTTTTTTTCCCAAGACTCAACCTAAGAATAGTCTCCTTTAGAAAGTTCCTCTTGACTCTACCTAAGTTGGACTTACTTCCTACCCTAGATTAATCTGCAGCATCACACACTAGCACATACTATTTGCTGAATGAAAGAATGAGAGTAAACTCTCAGTCGGGCATAAAATAAACTCTTATTCTGGTGTTGAGTGTGTTTAGGATTCCTATTAATTAGAGAGCTGTTAGGTTCTTCAAACTCAGCATAGGTTAAAGGGCATTAGGGCAATGCTTAAACTCTGCTTTCTGGGAAGCAGTGGGAAGGGGGTCTGTCCCACTCAGTTTGAGCCAAGGTTCAGGGCAGTTCTGTTTAGCTCTACTTGCATCAGGCCCTGATGTCAGCCTGGGCTAGGCATTAGACATGATTGTAGATATTGGGGATATTTTCCTTTCCCTGGCCTCAAGGCCCCAGTTTAGGAGAAGCCACCAAGACTCTTTTTCTGAGTCTGGGATTTGGATTCAGACAAAACCTAAGTACTAATCCAGTGTCTATCACCTCCTGGCAACAATCTTGAGCAAGTTATTTAGCTCTGAGCTTCACTTTTGTTATTGGTCAAATGGAAACAAGAGCAACTAGACACTAGGATTCGTTTGAGGATTATAATATAAGTTAATTCATAGTTAAATCCATAGCACCTAAGAATACATAACCCACTCATGCTTTTCTAATGCACATTACCTGAAAAGAATTATTTCCTAGGGGAAGTGCTAGATACTGGTCAAAGCTGATTCTGAGTATCAAGATAACTTATCATATTAAGCATATCTGATTGGTTGCTGGAAGCAGTGCAGGAAGCTGTAGCTACAGGAACAGGTCAGAGACCCTGGGGTGAGAAACAGACTCAGTGAAAAGTGTGTCCACGGTGAAGGAGAGCCTTAGGACATGGCTACATGTCCAAGACCATATTTGAAATGAAAAAAGACAAGAGGTGGTCAGTATTGCTTTCCTTTATCAATTCTCTTTTGTCTCCCCCGTTATCTGCATAGACATTTCTGTGAAGCCTCTGAACACAGGTTTTTTTTTTAATATTTATTTTTTAGTTGTAGTTGGATGCAAAACCTTTATTTTATTTATTTTTATGTGGTGCTGAGGATTGAACCCAGGGCCTTGCCTCTGCAGTAAGCAAGTGCTCTACTGCTAAGCCACAACCCCAGTCCCTAACACAAGGATTTTGATCACTGGAGTTTTCAGAAACTTCTATCAATTCTGGCTAAAGAAGCCACTGCAAACTTGCCAGGTGGTTTCTTTTGGTGCTGGGGATGGAACCCAGGGCATTGAGCATACCTCTGAGCTATACCTCAGCCCCAGCCCCATCCAGATGATTTCTTACCTTCAGCTCAGCCATTTCCCTTCTGCTTTAAGTGTGATGACTTGGAGAAATCCAGATCCAGGGAGAGTGTGCAGTCAAATGCTTCTTACCACCTTCCAGATGTTCTTGTTCCCACTAATACACTGTGCCTCGCTGGTCAACAGGTCTCTTAAGGGAGCCAGAAGAATTGCTTAACCATTGAATATATTAGGGAGAAAGTCCAGCTATCTTTTACCTAAATGTCTTGCACAACTGTTTTGTTTTTCTTTGCAGTGCTGGTGGTCAAACCCAGGGTGTCACACATGCTAGGCAAGCATTCTGCCACTGAACTACATCCCCAACCATGCTTTTGGTTTTTTATTAAACACAGACTATTTCTGAAAGAGTTTGCAAAATCATGGTTCCTCTTTACCTGACATAAATATTGGCTAATTAATTATTTGTTTCACTTGAAAGAAGAAGACTTATTACAAAAGGCAGAGAATTTAAATCTATCTGGAAAAGGAAATGTGGGAGTTAGTGCCTGCTGATGATGGTAGTGGATTCTCTATTCAGTCCTGCCTCAGGCCAGGAAGGGATAGGGCAGATGCTCATTTCCCCAGAGAAGAGTGAGAAAATAAACTGTGCTCCCTTCCAGGTATTTCCACAGAACTTATTGAAGATAGGGCCTGAGCCCAAGAGTCTAGGCCTCTGCAGTTGCCTCTCAGGAATGAGCTCAGGTTTCTGGGTAAACTACTCAGAGCCTGAGCACTTTATTCAAAGCAAACTGAAATATTTTCTACTATTTTTCTTAATTTCTTCAAATATATTTAGTTAATATATTTCTTATAAATTCTTTAGCAATTGTGTTCCCTAATGCCTTTCCCCCTCTAAAACCAGACAGGGGAATTACTCTCCAGCCATTTCTCCAAGGACTCCCTTGTCCTTCATCTTGGCACCTCTCCTCAGTCACCAGAAGGTGGTGACTTCATGTCTAGTGATATTCAGTAAGGAAGCAAATGTACCTCAAGTGCTTGCTTGTGCCAGGTTTTTCTATAGATACTACCTCATTTAATTTCACAAAAACAGTTTTGTAAGGTAGGCTTTATTATCACATACTCAAATGCAACAGGCCAGGTAGAAAATGTAAATGTAAAATATTTTTTGAGATAAGATGTAGCTACAATTTTTAAACATTGGGAAAAGGAAGGAAGCATTAAGTTAAAACTTTTGAGTCTAAGAGGTATTTGAAAATTTAGGTTTATTAGCTGTGCAGATGCTCCTCCCATTAAGAGATGAAGTCTTTTTCTTAGCAAACATGACACAAAGAAATGAAAAATGCTTATGTCTTAGGACTTGTTCATTTTTTGCAGCCTGAGACCAATATGCAAATAAACAGGACTATTAGCTTCCAGGGGTCCAGGCATCAGCCACTGTAACTGCCAAATGTGTAAAGGAGGCAATTTGGCTGTCAGGTGACTGCAGATGCCTGAGCGATCCCAGATGAACTCAATAGAGACAAACCATCAGTTAAACCCAGCCCAAACTGCTGCCCTACAGAACTGTGAGCAAATAGAATGGTGTTATTGAATGCTATTAAGTTTTGGGGTTGGTTGTTAAGTGGTGATAGATAAAGGATTCATTTATGCAGTCAAACACATATAAAAGCAGCCAGGCACAGTGATGCAAACAGATAATCCCAGGAGCTCAGGAAGCTGAGGAAGGAAGATTGCAAGTTCAAAGCCAGCCTCAGCAACTTAGTGAGACCCTAAGCAACTCAGTGAGACCCTGTCTCTAAATAAAATACAAATAAGGGCTGGGGATGTGACTCAGTGGTTAAGTGCCACTGAGTTCAATCCCTGGTACAAAAAAACAAACAAACAAAAAAAAAACAACCAAACAATAAACATATAAAGGCCTGAAATGTCTAGAGGTTGCCCGTTTGATAGCTTCTCCTTAGACATCTAGGTCTAAGCACCCTCCAGAGGTCCCTGGGCTACAGCATATGCAGCAGCAGCAAAATAATTTGTATGAGGTGTTCACACAGAAAGAGCCAGACAAAAGGGAAACAAGTGATGTGTTAGTGACAAACTGAATTGATGCCTGCAGAGCGGGCAGCTTACAGGACATCTCAGCATGTCAGCATAGACAGATGATATTGTGGTATTCTTTATATAAGCTTCTGTGGAATTTATGTGCAAACCAGGAAGAAGGGGGTAGAGACCCCTACTTTACTAAGGGTAGGTTTTCACTATTTGTGAAAGATTTAAACTCAAAATAGAAAGTAAATTCGAGGAAGATATCTCTTGCATATATGAGTTATGAGTACCTTGGACCTTGAATCTCTATTATCTTGGAAATTACCTTTGGGGGTTAAAAAAAAAAAGCTTTAGTGCTTTAATTTTCCATAAACTTTCTGTGCTCTTTCTACTGAACCAGTTTTGATGGCAGATTTTAAAGGTGTTTCAGATCTTCCTTAGGAGTAGGAGATTTCTGAAGGAGTCAGAAAGCAGATCATTGTATGAAAAAAAAAACTTGGAGGGACCTGAAAATACTTAAAATTTAATTAACTTATCCCCAGACTTTAGGGATTCCTCCTAGGTAAGTTAACTTTATTTCCTGTCCTTTTCTATTTTTGTTACAGCAATTAAATGAAAGAAGCATTTGCTTCATAATTACTATATTCGAGGCATTGTGCTATATACACCCAATGGATGTGAGATTAAATAAAATAGTTACAGATAGTTCTGATTCTATAATGGGTTTCTATTTGAATTAATATAATCACACATACCATTACAGACTGCAGTAAGTACTGTAATAGTGAAGAGCCCAGGATTAAGGGAGGTATCAGGGAGCACAGCCCAGACCAGCAGGGTCAGGGAAGGCTTCTTGGAGGAGGTGATGTCTGAGCCACATTGTACAGAATGGGAGTTGTACAGAAAGGGCATTGAACGGGGGAAGAAAAATGTGTACAAAGATAGAAAAGCAGAAGTGCAGTGTGCTCAGTGAACTGTGTTAAGGGCCCTCTGACTAAAATTAGAAGAGTAGAGGGATCTAGTCAGAAAGGCTTGTGGGAAGGGAAAAAGTTTTGGCAGACATTTAAGGCAGGAAAAATAGAGATGAGTCAAGAGATGACCTTCTGGATGGGGTGATCAGCCTTCAAAAAGGCATCAGGGTAGGAGTAGGTTGTATGGAGTTAACTGAAAAGCATATTGGACCCAAGCAGAGTCACAATATCAAAGTAATGAGCAACAACAACAAAGCTGCTAAAATCCAGGCATAGGAGGATGAATTTGGTGAACCAATGTGGGGACATGTGGGGCAGAGAACCTGAAAAGCAGCAGGAATTGGAGACAGCAGACAACTTTCTCAGCTTTAATGCAAGATAGGAGGTTAATTCTGCAGAAACTCTGAAAAAAAAAATGTCCAAACTCACAAAGACCAGGGAGTTGGGGGAAGGATAGCACCAAACAAGTGTAATAAGCAGTGATGAGACCTCCAGCCTGCTTAGTGCTCAGGAGGCTGGGCCAAAAGAGTGAACTGAGCCCAGGAGTTTGGGACCAGTCTGGACAACACAGAGAAACCTTGACTCAAAAACAAAACAAACACCTCCAACCTCCTTTGCCCACTGTATTTTCAGAATGCTATCAGCAAGTATTTTATTCTCCAGATATGAGTCTGGAAGATTTGTCTTTAGGACAGTGACTTGGAAATACTATACAATTGAATAAATGTTATTAAATATAAAATGAAAATTTTCTGGAGATACTTTTTTTAATGAAGTGAATGTTCCTCTCTTTTAACTCACATATCTATAAATGAACAATTATTTCTAAAGGGAAATGAGAATTCAGTATTATTCAGAATTCAATATCATTTCATCCAATTCTTTGTGGTTTTACATATGTAAATGTTGAGAAAATTTGTTCACATAAATAAGAAGGTCTGAATGTTAGAGATTTTGTGATGGCTTCACTTCTCAATTAAACATCAAAAATCATAGTAATTTATCATTAAATATTATTTTAAATGATCTACTATCAACAACTCAATTAGGTTATTCTTTAATTGCATTGGAAGCAAGTAATTGGAAATCTGACTGGAAAGACTATTACTCAGCTATTGGAACCATTTACTTTAAATACTACACTTTCACTTAGAGGTACTTTGTCTAACTCATTTATTCAGAAGGGGCTGGGGAAATAAAAATGTTAATTTAATAGATCTTTTTAATGTAATATTTTTGATATTTTTTGACATTTTTATAGATTAAGGATTGCTATGGAAGAAAGTGTCACAGCCTTGGCTATTTCTTATCAAATTTTTCCTCTTTGCTTGGAGAAATTATAAAAAAATTATGGGGAGTGGGGCAGGTAAAGTCCTTAAATCAAAAAAATATTTAGGACTGTCCTATTGTCGGTATCTTGAAGACATTTGCACCCTGGGCAATATATTGTTGTACTATCGACAAAGATATATACAAATGGAAATTGATGATCTGGAAAATGATCTCCTTAAAACTACAATAAAAAAAAACTATCTGTGGCTTATATACCCCTCAAAATGGATACTTGTATCTATCCCAATTTGAAGGCCACTGACTCACACTAAGAAAATGGAAAACATATCTAAGAAGTTAGGGGATTCTTAGAGGATAATGAGAAGTAGGATCACAGAGCAATCCCTCTAAGATAAAGTTAGACAACAGAGAACTGCAGAACAGTTGCAAATAAAAGATGGGTCTCAGTGAGGTTTTGCATCTTGACTGGGGTTTAGAAGTTCTGTTCTTCACCATTACTTATTGATAGCCTTGGTAAAGTTTAGTGGTTGGACAACTGAGAAAAAAGAGAGGTGGCTTATTTAAGATGATAAGGCACTGATTAGAAGGTACCTGGATTAGAAAGAAACACGTAGCGACAACAAAAATAGTAGTACATCAAAGGCCAACTCTTCCTGTTTGGCCAATAGGTGATGTGATCTCACATTCATCTTAGTATGTGTGACCTTAAGAGGGAAGAAACAGATCAGTTCCTTAAGGTGAGATCACATAGCAGCAAAGATGAACTTTGATGAACTCTTTTATAATGGTGCTCATAAAAGTAGAATCTATAGTCTATGCATGTTCTTCTTTTTGATGTGTTCTGAAAGCCTGGATTTTGACTACCTGCATCAGAATCACCTGGTTTGTCAGTTAAAAATACAAAATCCTGGCCTTATTTCATACATAAGAATTGGCTGGGGAATGAGGCAGAGAAGAAATTTTGGAATCTGTATTTTAAATGAACACTTCAGGGAATTTTTATACACTTTTGAGTTTGAAAGCCTTTAAGTCCTTATATGAAATTGCAGGTTAATTGTAATGGAAAGTCAGATCTTTTTCGTATTCAATGGAGCAGCCCTGGCAAATTCTTGCCTCCCCATGTTTTACACAGGCAAACATACTGTGGAATATTTGAGGCCCAGGGCTAGATTTCCCAGAATATTTCTCTCCAACCACAATGATTTAGCTCAGTCGTGTGACTATGGAGAAATAAATTTTTAATTTCCTTCTCCTCTTTTCCCCAAAACAATATCCTCAGTTGAATTTCAACAGATACTAAATCAATGCAAACATCCTGTTAGACCTTCAAATTTCTTAAAATAGAATGCTACCTCTGCTTTAAAAAATTCAATTAAACCACCATCTATTAAATACCCATATAAAGTCCTACCTTTGTTGGGTGCTATCATACACACTACTGAAATGAAGACTCCAAAACATAATGGCAGCAATTAAGAGCTCTTCATCTCAGTTTAATGGCTCAGAACATCAGTTCCATGAAGCACATTTTGAGAATGGACAGGAAAACAGTGTGTGGAACCCTTGGATTATATCATGAATGCTTCAAGGAAGGAAAATTATGAGAGCCTGAGCTAACCTTAACATGACTCAATCCCTTTGGAAGTAGCTCTTTTTAAGAGCAGTGTAGGGGAAGAGAGATTTCTTTTCTCATTCATGCCCAGGTTCATGGCTGAGGCCCCTATAACAAAAGGCAGATTAATAGGAGAAAGGCATTTATTTGATGTTTATCTTATAATAAACTTATTTAATATAAATTTAAGACTCAGAGAAACAGAGAAATCTGTTTTTACTGATAGTTGTGCATTAGTATGACTGGCGGTTCATACTAAACTAGCAAGGTCTGTATGTTCAGGTTCTGCTTGGTATCTATCTCTGTCTTGGAGGATAAGAATGTTCCTTTCCTTTAGATATAGGGAAGGTATCTCTGGAATAAAGGGTTTATGACCTAAATCACAGAGAAGGTTAACTAGATTTTATGACCTGCTTCAGGACAGAAAGAGTGAAGGGGAGGTGTGAGTGACCTTCCCACTGTTTCCTCAAATGCCTAGGTGCTATATTTTGGAGTAACGTGTCCTGAACTCCATGAGCATTAAGGTGAAGAGATCAGTCTAAATCCTTAATTGGATTCCATTTAAGGGTCTTGCCCACCGGAGGGACAGATGAATGGCAATATGCCTTCACATCTCGTTACCCCTACAATGGGTGAGAATATTGGTTTACAGCTCAGTTGGGGGAACAAAGCAACTTGCTCTATCAAAAAGGTAAGAAAATTAATACTTTCTAAAAACTATTTTTGTATTTATACTTATCATCTATAAGCAATTCTTAAGATTAATTCTTAGCAAAAATTATGCTTCAAAACATTCCTTGTAAGAATGGCTACTAACATCCATTGTGGCGAACAGCCTTATTTTGCTACTACTAACATATCAAATTTACCTTAGATTATTAAAAATTATTCTTTCTTAGAAAACTATAATTCAAGGAATCAAGCTGGTAGCAAGAACAAATGTAGTTGAATAAAACTGTTAACTTTTCAAGCCTGAACCTGTAGTCATCAGCAATGGGTTACTTTTATTTTTATGCATTAATTTATTTTTTGAAATAGGGTCTCACTATCTTGACCATATTATGTATGACAACTAAATGGACTCAAACTTGGCAATCCTCCTACTTCAAACTTTTATTTCTTAATAAGAGAGAAAATAAATTGGGCTGGATTTAAAAGTTATTATTAAAGAAAAGGAAGAAGAGGAAAAGGAATTTTGACATTTTAAAAATTTTGGCAATGGTGGGGACCAAACCAAGGGTCTTAAATATGCTATGTAAGTTGCTATCCTTTATAAAAGGAAAATATAAAATATTTTAGCTGATTTAGGCTTTGTGTAGCATTTGGTTTCTACTTTTCAACTGCACAGCCTATGGCATAACACATTTATACCAAATTCCATATTCAGATCATGATTTGCATTACTCTCCTTTATATTGAAAAAGAAACCAGAGCTAGGTCTTGTCAGTGAGGAAGTGAACTGGACAATAATCTAGCTGATGAAAAGTACTTTAAAAATGCTTTTTCAAATTCCCTAGACTGCCTTCTAAAAGCACTCACTAACATTATTTTTTAATATCCTCTTTCAGAATATCTTGATTTCTAAACTATTTTTGAAATTTAGTTAAAATGAATAAAAAACGAGAGCTGAAGTTGTGTATTTATTATTATTTTTAAAATTTGGAACAAGATCAGAAACAGGGAATATAGATGATATGGTAATAAAATAAAGCAACAAAGTATAGTTTTTTGAAACCAATTTTATGCACTAAGGAAGAAATAGAGTGGAGACAATTAAACAAGCAAAAGAGACAGATAAAAAATGATGGACAATTATGCACACATGCACATGAACACACACACGCCATTCCTCAAAAGCTCTGGAGTGATTGTGTAATCCAAGAATCCTAGTTCATAATTCATGTAAATGTGTTGCTGTGAAACTTATTTTTACTTTTCTCCATACATACATTGTTGAGACAGAATAATATCGTCAGTAAACTATATTTAAGGAACATTTCAGGAGCTGAATTTTCTTAAAAACAAAGCAAAACAAACAAAAAACACTGAAGAGTTTGTAAATCTCTTACTGTCTTTGTGAAGGTCTTAGATTTCACGATACCTATTTCCAAAGAGAAAACAGTAGAAGACTGCAGACAGTTGTAACCTAGAGTGAAGGAGCTGTCATTTTCTCACAGAATTCTTCTTTTTGGTACTGCTGTTCTCTATGTATTATTAATCTGTATTTATATTTAACTCCAGCTATTAGTCCGCCTCTCCCAGCCACCAAGCCATTTGCAATGAAGAGTAGAGGGAGATAAGGATTGCTATTCTTAGGTATTCCAGTGTGTGATGAAGGGGAGACAATTAAATAACACCATTTAGCATCTTTGAACATGACATAGATTGTTTTGGGTGGACAACTCAGAGCTGGTTAACATAAACTTTTCCCTCAAGAAAGTAAAAAGAATAGAGATACATTTTTGAAGTAGTTAATTAAGGCTTCAGCAATGAATGTGGGAAAATTACAGAGCCATAAAATCCCTCCAGTTCCAGTCAAGAGTAAATTTTCTCTGCAGTACTGTCACTGCTCATTTACTGCATCATGTTGACAATGTCTCATATTTCCACAAGGCTTTTATATAACCTATAAACAGGGACAGAAAGGTGAGGAACAGAGAGAACGGGGACAAAGTCTGGACCTCCCACATTGTCACTTCCTTTCATTTTTCCATTAAAGGGTGAGATTGAAGGAGCATTTTAAGATGTTAATAATTGACACAACAAGAGGAAAGCTGTGAAAACTGCCACTGCTTGCTCGCTCTTCCAAAAGATGAGTGTAATTCAGTCATAATGAAGGCTCTTTAATGTTCCTCCCACAAACCTTTTTCGATCAGGAAAGCCTGAGATCTGCAGGCAAGAAAAATAATCATATATAAGTTTTAAGCAGAAAAATTCAAATGCTAATACTAAATTTTTCCCTGTTTTTTGTTTCTGTATGTCAGCCTGTTGTTCATTATAGAACTAGCTTTCTGAGATTTTACTCAGAAAACCACAGATTAAATAATAAAGAAAATTCTACTAAAATGGAAAACATTTGCCAGTAAGTTGGTGATAATGTCAACTAAATCAGAAAGAATGAAGGTGAATCTCCTAATACTTACTTAGTGGACTTTTATGTGAATTATCTATACTGTGGCAAACAAAGGTATATCAGACATATACCTTTAGAGTCACAAGCAAATGATTTTCCTCTATTATTTGTAATATAGCCTTATTCTTGAATTCTTCTTGTATCTTGGATCCTTATTTTCCCTTTGCTCTGATTTTCTCCTTTTAAATTTAAATAAGACAGGATAAAATAAATTGCCTGTGCCTACAAAGGCTCTTCCCCAACTTTTTAAAAACACTACTTCTGAAAATAAATTTGGAAACCATTTCTCTCCAAATTTGAGAACCCATTTTATCAAGAAAAGACAGATACCAACCTGATTACCTTCTTTTAAAAAGTATCTCTTTTCTATGACCTGTAAGAAACAAATAAAGAGTTTGAGACTTTGCACACATATCTGGAAAAAGCAGCTAACTGTAATGGGTCAGTGATGGGACTAAAAGGAATGTATCCAAATTAAGGATTTCATTTAACAGATGTAGACATTTTGTACAGTGAGTTAAAATCTAGTGCCAATGAGATCAGGATTGTGAAAGTATTTCCAGAAAGGCCTGTTTCATTCCAAAAAGCGTGAGAGATCAAAACAATAAATGAACAAACAAACAACTAAATGACAGAATAAGATAAGATCCCTGCAATTTCTAGAGCATAGTAGGAAATCTGGCTCTAAGTTTCCTAGCTGTTGATCTCAAAAGGCATGGAACAGAATCCATAGTTAAAGCAAAGCACTTGCCCATTATAATAGTACAGCTATTCCTTAAAGAGGACATCTATGTGATGTGGTGAATTGCCATATGCCTATAGGAAATAGTGATAAATTCTGTATATCCTTAATGTAGACAGATGATAACAAAGATAGTTAATTAGCTTCCTTTATGGACTTCATTGGCTTCCTTAGTTCAGGGGTTCTGAACTGTCTGTATTTGATAAGTAGGAGAAATAAGTTAAATCAGTGGCTGGATCTGCACAAATCTATCTCTACTATTGAAAAGAAACTCTCAAATATATGTTCTAATGTAATGAGCTTGAGAACACCATGTTTTCAGATGATGAAAAACATTTTAAAAAATAATGAAATATGTTCTAACACTTGAGAAACTGCAATAGTTGTAGAGGCAGTGCTATTTTCTTTACATAGAGCAGCTGTTATAAGGAAAGTTAATTAAATAAGAACACAGGTTACCTGGAGATGAGCTCTAATACATTCATAAAGAATTCCTCAGAATGAGAGTAGTGCATGTTCTTCCTGGCCTGTACTTTGACTGGCCTGAGAGCCAGATTATCCAGATTTTTTTTTTTTAATCTTGGAGTCTATGGTTAGGTTATTTTAAGCCACAAGAGACCCAAAGCAAAGTTGCATTCATTGGCTCAGGGGTAAAATCGCTGGTTCTGGAATGGTGTATATCTCAAAATACTTGATGCCACAAAAATAAGGAACTGCTTCCTTTTCCTCTGTCCATCGCATGACAGGAAAGTATTACCATTCTAGAGTAGTATTACTACTATCCAAGGAAGTCTGAAGAAGGAATTAGACTCCCTTTTGGAGAAGAAATCTTTACATTAACTTCTGGAAGATTTGACATATAGGAAACTGGGTACAACTTTACTGCTAGATGCCTAGGATTTAGGCAACCATATCAGGCTGTAGAGGTCTAGTCAATCTCAAAATCTACATATATTTTGTTGAGATTTAAGCAACAAATAGAGAAATGACACTTTTTGCTTTTGCTGATAGTTCTTTACCCCCAACTTGTTATGTCCTTTTCTTACTAAACCTTACTGTCTTAAGACAATCAAATTGTTTCTTCTTATTTAAAAATAAATGTTGCCCGACAACCTGGTTTATTCTAGTTTATAACTCATTAATTATCTATATCTTCCTTTTTTAATTTCAAAATTAATAATTTAAAATTTTAAATAATATGCTATGGAACCATTCTGGGCCAGACACAGACATTTATGATGTTGCTCTTTGGGGACAGAATTTTTTATGAGATGGGTGCAGTGGATCTAAACCAAATGGAAATTTTTATGCTTTAGGTTTGAAAACAATGTGGAGAGAAAATCTGGTTCTTTGCAGTGTTCTCCAATGTTTTTCATGTTGTGGCATAATTAGAAAACGCTAATATTTGTACAGCACACCCCCTATCACCCAGACCTCCTGTCTGTAGGTTCTGGATGCTCTGAGAGCTGTGGCTATCAGTATCTGAACACATCTGTACCCTATTTACCACACGCCACTTAAGTTCTGAGTGAGGCAAAATTTTCCTAATGGGCTAATATTAAACACAGAGGGGAGTATGGTTTCTCTTCTGGTGACCTTGAAAAAAAGAAACAAATATTTGTTATGATCTCTAAATAGTTAAAAAAAATTTTTCATAATGAAGACCTACAAGGAGGAAAATGTTTTTCTGAGGAGATTATACTTAAAAAGAAATATGATACAGAAGTTAATCTTTTTCAATGAGACATGCAGGAAAACATCCTGTTTCATTTTATTATCCAATGTCAACATTGGGCAAACAACTTAAACTTGATTAATGTTACGTGCAATGCAGGTATTTGGTCTTGTGAAGGAAAGACCCGTATGCTGAGTCATCCTAAAGTTTCATTCTAGCTCAGTGACAATAAAATGACACCAGCAAAGAGTCAATAACCTGAAAGCAAAAGTTTCTATTCTGGAAATATTATGGAATCAAAAAAACAACGTAACCTTACAAAGTTAGAGTAACATTTAACTTAATGGAGAATACTAATAGCTCAAAAAGCAGAAAGAACTCAGGCTTGTACTGAGCAGAATCTTCTCAGTGCAGTGCCTTTTTTGGGGGGGGGGGCATGAGGAAGTAACAAAAAGAGTAGAAAATGAGTAAGCATAAATTGTCTCAAGGAGAGGAATTAGGTATGTTTTGAAAAACTCCGCTTGAATCCAGTAGTTTTCACCCTTTGCTTAGAGAACACTGGTGATGGAATAAATACGTCAGCAGGCCTTGAGCAATTATATCAACAGATAAGAGAGGTCAAAATAGGTGTGAAGTTTGGGGTGAAGGAACAAAGGGACAAGGCATTCCACAAAGACTTTAAACTCTCAAATATATAAATTACGTTTAAAAATAACTTAATTGAAGCCATTACCTTATCAAAAAACCTACTGATCTTGACAGCATTGGAAGAACCTGCAGCTAAATACCGAGGATTTGTACAATCCTAGAAAACATAAGATCCACAAATAAAAGTTCATTAATTTGAATTTCCTGTTGCACATTTCTATACTAAATTATTAGGATACCCTAATAAAATATTTAAATAATTTTCAAATTATGATGCACAAAGCAAAAAGGAAGGTATCAAAGAGAAGGCTACTTACTCTTTGTCATTTAAACAATTTTGGAGTATAGGGAATCAATTCATCATTGATTCATAAAGGAAGACAGAACTCTTTACTAACAAAACAAACAAAAAATAAGATACTAATCAGGTACCAGTCTGCATTTGTCCTGAAAACCGGAAATAGATCCATTACAAACAGTCCTCATATTTTAGGACTAGGTACTCATTAGTGCTCAACTAAATACTATGCAGTTTATAAAACAGAATGAAGCATTAAAATAAGGATTTAGAGAAGTACAGAATAAACAGAAGAGTTGTCAAGGATTTCTCCATCTTGTGGTAGGTCACAAAGATATACCCTTTTTGATATTAATAAATAAACACATTATTATTATTATTCAGTAGGATTCTTTAAAATAGGGGGAAAATGGCACATTATATCATTACAGTAACTTATAAAGACCTTAAAAGACTTACTATCCTTCTCTTAGAATCTCAGTGTTATATATACTATTTGTACTTGTCGCCATTGACATGCCACCTCAAAAGGCAGTGTACTTTGATGTTGACCTCAAATGCCACCTAAAACCAAACTATGAGGATATCATGTTGGCTCCTTTGCAAGGATATTTGTCTGTGCCCCTTGAAAAACTACTGCAATTACTTTTTTGTAATCTTTAGATCTACATGGTTCCTTTCTAGTGAATTTAGTAACAATTACATATTTTATCTACACAGAACATTTCAAGGATCACATTTTAAATTTCAGAAAGAACTTGTACTACATTCTCCAAAACCACAAAAAAGAAGAGACAACAAAAATTTTCAAAGATCACAAAAGAGCAGGGAAATCAGGGGTCTCTGAAGCCAGCAAGTTCTATATTTGAAAATCTGTGCCAATATTTCTACACCGTAGAACAGGACCAGCGGCCCGCCAGTGTGGTAGACACATCGCCCCGGTTGGGGGAGGGGCAGAGCCGCGCACCTTCAAGGTAGGCGGACCTGCGACCCGGCAGAACAGGCCCAGCAACCCGAGGAGGGATACAAAACATATCAAAAAAATTGTGCACCATGATCAAGTAGGATTCATCCCTGGGATGCAAGGCTGGTTCAATATACAGAAATCAATAAATGTTATTCACCACATCAACAGACTTAAAAATAAGAACCATATGATCATCTCGATAGATGCAGAAAAAGCATTTGACAAAGTACAGCATCCCTTTATGTTCAAAACACTAGAAAAACTAGGGATAACAGGAACTTACCTCAACACTGTAAAAGCTATATATGCTAAACCTCAGGCTAGCATCATCCTAAATGGAGAAAAACTGAAGGCATTCCCTCTAAAATCTGGAACAAGACAGGGATGCCTTCTATCACCACTTCTATTCAATTTAGTTCTTGAAATACTAGCCAGAGCAATTAGACAGACAAAAGAAATTAAAGGCATAAAAATAGGAAAAGAAGAACTTAAATTATCGCTATTTGCAGATGACATGATAATATATTTAACAGACCCAAAAGGGTCTACAAAGAAACTGCTAGAGTTAATAAATGAATTCAGCAAAGTGGCAGGATATAAAATCAACATGCATAAATCAAAGGTATTCCTGTATATCAGCAACAAAACTTCTGAAATGGAAATGAGGAAAACCACTCCATTCACAATATCCTCAAAGAAAATAAAATACTTGGGAATCAACCTAACAAAAGAGGTGAAAGATTTATACAATGAAAACTACAGAACCCTAAAGAGAGAAACTGAAGAAGATCTTAGAAGATGGAAAAATATACTCTGTTCATGGATAGGCAGAACTAACATCATCAAAATGGCGATATTACCAAAAGTTCTCTATAGGTTTAATGCAATGCCAATCAAAATGCCAACGGCATTCCTTGTAGAAATAGATAAAGCAATCATGAAATTCATATGGAAAAATAAAAGACCCAGAATAGCAAAAACAACTCTAAGTAGGAAGTGTGAATCAGGTGGTATAGCGATACCAGATCTCAAACTATACTACAGAGCAATAGTAACAAAAACAGCATGGTACTGGTACCAAAACAGGCAGGTGGACCAATGGTACAGAATAGAGGACACAGAAACCAATCCACAAAACTATAACTATCTTATATTTGATAAAAGGGCTAAAAGCATGAAATAGAGGAAGGATAGCATCTTCAACAAATGGTGCTGGGAAAACTAGAAATCCATATGCAACAAAATGAAACTGAATCCCTTTCTCTCGCCATGCACAAAAGTTAACTCAAAATGGATCAAGGAGCTTGATATCAAATCAGAGACTGCGTCTGATAGAAGAAAAAGTTGGCTACGATCTACATACTGTGGGGTCGGGCTCCAAATTCCTCAATAGGACACCCATAGCACAAGAGTTAATAACTAGAATCAACAAATGGGACTTACTCAAACTAAAAAGTTTTTTCTCAGCAAAAGAAACAATAAGAGAGGTAAATAGGGAGCCTACATCCTGGGAACAAATCTTTACTCCTCACACTTCAGATAGAGCCCTAATATCCAGAGTATACAAAGAACTCAAAAAATTAAACAATAAGAAAACAAATAACCCAATCAACAAATGGGCCAAGGACCTGAACAGACACTTCTCAGAGGAGGACATACAATCAATCAATAAGTACATGAAAAAATGCTCACCATCTCTAGCAGTCAGAGAAATGCAAATCAAAACCACCCTAAGATACCATCTCACTCCAGTAAGATTGGCAGCCATTATGAAGTCAAACAACAAGTGCTGGCGAGGATGTGGGGAAAAGGGTACACTTGTACATTGCTGGTGGGACTGCAAATTGGTGCAGCCAATTTGGAAAGCAGTATGGAGATTTCTTGGAAAGTTGGGAATGGAACCACCATTTGACCCAGCTATTCCCCTTCTCGGTCTATTCCCTAAAGACCTAAAAATAGCATGCTACAGGGACACTGCTACATCGATGTTCTTAGCAGCACAATTCACAATAGCAAGACTGTGGAACCAACCTAGATGCCCTTCAATAGACGAATGGATAAAAAAATGTGGCATTTATACCCAATGGAGTACTACTCTGCATTAAAAAATGACAAAATCATAGAATTTGCAGGGAAATGGATGGCATTAGAACAGATTATGCTAAGTGAAGCTAGCCAATCCCTAAAAAACAAATGCCAAATGTTTTCTTTGATATAAGGAGAGTAACTAAGAACAGAGTTGGGAGGAAGAGCATGAGAAGAAGATTAACTTTAAACAGGGGTGAGAGGTGGGAGGGAAAAGGAAAGAGAAGGGAAATTGCATGGAAATGGAAGGAGACCCTCATGGTTATACAAAATTACATAGAAGAAGAAGTGAGGGGAAAGGGGGAAAAAAACAAGGGGGAGAAATGAATTACAGTAGATGGGGTAGAGAGAGAAGATGGGAGGGGAGGGGATGGGGGATAGTAGAGGATAGGAAAGGCAGCAGAATACAACAGACACTAGTATAGCAATATGTAAAACAGTGGATGTTTAACTGATGTGATGCTGCAATCTGTATACGGGGTAAAAATGGGAGTTCATAACCCACTTGAATCAAAGTGTGAAATATGATATGTCAAGAACTATGTAATGTTTTGAACAACCAAGAATAAAAATTAAAGGAAAAAAAATATTTCTACACCGTAAAATGCTGCTTAGGTAACTAAGCCTTTAATGTTGGGCTTACTCATTTGTGAAATAGGAATAATACTACTTATTCCATACAATTTTTGTGAAAATCAATGAGATAATCCAAGTCTCGAACATAGCAGGTACTGTAATATTAGTTCTCTTTCCCATTCTAAGAAAATGCTGATTGAATTTTCAGACACAAAAGCATCTAACACAATAAAGATAATTCTGTATATGGATTAGATGTGCTAAAACATCATCATTCACATTGTTATATTTGAAATAATGTTTGAGCACATTTCTACAGCTGTTGGGGCATAAAAATGAAAAATGTTAGACCTGAATTAGAAATATTTTGCAAAATGAATATTGATTACCTAGCCATCAGAATGTCAAAGATACCAGAGATGATTCTAAAATATAGATAAATTACTAAATACAAAAACCAAATCAAACAGCAAACAAACCACATCAAACCTTAATTCTAGGAACCCACAATTTCAAGTTGCCTAGAGAATCTAAATCCCTATGATTTTGGGTGAAAATATTAAGAGCTGAAAGAGCCATCTGTCATTGATCATGGATGAGGGCAAAGCTTGAAAATTAATAGCTCTAAATAGCTCATCTGAGCTTGAGAAAGGCCTATTAAGTAGGGAAGATATTTCAGTATGATCACTTTGAAATAAACACTTAATAGAAAAATTTGTATTAGACACAGTAAGTCTAAAAACATTTTATAAAAGTAAGTAATCTTCCACCATATAATCATTTAAATTATAAATAAGTTGCATTTACTCAGGCAGAACTTTAATTCTGCTTTTTGATGTATATATTTGTTATATTCTCACTTTTCTTTAGTTTTAAGCAAATTCATATAATAACTGATGAACCAGCACTAATCCTAATATTGTTACATTAGTTTTTGAGGTCTTATATTTACTTGCTGAATCTTTTTGACTCCTTTTTTTTTGAAACTCTTTCACCCAACTTTTCTCATTTTTTGCTTCCTATATCCTGATCACCGTCTCTTCTCTTTTATGTTTTGTTTCTGAAGCTATACACTGATAAAATCTAAAATCATGATGTAATTTAAATTCTTTGGAGACTATGTGAGCTGAAGTCCCACTATTTGCATACCTTTACATCTTGCTAACAAATAAAGGTAGCCCTGCTTTTGTAAAGCAAGTAGGAATAATATACGTCTAGAAATCCATGGGCACTAGAAACAGATATATTCAGAAATAAATTAAATGTTATCACTTGAATAAAATAAGTATATTCAATGGTAAATTTCCCTTTGGAAATAATGTTTAAATGAAGTAACCCCAGCACTTCTTCAATGTGGATATTACATATCTCTAGAGTACGAATCCTCTGGCAGCACTAACTACTTGAAGTAGTCACAATGAATATTCCATAGTGTCAGCTGAGAAAAATAAGGTATTTTCTATTGCATAGCAGAATGTAAAGAAACAATGGAATGGCAGGCAAGAGCTGACTCAGTTATGGGGACAGAGATGGGGTTAAATCAAGCAGTGTTCACAAATACTGATTCACAGAGCAAGAGCATCAGAATCACCTGAAGTATCTGTTGACATTACAGACTTGGGGGTGGGGGTGTACTGTACTCAGTGGTAAAGTGTATGCTTAGCATGTATCAGGCCCTGGCTTTGATCCCCAGTACCACTTAAAAAAGAAAGGCAAAATTAAAGCATCCTGGACTTACCACCAGATACTATGAATAAAAATCTCCAGCTGTTTGGGCAGGTACTCAAAAATTTTTCACAGGTACTATTGGCAATATAAATATCCAGTCAGGTTTGAATAACTATTGGTCCACATGATTTCCAAGAGTTATTTCAGCTCCAAAATTATTAATATTAGTTTGAGGATAAATAAGTGAGGAAGGGATTAACTGTAGACCATAGGCTGTGGAGTTGAGAACGCCTTACTTGACCTGTGTGATTTTGGCCTACTTATCTCTTTCTCCTTTTTGTCTTCATGTTTAAGATGGGGATAGTAATATTATGTACTTCACAGTGTTGATGTGAAGATGATACATGTGAGATGATGTTTGTAAAGTACTAGAACAGGCACATAATAAGTACTCAACAAATGTTGGCCATTAGTATTATTAAACCACAACCACGGCATATCTGGAATGCAATGCACTCAGTGATTGTGTTATAGAAATCCTACTTGTGAACAATGACAACCACGACTAAAGGTGCTGGCCAGGATCCTTATCAGAGTAATGCTGACTGGCTTATAGGAGAACAGTTTCTTAGCCCTTTTAGCCCTCAGTTGTAATTAAACTAGCTATCTTAGGGGGAGGACTCAATCCTCTCTATATGCGTACATTCATATAAATTAGTCTTTATGATACACTCCTACTTTATAGTTTGCCCTTTAAAATAAATTTTGTTGTTTAAGCAGCTAGGAGGTTTTTCTAAAGCAAGAATAATCAAGCTAGTTTCATCTTCATCAATTTAATTATTTTGATTTTGGTTTGGTTTAAAAAATAGTACTCTCAATTGAAAGCTCATGATTATATTATTTATAGAAAAGTTTGAACATTTCAACATATCAATATACCAGGCTAAAGTTGACTATGACCACCTAGTCTAGATATGTGGATTCCAATCTTGTCTACATTTTGGACTAGAACTCCAACAATCTGACTTCAAGTATAAAGCCTCTTTCACTAAAATATATGATTTGAAAATAAGTCTTTGATCTTGCCTTTACCTTGTAATAATACACATACATTAGTGAAAATACATACCAGATTAATCTCTTCGGCATTGAAATCTTCAGCTAGGAAAGCAGTCCTAGTTAAAACTTCATGACGCTTGGTTTCATGAATCTGGTCCAGTTTAGTGCCTATTACCAAAAGTGGGATCTGATTATCTGCAAACTGTTCCTGATCATAGTCCCTGTGATAAATAATAAGGAAGAGGTGAACAGAATTTACCTTCCCAATGCAGATGTGCAACATTTAAATACAAGTAATTTACACTGTTTTCACTGATAATTGATTCCTGGCTCACCCATCACATACAAATTATTTTTTTTCAATTTCTTCCATTTATTTGTTCATTTATCAATCCTTCACCATCATCTATTAAGGTCCAACTATTTATCTAACTATTCAACATTTGTTTTTGTATGTCTTTACAATAGTCTACTTGAACAACTGAGTGAGAGTGCTCATCAAGTATACCACAGTCATGTGACTTGACTTCCCCAAGGTCTGTCTTTTACGGCCAATGACTCAGAAATTTTTCATTGTAGAAGCAAAGAATGGATTCAAACTTCAGGGTAGAAAAATGTAGGAGCCTAACATGGTACTCAGGCTTCATGCCAGAGAGGAAGATGGCAAGCTCCTGGGTACTTTTTGGTGTATGCATAAGCTCTATATGTTATCATGCATATTTCTATCTATGAATAAAGAAGAGATCGCTTCAGGAAAGGAAGAAGTAGGGAAGCAAAAGGCTAGAATAAATTGAATGTAGGTGATGCCATAGCCCAAAGAAAGATCTATTAAACAAGAGGAAATGGTAGGAAACAACTGAAATGAAAATGAATAGTGAGAGCAAAAAATGTATTACCAAATAGTTATTTGTTCTGACATGAGATTATGGGAGACAAGGCAATCAGAATCATTTAGGGTTAGTGGCCTTGGGCCACTGGCTATTACAACAACTTTTTCTCTATTTATCTAAAGGATAGGGTGATATAAATGATATTTTTGAAAGAAATATAAAGTCCATTGTCGAATTAATTGAAAGTCAGTTCATAGAATTAAAAGACTTACAATTCTGATATGTTCAAGCTCAATATATAATACCAAAATCTGCTTTTGAAGAATTTAGGACAGGGGCTGGGGTTGTGGCACTTGCCTAGCACGTGTGAGGCACTGGATTTGATCCTCAGCACCATATAAAAAAATAAAAAACAAATAAAATAAAGGCATTGTGTCCATCTATAAGTAAAAATATTTAAAAAGAATTTACGACAGTAAATCAATATCGTATAATCCAATCAACAAAACCCAGCTGAGCATAGTTTCTTTTCTTTCTTTAATACCAATTTTCTTTCTTTTGAGCAATTAAATTGGGGTGGAGGGCAAAATTACTAAATCTTTATGCCCTTCGCAATCAGCTTGGAACACAATTGTTTTCAACTACATAATCTTCCATCTCATTCAAAAATTATTCTTCTATTTACTGCATCAAAGCCAATAATAGCTCAAGTTTAAGGCCTTTAACTTTTCTTACCAGCATCAATCCTGATTTGGACATAATTTGAAACTGACATTTAACTTATTAGAAAAATTTAAGAGTGTCTGAGGAATTCACCAATTCTTTCTCATAAAATTTTGTATATATCCTATCAAGTTTTTTTTTTTCTTTTTTTTTGCAGTAGTGGGGATGATTGAATCCAGAGCCTGTGCATGTCAGGCAAGAACTTCACCACTGAGCTACATGCCAAGGCAGATATCATCTTTGACACACATACATTTCTGTCACTTAAAGTATATGTAAAGTATATATATATATATATGTGTGTGTGTGTGTGTGTGTGTGTGTGTGTGTATGTGTGTGTGTGTGTGTGTGTGTGTATATTCTCTTATTTCTTTTTAGCTTTCCTTTTTTTCTTATTTTCTTTCATAAAATCCTAGTTCCAATTTGATCTTCAGTATTTTTTTTAAACCATTAAGTGAAAAAACTGATGGGAAATTTTGTTATTGGTATTCAAACAAAGCTGATAACTGCTTAAAATCAGTTTTTTCTCATTGTGTAGGTTCTTTCTTCACATTCTTGTTTCCTTTGCTGTGTAGGTACATTTTGATATCATAGGATAATCTTTTCAGCAAATGGTGCTGGAACAACTGGACATTCAAATGCAAAAATTAACCTCAGACAAAACCTTACATCTTCTATAAAACTAACTTAAAGCAGATTACAAATCTAAATATAAACCCCAAACTATAAAACCTGCATAATCAGGGATTAGGCAGAGTTTTTACACATGATATCAAAACATAATCCAAAAAAAAACCACTAAGAGATTAGATTTCATCAAAATGAAAACAAATGCTTTGTGAAAGACCCTATTAAGAAAATGAAAAGAACTGCCTATAATCCTAGAGATACTCAGAAGGCTGAGGCAGAAGGATTGCAGGTTCAAGGCCTGCCTCAACAATTAGTGAGACCCTCAGCAATTTAGCAGTACCCTGTCTCAAAATAAAAAATAAAAAGGACTGGGGTGTAGCTCAGGGATAAAGTGCCCTGGGTTCGATCCCCAGGAGAGAGAGAAAAAGAGAGAAAGACACACACACACACACACACACACACACACACACACACACACACAGAGTGAATGAGAATGAAAAGATAATCTATATAGACTAGGAGAAAATTTGCAAATAAAAAATGATTGTTATAACATTTCAAACCAACTGTAAAGTAATTCCAAGCTTACCCATTTGTCACTAAAACTCCAGTTGGCACCAAATCTCTATTGAGAGCTTCCAAAGACCAACGATACAAGTTTTGGGATGACTTCTTATTTGTTAAGTCATGTACTAAAATAATACCTAAAATAATCAGAGATAATAATCTTAGTATTGTAAACAACTCTTCTTCATATTGCAATTGACAAAATTAAGCTTAGTAAGTCCAAACATTATGTGGTTTAATCAATCTAATATTATAGTATGACTAACAATCTCAAAACAATTTAAAAAAAATTTCTCTAAAAGTACTTAGAAATAATTAGCTATAAAACTGTCAGTTATATAATGAAAAAAAATTCTAGAAGGGCTGGCAAAATATCTTTAAATATTTCTAATGTCTTTCCTATTTTGCATTCAACACTTCCTGAGTGCCTACTCTATGTCTGGTCCTACTTGCAGAACCACTTTATCAATCAAGAGCATCAAAACTAAAGTATAATTAGAAACTATATTCATTCAAAGTTACATTGTTTCTGCACTGTATATAGTCCTGCAACAGATATCAGTACAAACATATTACTTATACTCACTAAAAATACAATAAGAATGTAGTAAAGTGGTATTGATTTAATTTGCACAAACACTTTTCCTTAGCAGACAAAATGCAGCCCTAAAGATATTTGGGCTTGATCAACTTGACACTTTCTAGTTCTTGGAATTAATGGTTAGCTATGTAAGCTTGCTACCTATAAGAGATTTAGTTAATAGACAAAAGAAATATGCCACCAGGAAAGAGTAGGAAGAGATAATCAAGCATAAAATAGTATAAAATATCTAACTTTTGAGACATTGAGAAAAATAATGAAATGTAATACGGTTCAGACATATAATTAAACTGAATCAATTAAGATCCTAGACAGAAAGGCAAAGTAGGTAATTATTTTAATAAGATAAAGATAAAAGAAGAAAGGCTTTAATGCTTAGTCTCTTGTGGTCAAAACTACAGGTTTTAAAATTCCCAATCCTTACCTATATTAGCCTGATTCTACTGTGAAAAGAGAATGCAAAATTAATGATTTGTCCATCTTTGAATATGGGATACATCAACTTGAAAAATAAGGACAGAAGAAGCAGAATTAATTGGCTTCTCTAGTTTTTCAGCTGTCTGTATGACTAAGGTGCTTGTATAGTAGATTTGTTCCAACCAGCTCAGATAAACCTGTTTTGAGCAAATACAGATCTGACACTTGCCCGCTATCTAACTGTCCTCACAGAGGTTCTCACAGGCATCAAGAACAGAGAGAAAAAAAACAAAAAAGAACTACTATTAAAGAATATAGTTAATGTTTATTTAGCACTTATGTGTCAGATTTTTAAATTATGTTATCTAGTTTAATTTTTGGAACAATCCTATGAAGTATTATTATATATTTCTACACCTGAGGAAATGAGGCTCAGAGAGGCTGAGTAACTAGGTAGGTAGGGTAGCCAGAATTTGACAAGGACTCCATGAACTGTAATTATGTCCTTTATTACACACCTCCATCTGAAAGTCTGCTTCTAAAACTTGAATATTTATAACTGGATGAAACTTCTGCATCCCTAAAAACACCCTCAGGCAGCTCTTTAAAATTACATAGGTCTCTCTCTAAGGGGCAGATGAAAGAAATCTGCATCTCTGGATATCTGGCTTAAGACCACAGGATTCCACTCAACTGACTAGAGAAACAGCATTCCCAGGGACAGTGTTTTGAAAGTTCTGTTTTATGTCAAGTACCCAAAATAAAATTTTAATTCTCAATATTTTGTTTATGTCAATAATATAAATAGGACTTAGACAAAGCAGATGTTTACTCTTCTGAATCACATGGTTAGAATCTAGAAACATAAGTTGAAATGTAATATGAATATTTAAGTCAAAAGTGGTATTTTAAATCTTTCTCAAATTAAGTTGAGTCTGGCATGCCATTAGCATTTCATATAAGGTATTATATATTCACAGACCATTAAAATGGGGTAAAAATAAAAGACGCTTTACCATTCACAGAGTTGTAGAATACTGCTCTTGTGCTTTTCACACTGCTGGCACTGCCCACAGAGCCTCCAACATCCCATAATTCTATATAGTAGGTCCTCTCTTCTGGGGTTCCTTCTTTGTAGTCATGAACCTAACAAATTAATAAATTAAAATAACTATTATAGCCACTGAACAAACCAGTAGGCACCTCATTCAGTTTAAAGCACTGGACATTTCATTTCAGCATGTCCTTCTCAAATCACCACCGTCTGTCTTTCAAGCTCACTCTGTCAAATACTTCAATTCTAATAGTCTTTGACCCCAGAAGACCCTACGGTTAATTGATTCTAAAATCTGTCACAGATCCCTCTTCTACTTCCAGCTTTAATTCTTTCCTAACTAAGCATAAATTCCACGATCTATCCTTACAGTTACTTCTTTGCCTTCCTCTCACATTGTATTCTGACAAAATCCCATTGCTGGTTATTTCCCCTATTCCATGTCTATGACCCAGCTACCTAAATGTAGAGCTTAGAAAAATTCACATTCAAGCTGACTGAATTCATTTTAAATTTAAGTATGCCTTTGGAACTGCCCTTCTATCAATCTTGTGGTCCATTTACCCTTTTCTTCTCCCAGGTAACTATTTCATATTTTCCCTTCTTTTTTGAACTTCAAATAACTCTTCCCATACTCAATAAGAGCTACTATCCTCGCTTTCTATGATGGAATCAGGTTTTAAAAAATTACTTCTACAACTTGCTCTTCTCATCTCTATCTACCTCTCTGCATGTGCACCTATATCATCTGCTCTCCCTTCCACTATTCTTGTAGAAGATCATATCCCTATGAATAAATCCTAAATCCTCCTCTGTGCATGAAATCCTATCCCCACTTTCTTACTTAAAGATGTAGTTATACCAATTCTCCCCTTTCTCTCCAATTTTTTCTTTTCTGGATAATTCACACCAGCATAACATACCATTTTTCTTTTCTCTTTTATTGCCTCCCTCCTTATCTTCCTTCCCCTCCCCCCCTACTGGGGATTGAACCTAGGGGTTTCTCTACCACTGAGCTATATCCCCAGCCCTTTTTCTTTTGAGACAGGGTCTCACTAAGTTTCTCAAACTGTTCTTCAACTTGTTATCCCCCTACTCAGTCTCTTGAGTAGCTGGGATTCCAGGTATGTGCCACCACACCCAGCAATTTTTCCAATCTTCCAAAATAACCTTTTGACTTCAAGACCTCCTCCAACTACCATGCTACTTTTCCATTCCTTTTCACAGAATAACCTTCCAAAGAGTGTCTATTCTCAACTATTTTTCTCACTCTCTTTTGAACTCATACCTATGTAAAACTTTTGTCCCATTATCCTACTGAACTATTCCTGGTCAAGGTTAACCATGGCTAACTCCAAAGGTTAAGTGACAGTTTTTATTACATTCCACCATTTGATACAACTAATCATTCCTGTGTTTTGCGATACTACTTAAAGCTTCCAGGCTATTACACCCTCCTGGTTTTCTTCCCACCTTCCTGGTTAATTCTTCTTAGTCTCCATTTGGTTCTCCCTATCTGACCTACAATTGTTGAAATATTCTTTAGCCTCTTATCTTCTCTATCAACATTCATTTTCTTGGCAATTTCACCTACTCTTATGATCTTAAATGTCATCTTTATTTGATGAATTTCAAGTTTATATTCATCTGGGAACTTCAGACTACCAATTTCACCAAACTATAATCTGGGCGTCTAAAAGACAATTCAAATTTAACATATCCAAAAATAATTTCCCAATCTCATTCCCAAACTTACTTCTCTTGCAGTTTTCTGTTTCAGAAAAAGGCAATTCCATCTTTCCAATTTGGGCCACAAACTTAAGAATGAATGATCTTTGACTCCTTTCATACTGTGCATCTGATTTGTCAGTAAATCCCGTTGCTTTGACTTTAAAAATATGTCCCAGATCTATTCATTATTCACCACATCCTCTATTATCACTCAGGTCAAAGTCTCTATACATCTCTTTGCCTGAGCTAATGTACTGTATCCTGACCTATATCTCCACTAGAGGTATCTCACCCAACCCCCATTTGTTTTCCACACAGTAGAGGAATCCTTTAAAAAGTCAAATTTAGATCATATTACCTTTCTGCACAAAACTCTCTAATGACTTTTTCACTCACAGTAAACTCCTAAGTTTCTTTCTCATGATTTAGACTTTTAATGCCTATTTAACCACTCAGAAACAAATTCTGACATATGGTGCCAAATTAAAGTGTGGTGGTTCAGGAGTACATATCAGAATCTTCCAAGAATTTTTTAATTTAAAAATATATATGCTAGACTTACTGAATTAGGATCATTGGGGTGAGTCCTAAGAAGGCATATTTTGAATAATTCTCCAAATAGTTCTGCTGTAACTCTCTAGTTAAGAATGTCTTATTTTAGGGCTGGGGTTATGGCTCAGCAGTAGAGCGCTCGCCTCACACGTGCAAGGCCCTGGGTTCAATCCTCAGCATCAAATATAAATAAATAAAACAAAGTTAAAAAAAGAAACTTTATTTTAAAAAAAGAATGGCTTATTCTATAGAATGGAACCTTTCTATTATCAGGGGGCCTAGATTCTACTTTTTGATTGAAATGGATCTGTGGTATATTTTGCTTCAGTTTCTTTGTATATATAATGAAGGAGTTGTATTATATGATTTCTAAAGTATCCACTAGCTTTGAATAATAAAAAAAGACAACTTCGGAGTTAAAACAGACTAAAAGTCACATATTCAATAGAATACTTTCTACTTTTACTTTATTCACAGTTTTTTGGTCTGAATTATGTTGGCCAAGGAAAAGCTTAAGTAAATGTAGTACTCTAAAGACAGCCACACTGACACTAAGAAAACCAGAATCAGACTGATGCCAAAGACAATATTGGACAGGAAAAATGAGAATAGCAAAAATGTAGTTGGGGACCATTTTGGATAATAAAAATTAATCTTGTATTCTGAAATAAAAGGTATATGATTTTGCTATATGGCAATGTGATAACGTTGATCCTGCCAAATAATCAATAGAAAGGATACATTATGTGAGTTCTGTTTAAGGAAACAGAAATATATAACACATTTTAGAAAGATTTCTAAGAAAAACAATTGAAGATAATATATGATGGTATAAGGAATAAGTTATAGAAGAGCTCAGCTACTTCCATAAAGTTTTTCTGATCTTGCCTCCCTCCTCCACAAACCAATCAGGACAGGTTAGCTCCTCCTTCTATTTGCTTCAATAACATCCTATATATTTCTATCTTTTCACTGACCACACTGTCTTGTCTCCTGATCTCTCTTCTTTTAGAGTCAAAGCTTGAGAGCAGAAACCATGTATTATTCATCTTTGTAGCCCCAGAAAATAGCATAATTCCTAGCACATAACAGATGCTTAGACATGTTTGTTCAGTAAATGAATAAATTTCAGATATTTCAGCCTTCAAGGTTTTATTACATTTAGTTTATTAGTTTACCGTACTTTGATTCTTTTTAAGCACATTTCTGAGAATTAACTAAATCAGAACCACCAGAAACTTTGTTAAAAAAAAAAAAAACAGGATTTCTGAAGCTTCTAAGATGGGACTCATCAGCAATCTACATATTTTTTTTATATTTTTTATTGGTTTTTCAAAATATTACAAAGCTCATGATATATCATCTTTCACACATTTGACTCAATTGGGTTATGAACTCCCATTTTAACCCCAAATACAAATTGCAGAATCACATCGGTTACGCACTCACATTTTTACATAATGGCTTATTAGAATCTGTTGTATTCTGCTACCTTTCCTATCCCCTACTATCCCCCCTCCCCTCCCCTCCCATCATCCCTCTCTACCTCATCTGCTGTTGTTCAATTCTCTCCCTTGTTCCCCCCCTTTCCCCTCACAACCTCTTCTATGTAATTTTGTGTAACATTGAGGGTCTCCTACCATTTCCATATGCTTTCCCTTCTCTCTCCCTTTCTCTCCCCCCACTCGTCTTTGTTTAATGTTAATCCTTTCCTCATGCTCTTCCTCCCTGTTCTGTTCTTAGTTGCTCTCTTTATATCAAAGAAGACATTTGGCACTTGTTTTTTAAGGATTGGCTAGCTTTGCTTAGCATAATCTGCTCTAATGCCATCCATTTCCCTGCAAATTCTCTGATTTTGTCATTTTTTGGTGCTGCGTAGTACTCCATTGTGTATAGATGCCACATTTTTTTTTTTTATCCATTCATCTATTGAAGGGCATCTAGGTTGGTTCCACAGTCTAGCTATTGTGAATTGTGCCGCTATGATCATTGATGTGGCAGTATCCCTATAGTAGATCCTCAGGGAATAGTCCGAGGAGGGCGATAGCTGGGTCAAATGGTGGATCCATTCCCAGCTTTCCCAGGTATCTCCATACTGCTTTCCAAATTGGCCTTACCAATTTGCAGTCCCTCCAGCAGTGTACAAGTGTACCCTTTTCCCCACATCCTCGCCAACACTTATTGTTGTTTGACTTCATAATGGCTGCCAATCTTACTGGGGTGAGGTGGTATCTTAGGGTGGTTTTGATTTGCATTTCTCTGACTGCTAGAGATGGTGAACATTTTTTCATGTACTTTTTGATTGATTGTATGTCCTCCTCTGTGAAGTGTCTGTTCAGGTCCTTGGCCCATTTGTTGATTGGGTTATTTGTTATCTTATTGTTTAATTTTTTGAGTTCTTTGTATATTCTGGATATTAGGGCTCTATCTGAAGTGTGAGGGGTAAAAATTTGTTCCCAGGATGTAGGCTCTCTATTTACCTCTCTTATTGTTTCTCTTGCTGAGAAAAAAACTTTTCAGTTTAAGTAAGTCCCATTTATTTATTCTTGTTATTAACTCTTGGGCTATGGGCGTCCTATTAAGGAATTTGGAGCCCGACCCCACAGTATGTAGATCCTAGCCAACTTTTTCTTCTATCAGACGCAGTGTCTCTGATTTGATATCTATCTCCTTGATCCATTTTGAGTTAACTTTTGTGCATGGCGAGAGAAAGGGATTCAGTTTCATTTTGTTGTATATGGATTTCCAATTTTCCCAGCAACTATTTTTGCACATGTGTGATGCTGGGGATCAAACCCAGTGCCTCACGTATGCTAGTCAAATGCTCTATTGCTGAGCCACAACTCCAGCCCTTGCCAACTTTTTAATAAGGCTAATATAATCCTGATATCAAAATTCTACAAGGAGGGCTGGGGTTGTGGCTCAGTGGTAGAGCGCTTGCCTAGGCTATGTGAAGCACTGGGTTCGATCCTCAGAACCACATAAAAATAAAATAAACAGAATAAAGATATAGTGTCCATCTAAAAAACAACAACAACAACAACAACAACAACAAAATTCTACAGGAGATTATAGAAAGGACAATAATAGGCCAACCGTTCTCATGAATTTAGATGCAAAAAACTGAAAAAAAAATAGGAAACTGGATCTAGTGATACATCAAAAGACAGGCTTATCAAGACCAAGTTGGATTTATTCCAGAATTGCAAGTTTGATTTAACATTTAAAAATCAACTAACATAATTGTCCATTGACAACCAATATATATATACATATATATATATATACATATATATATATGTATATATATATATTTCTTTTCTTATAAAGTACAGGGCTGGGGTTGTAGCTCAGTGGCAGAGCACTTGCCTCACACATGTGAGCACTGGGTTCGATCCTCAGTACCACAAATAAATAAATAAATAAAATAAAGATTATTTTATTTATTTTATTTTTTTTCACTTTTTTTATTGGTTGTTCACAACATTACAAAGCTCTTGACATATCATATTTCATACATTAGAATCAAGTGGGTTATGAACTCCCATTTTTACCCCAAATACAGATTGCAGAATCACATCGGTTACACATCCACATTTTTACATAATGCCATATAAGTGACTGTTGTATTCTGCTACCTTTCCTATCCTCTACTATCCCCCCTCCCCTCCCCTCCCCTCTTCTCTCTCTACCCCATCTACTGTAATTCATTTCCCTCCTTGTTTATTATCCCATTCCCCTCACAACCTCTTATATGCAATTTTGTATAACAATGAGGGTCTCCCTCCATTTCCATGCAATTTCCCTTTTTTCTCCCTTTCCCTCCCACCTCATGTCTCTGTTTAATGTTAATCTTTTCTTCCTTCTCTTCCTCCCTGTTCTGTTCTTAGTTGCTCTCATTATATCAAAGACGACATTTGGTATTTGTTTTTTAGGGATTGGCTAGCTTCACTAAGCATAATCTGCTCTAGTGCCATCCACTTCCCTGCAAATTCCGTGATTTTGTCATATTTTAGTGCTGTGTAATACTCCATGGTGTATAAATGCCACATTTTTTTTTATCCATTCATCTATTGAAGGGCATCTGGGTTGATTCCACAGTCTAGCAATTGTGAATTGTGCTGCTATGAACATCGATGTGGCAGTATCCCTGTAGCATGCTCTTTTAAGGTCTTCAGGGAATAGTCTGAGAAGGGCAATAGCTGGGTCAAATGGTGGTTCCATTCCCAGCTTTCCCAGGAATCTCCATACTGCTTTCCAAATTGGCCGCACCCGTTTGCAGTCCCACCAGCAATGTACAAGATTACCCTTTTCCCCACATCCTCGCCAGCACTCGTTGTTGTTTGACTTCATCATGGCTGCCAATCTTACTGGGGTGAGATGGTATCTTAGGGTGGTTTTGATTTGCATTTCCTTGACTGCTACAGATGGTGAGCATTTTTTCATGTACTTGTTGATTGATTGTATGTCCTCCTCTGTGAAGTGTTTGTTCATGTCCTTGGCCCATTTGTTGATTGGGTTATTTGTTTTCTTATTGTCTAATTTTTTGAGTTCTTTGTATACTCTGGATATTAGGGCTCTATCTGAAGTGTGAGGAGTAAAAATTTGTTCCCATGATGTAGGCTCCCTATTTACCTCTTATTGTTTCTCTTGCTGAGAAAAAAACTTTTCAGTTTAAGAAAGTCCCATTTGTTGATTCTTGTTATTAACTCTTGTGCTATGGGTGTCCTATTAAGGAATTTGGAGCCCGACCCCACAATATGTAGATCGGAGCCAACTTATTCTTCTATCAGACGCAGAGTCTCTGATTTGATATCTAGCTCCTTGATCCACTTTGAGTTAACTTTTGTGCATGGCGAGAGGAGGGGATTCAGTTTCATTTTGTTGCATATGGATTTCCAGTTTTCCCAACACCATTTGTTGAAGATGCTATCCTTCCTCCATTGCATGCTTTTAGCCCCTTTATCAAATATAAGATAGTTGTAGCTTTGTGGATTAGTCTCTGTGTCCTCTATTCTGTACCATTGGTCCACCCGCCTGTTTTGGTACCAGTACCATGCTGTTTTTGTTACTATTGCTCTGTAGTATAGTTTGAAGTCTGGTATCGCTATACCACCTGATTCACACTTCCTGCTTAGAATTGTTTTTGCTATTCTGGGTCTTTTGTTTTTCCATATGAATTTCATGATTGCTTTATCTATTTCTACAAGAAATGCCATTGGGATTTTGATTGGCATTGCATTAAACCTATAGAGAACTTTTGGTAATATCGCCATTTTGGTAATGTTAGTTCTGCCTATCCATGAACAGGGTATATTTTTCCATCTTCTAAGATCTTCTTCTATTTCTCTCTTTAGGGTTCTGTAGTTTTCATTGTATAAGTCCTTCACCTCTTTTGTTAGGTTGATTCCCAAGTATTTTATCTTTTTTGAGGTTATTCTGAATGGAGTGTTTTTCCTCATTTCCGTTTCAGAAGTTTTGTCGCTGATATACAGAAATGCCTTCGATTTATGCGTGTTGATTTTATATCCTGCCACTTTGCTGAATTCATTTATTAGTTCTAGTAGTTTTTTTTGTAGACCCTTTGGGTCTTCTAGGTATAGAATCATGTCATCCGCAAATAGTGATAATTTAAGGTCTTCTTTTCCTATTTTTATGCCTTTAATTTCTTTCGTCTGTCTAATTACTCTGGCCAGTGTTTCGAGAACTATATTGAATAGAAGTGGTGATAGAGGGCATCCCTGTCTTGTTCCAGATTTTAGAGGGAATGCCTTCAACTTTTGTCCATTCAGAATGATGCTAGCCTGAGGCTTAGCATAGATAGCTTTTACAATGTTGAGGTAAGTTCCTGTTATCCCTAGTTTTTCTAATGTTTTGAACATAAAGGGATGCTGTACTTTGTCAAATCCTTTTTCTGCATCTATCGAGATGATCATATGGTTCTTATCTTTTAAGTCTATTGATGTGGTGAATAACATTTATTGATTTCCATAAATTGAACCATCCTTGCATCCCAGGGATGAATCCTACTTGATCATGGTGCACAATTTTTTTAATGTGCCTTTGTATCCGATTCACCAGAATTTTATTGAGGATATTTGCATCTAGGTTCATCAGAGATATTGGTCTGTAGTTTTCTTTCTTTGAGGTGTCTTTGTCTGGTTTCGGAATCAGGGTGATGTTGGCCTTATAGAATAAATTTGGAAGAGCTCCCTCTTTTTCTATTTCCTGAAATAACTTGAAAAGTATTGGTATTAATTCTTCTTTAAAGGTTTTGTAAAACTCCGCTGTGTACCCATCCTGTCCTGGGCTTTTCTTGGTTGGTAGTATTTTGATTGCTTCTTCTATTTCATCCATTGATATTGGTCTGTTTAAATTGTGTGTATCCTCCTGACTCAGTCTGGGCAAATCATATGACCTAAGAAATTTATCAATGTCTTCACTATCTTATAGCGTTTCAAAATAATTTCTAATTGTCTTCTGTATTTCTGTAGCATCTGTTGTGATATTGCCTTTTTCATCCCGTATGTTAGTAATTTGAGTTCTCTCTCTTCTTCTCTTCGTTAGCATGGCTAAGGGTCTGTCGATCTTATTTATTTTTTCAAAACTTTTAGCTTTGTTAATTTTTTCAATAGTTTTTTTGTTTCAATTTCGTTGATTTCTGCTCTGATTTTAATTATTTCTTGCCTTCTGCTACATTTGCTATTGTTTTGCTCTTCCTTTTCTAGGGCTTTGAGATGAAGTGTGAGCTCATTTATTTGTTGGTTTTTCCTTTTTTTGAGGAATGACTTCCAGGCGATGAATTTCCCTCTTAAAACTGCTTTCATTGTGTCCCATAGATTCCGATATGTTGTGTCTGTATTTTCACTTATCTCTAAGAATTTTTTGATTTCCTCCTTTATGTCTTCTGTAACCCATTGATCATTCAGTAACATATTGTTCATTTTCCATGTGATGTAGGATTTTTCCTTCCTTCTTTTATCATTGATTTTCACTTTCATTCCATTATGATCGGATAAAATGCATGGTATGATCTCCACCCCTTTATATTTACTGAGGGTTGCCCTATGGCATAATATATGGTCTATTTTTGAGAAGGATCCACGTGCTGCTGAGAAAAAAGTATATCCACTTGATGATGGTTGATATATTCTATATATGTCAGTTAAGTCTAGGTTATTGATTATGATATTGAGGTCAATAGTTTCTTTATTCAACTTTTGTTTGGAGGATCTATCCAATGGTGAGAGAGGTGTGTTGAAGTCACCCATAATTATTGTGTTGTGGTCTATTTGATTCTTGAACTTGAGGAGAGTTTGTTTTATGAACATCGCAGCACCATTATTTGGTGCATAAATATTGATAATTGTTATGTCTTCTTGGTGAATGGTTCCTTTTAAGAGTATATAATATCCTTCCTTATCCCTTTTGATTAACTTAGTCTTGAAGTCGATTTTATTCGATATGAGAATGGCCACCCTTGCTTGCTTACGAGGGCCATGTGCGTGGTACATTTTTTCCCAATCTTTCACCTTGAGCCTGTGTATGTCTTTTCCCATCAGATGTGTCTCCTGGAGGCAGCATATTGTTGGATTTGTTTTTTTAATCCATGATACCAGCCTATGTCGCTTTATTGGAGAGTTTAAGCCATTAACATTTAGAGTTACTATTGATATATGGTTTGTACTTCCAGCCATGTTTGATTATTTATCTTTTTTTTTCTAATTTAGTTTGTTTCTCCATGATTAGCTCCCCCCCCACCCCGCCGTCCTCTGTCTTTACCGAGGCACTTCCCACTGATGGTTTTGGTTATTGTTTTGCATTTCTTCCTCGTGTAGTGTTTTGCTCAAGATGCTTTGCAATGCTGGTTTTCTGGCTACAAATTCTTTTAGCTTTTGTTTATCATGAAAGATTTTTATTTCGTTGACGTACCTGAAGCTTAATTTTGCTGGATACAGAATTCTTGGTTGGCATCCATTGTCTTTCAGTGTTTGAAATACGTTGTTCCAGGATCTTCTCGCTTTCAGCGTCTGTGATAAAAAATCCGTTGTTAACCTTATTGGTTTTCCCCTAAACGTAATCTGCCTCCTTTCTCTTGTAGCTTTTAATATTTTCTCTTTGTTCTGTATATTGGATATCTTCATAACAATGTGTCTTGGCGTTGGTCTCCTGTGATTTTGTGTGCTCGGTGTCCTGTATGCATCTACAATGTGTATATCTGTTTCCTTTTTTATTTCTGGAAAGTTTTCTGTAATTATTTCATTCAGCAGGTTACTCATTCCCTTGGTATGAATCTCTGTACCTTCCTCTATCCCAATGACTCGTAACTTTGGTTTTTTTATGTTATCCTAAATCGCTTGGATGTTTTTCTCGTGATTTTTTACCAGCCTATCTGAGTTGGCTAGACTCTTTTCAAGATGATATGTTTTGTCTTCATTATCTGACGTTCTGGCTTCTACATGCTGCACTCTGTTAGTGATACTCTTGATTGAGTTTTTAATTTGGTTTATCGTTTCCTTCATTTCTAGAATTATTGTTTGATTTTTTTTATAATCTCTATCTCCTGATAAAGATGCTTAACTTCTTTTATCTGTTTATGTAATTCATTTTCAATGTGATCTTTCGCTGTTTGGATTTGCTGTCTCGTATCCTCTTTAAGGTTCCTATCCATCTGTCTAAGGTATTCTTTGAGTTCTTTATATGGCTATTTTTCTGATGACTCTAGGTCCTCCTGAATATTTAGGCTGTCTTTCATTGTTTGTACTCCTTTTCTTCCTTGCTTTTTTTTATTGGTTGTTCAAAACATTACATAGTTCTTAATATATCATATTTCACAGTTTGATTCAAGTGGGTTATGAACTCCCATTTTTACCCCGTATACAGATTGCAGAGTCACATCAGTTACACTTCCATTGATTTACTTATTGACAAACTCATGTCTGTTGTATTCTGCTGCCTTTCCTATCCTCTACTATCCCCCTCCCCTCCCCTCCCCTCTTCTCTCTCTACCCCCTCTACTGTAATTCATTTCTCCCACTTGTATTATATTTCCCTTTTCCCTCACTTCCTCCTGTATGTAATTTTGTATAACCCTAAGGGTCTCCTTCCATTTACAAGCAATTTCCCTTCTCTCTCCCTGTCCCTCCCACCTCTCATCCCTGTTTAATGTTAGTCATCTTCTCATGCTCTTCTTCCCTACTCTGTTCTTAGTTACTCTCCTTATATCAAATAAGACATTTGGCATTTGTTTTTTAGGGATTGGCTAGCTTCACTTAGCACAATCTGCTCTAATGCCATCCATTTCCCTCCAAATTCTATAATTTTGTCATTTTTTAATGCAGAGTAATACTCCATTGTGTATAAATGCCACATTTTTTTTATCCATTCATCTATTGAAGGGCATCTAGGTTGGTTCCACAGTCTTGCTATTGTGAATTGTGCTGCTATGAACATCGATGTAGCAGTGTCCCTGTAGCATGCTGTTTTTATGTCTTTAGGGAATAGACCCAGAAGGGGAATAGCTGGATCAAATGATGGTTCCATTCCCAGCTTTCCAAGAAATCTCCATACTGCTTTCCAAATTGGTTGCACCAATTTGCAGTCCCACCAACAATGTACAAGTGTACCCTTTTCCCCACATACTCGCCAGCACTTGTTGTTGTTTGACTTTATAATGGCTGCCAATCTTACTGGAGTGAGATGATATCTTAGGGTGGTTTTGATTTGCATTTCTCTGACTGCTAGCGATGGTGAGCATTTTTTCATGTACTTGTTGATTGATTGTATGTCCTCCTCTGAGAAGTGTCTGTTTAGGTCCTTGGCCCATTTGTTGATTGGGTTATTTGTTATCTTATTGTCTAATTTTTTTGAGTTCTTTATATACTCTGGATATTAGGGCTCTATCTGAAGCGTGAGGAGTAAAGATTTGCTCCCATGATGTAGGCTCCCTATTTACCTCTCTTATTCTTTTGCTGAGAAAAAACTTTTTAGTTTGAGCAAGTCCGATTTGTTGATTCTAGATATTAATTCTTGTGCTATGGGTGTCCTATTGAGGAATTTGGAGCCCGACCCCACAGTATGTAGGTCGTAGCCAACTTTTTCTTGTATCAGACGCCGTGTCTCTGGTTTGATATCAAGCTCATTGATCCATTTTGAGTTAACTTTTGTGCATGGTGAGAGAAAGGGATTCAGTTTCATTTTGTTGCATATGGATTTCCAGTTTTCCCAGCACCATTTGTTGAAGATGCTATCCTTCCTCCATTGCATGCTTTTAGCCCCTTTATCAAATATAGGAACGTTGTAGTTTTGTGGGTTGGTTTCTGTGTCCTCTATTCTGTACCATTGGTCCACCCGCCTGTTTTGGTACCAATACCATGCTGTTTTTGTTACTATTGCTCTGTAGTATAGTTTGAAGTCTGGTATCGCTATACCACATGATTCACACTTCCTGCTTAGCATTGTTTTTGCTAGTCTGGGTCTTTTATTTTTCCATATGAATTTCATGATTGCTTTATCTATTTCTACAAGAAATGCCATTGGGATTTTGATTGGCATTGCATTAAACCTATAGAGAACTTTTGGTAATATCGCCATTTAGATGATGTTAGTTCTGCCTATCCATGAACAGGGTATATTTTTCCATCTTCTAAGATCTTCTTCAATTTCTCTCTTTAGGGTTCTGTAGTTTTCATTGTATAAGTCTTTTACTTCTTTTGTTAGGTTGATTCCCAAGTATTTTTTTATTTTTGAGGATATTGTGAATGGAGTGGTTGTCCTCATTTCCATTTGAGAGGGTTTGTCCTTGATATACAGGAATGCCTTTGATTTATGCGTGCTGATTTTATATCCTGCCACTTTGCTGAATTCATTTGTAAGCTCTAATAGTTTCTTTGTAGACCCTTTTGGGTCTGCTAGGTATAGAATAATATCATCTGCAAATAGTGATAATTTAAGTTCTTCTTTTCCTATTTTTATGCCTCTAATTTCTTTCGTCTGTCTAATTGCTCTGGCCAGTGTTTCGAGAACTATGTTGAACAGAAGTGGTGACAGAGGGCATCCCTGTCTTGTTCCAGATTTTAGAGGGAATGCCTTCAATTTTTCTCCATTCAGAATGATGCTAGCCTGGGGCTTAGCGTAGATTGCTTTTACAATGATGAGCTATGTTCCTGTTATCCCTATTTTTTCGAGAGTTTTGAACAAAAAGGGATGCTGTACTTTGTCGAATGCTTTTCCGCATCTATTGAGATGATCATATGGTTCTTATTTTTAAGTCTATTGATGTGGTGGATAACATTTATTGACTTCCATATATTGAACCAGCCTTGCATCCCAGGGATGAATCCTATTTGTTCATGGTGTACAATTTTTTTGATATGATTTTGTATCCGATTTGCCAGAATTTTATTGAGGATTTTTGCGTCTAGGTTCATTAGAGATATAGGTCTGTAGTTTTCTTTCTTTGAAGTATCTTTGTCTGGTTTAGGAATCAGGGTGATGTTGGCCTCGCAGAATGAATCTGGAAGTTCTCCCTCTTTTTCTATTTCCTGAAATAGCTTGAAAAGTATTGGTATTAGTTCCTCTTTAAAGGTTTTGTAAAACTCTGCTGTATACCCATCCAGTCCTGGGCTTTTCTTAGTTGGTAATCTTTTGATGGTTTCTTCTATTTCCTCAATTGATATTGGTCTGCTTAGGTTGTCTATATCCTCCTGTCTCAATCTGGGCAGATCATATGACTTAAGAAATTTATCGATGCCTTCACTATCTTCTATTTTATTGGAGTATAAGGATTCAAAGTAATTTCTGATTATCTTCTGTATTTCTGAAGTGTCTGTTGTGATATTGCCTTTTTCATCCTGTATGCTAGTAATGTGAGTTCTCTCTCTTCTTCTCTTTGTTAGCATGGCTAAGGGTCTGTCGATCTTATTTATTTTTTCAAAGAACCAACTTTTAGTTTTATCAATTTTTTCAATTGTTTCTTTTGTTTTGATTTCATTAATTTCAGCTCTGATTTTAATTATTTCTTGCCTTCTACTTCTTTTGCTGTTATTTTGCTCTTCTTTTTCTAGGAATTTGAGATGAAGTATGAGATCGTTTATTTGTTGGTTTTTTCTTTTTTTAAGGAATGAACTCCATGCAATGAATTTTCCTCTTAGAACTGCTTTCAATGTGTCCCATAGATTCTGATATGTTGTGTCTGTGTTTTCATTTATCTCTAAGAATTTTTTAATTTCCTCCTTGATGTCTTCTATAACCCATTGATCATTCAGTAACCTATTGTTCATTCTCCAAGTGATGCATGATTTTTCCTTCCTTCTTTTATCGTTGATTTTCAGTTTCATTCCATTATGGTCAGATAAGATGCATGGTATTATCTCTACTCCTTTATATTGTCTAAGAGTTGCCCTGTGACATAATATATGATCTATTTTTGAGAAGGATCCATGTGCTGCTGAGGAAAAAGTGTAACTGCTTGATTTTGGTTGGTATATTCTATATATGTCAATTAAGTCTAGGTTGTTAATTGTGTTATTGAGTTCTATAGTTTCCTTATTCAACTTTTGTTTGGAAGATCTGTCCAGTGGTGAGAGAGGTGTGTTGAAGTCTCCCATGATTATTGTATGGTAGTCTATTAGACTATTGAACTTGAGAAGAGTTTGTTTGATGAACATAGCTGCACCATTGTTTGGGGCATATATATTTATGATTGTTATGTCTTGTTGGTGTATGGTTCCCTTGAGCAGTATGTAGTGTCCTTCTTTATCCCTTTTGATTAACTTTGGCTTGAAATATATTTTATTTTATATGAGTATGGACACTCCTGCTTGTTTCCGAAGTCCATATGAGTGATATGATTTTTCCCAGTCTATGTATGTCTTTTCCTATCAAATGCGTCTCCTGTAGGCAGCATATTGTTGGGTCTTGTTTTGTGATCCATTCTACTAGCCTGTGTCTCTTAATTGGTGAGTTTAAGCCATTAACATTTAGGGTTATTATTGAGATATGGGTTATCCTTCCAGCCATATTTGTTTATTTATGTTACTGAATATGGTTTGTTTTCCTCTTTGATTATTTTCCCCCCTTTACTGTCCTACCTCCCACTGTTGGTTTTCATTGTTATTTTCCATTTCCTCTTCCTGTAATGTTTTGCTGAGGATTTTTTGGAGAGATGGTTTTCTAGCTGTAAATTCTTTTAACTTTTGTTTATCGTGGAAGGTTTTAATTTCATCTTCCATCTTGAAGCTCAATTTTGCTGGATACACAATTCTTGGTTGGAACCCATTTTCTTTCAGTGTTTGAAATATGTTATTCCAGGATCTTCTAGCTTTCAAAGTCTGTGTTGAGAGATCAGCTGTTATCCTAATTGGTTTACCCCTAAATGTAATCTGTTTCCTTTCTCTTGTAGCTTTTATAATTCTCTCCTTATTCTGTATGTTGGGCATCTTCATTATAATGTGTCTAGGTGTGGATCTCTTATGATTATGCACATTCGGCGTCCTGTAGGCTTCTAGGATTTGGGATTCTGTCTCATTCTTCAAGTCTGGGAAGTTTTCTCGTATTATTTCATTGAATAGATTGTTTATTCCTTTGGTATGGACCTCCATGCCTTCCTGTATCCCAATGACTCTTAAGTTTGGTCTCTTTATGTTATCCCATATCTCTTGGATGTTCTGCTCATGGTTTCTTAACTGTCTTGCTGAGCTGTCTATGTTCTTTTCAAGTTGAAATACTTTGTCTTCATTGTCTGACGTTCTATCTTCTAAGTGTTCTACTCTGCTGGTAGTATTCTCAATTGAGTTTTTAAGTTGGTTTATTGCTTCCTGCCTTTCTAGGATTTCTGTTTGTTTGTTTTTTATAGCTTCTATCTCCCTGTATAGTTGATCTTTTGCTTCCTGGATTTGTTTATGTATTTCATTGTTGAAGAGATCTTTCATTGTCTGATTTTGCTATCTAATGTCTTCCTTGAGACTCCAGATCATCTGAAGCATGTATCTCTTGAATTCTTTATCTGACATTCCATCTGCTGCAGATATTACCTCTTCTAACGTTGAGTTTACCTGCATTGCTTGTGGTCCTCTCTTTCCTTGTCTCTTCATAGTGTTCGCGTTTCTTTCTGCTTACTGAGACTGTTGTGTTGTTGAATTTTCCCCCTATATATTTGTATTACCCTTGTATAGTTGCAAAGTGTCCCGCGCAGGCACGGGCAGGGGCTCTGCTCCTCCTACAATTGGGGCACTGTGCCTACCACATCGGCAGGCCGCTGGGCCTGTTCTGCTGGTTGGTAGCAGGTGCGCCTACCTTGGAGGCACGTGGGTCGGCTCTGCCACTCCCAGGTGGGTTGCAGGTCCGGCTACCTTGCAGGCGCGGGGGGAGGGCGCACACCTATTTGTATTTAGACAGTTACGCGAAATGGAGGACGTAATGCTTGGGATGAAAGTTGGGGGGAAGGGGAAGGTAGGTGCTCTTGAAAAGAAAGAAGGAGAGGGAGATAGATAGCATAGAGGAGAATGGAAAGAGCAGTAAAACTTGGAAGGGGAGAGGGAGAGGAAAAAGGGAGAGAAAAAATTAAAATGAAATAGGAAATAAAATTAGGTCTTAGAGATCCCTTTTCTTCTCTTCCCGTAGGCAAAGCTGTGCCCTCTGGGCTGAGTTTTGCCCTCAGTGTGTCAACAGCAATCCCTGTAAGGCGGTTCCTGGGAGTCTCTCAATCCTGTTGGTCCAGAGCCGTTTCACTTCTACGGCCCCTCCTCCCCTTCCTCCTGCCAGCCAGCGAGGTCCTGCTTACCAGAGGCAGTTCCCCAAGGATTTGGTTACACTTTCAGCCCCACCGAGTGCTCTATTTCCCTAACTACTGAGCACACTCGCTGTCATTCATCTAAGCCCCTGTGCTGTGGAGCTGTGGTCTGGGAGTCAATTGTTTAATTTTTCCAGACCCCTTTGGTGGGCACACCTTTGGAATCTGGCAGCTAAGACCATTGGTGTCGCTGCTGGTGGTAATAGGAGTTGGGGGTCGAAGATCCCCTCTACTTCCCTCAGCTCGTACAGTCACAACCACATTGCTGGCAGTAGGAGGAGTTGGGGGTCTGGAGTGTCCTCTGTTTCCCTCCGCCCCTACCGTCACACCCTCTCAGTTCGCGGTTGGGGATTTGGGGGTGGGGAGTCTTCTCTGCTTCCCTCTGCCCCTACAGTCACGCCCTCGTCACTGGCAGTAGGGGGAGTTGGGGGTCGAGAGTCCTTTGGCCCTTACGGTCACACCCACGGAGAGTTTTTGAAGTTTCCTGGTTGTTTGTATCTGGTGTGGGTGGGAGTCACACACCTGCTAAAGTAGATTCCGCTGGGAAGGAATCTCTTTGGCCGAACTTTGGTGACTTCTCCTCTCTGCTATGGCAGGCCCATGGCTCCTTGCCGGAGTGTCCGAAGAGAGGGGTGGAACTGGCTTGTCTCTGGTCTGACACAATCTCTGGTTTTAGTTCCCAGTTCGCTATTTCGTAAAGGGTTGGTTAGATTCCGTTCACACTGTCTCGGGGGGGGGGGGGGAGCCGTTCGCCGGGTGGGCGGGGCTGTTAGTAGAGCCGGGAGGGCACGGGCTGTCTGCTGGGCCAGACGGGGACGCTTCTTTCTGCACCGGGCCGCCGGGGGCTGCCTGTAGAGCCGGGCAGCTGCGGCCGCGTGGCTAAGATCCGGGCGGGCGGGGTGGCCGTTCGCTGAGCGAGAGCGGGGCCTCCCGGGACGGCAGGATGGTGGGTGCTGTCTGCGGGTTCGGGCAGGCTGCGCCGTTCAGGGCCGCCGGCCGCTTTCTGAAGCGGCTGGTGGCCGCGGGATTGTACCTCTGCACCCGCCGGGGGGCCGCCTGTAGAGCCGGGCAGCTGCAGCCGCGTGGCTACGAGCCTGGCAGGCGTGGTGGCCTTTCACAGAGCGAGAGCAGGGCCTCCCTGGGATGGCGGGATGGCAGGTGCCGTCTGCGGGTTCGGGCGGGCCACGCCGCTCTGGGCCGCTGGCCGCTTGCAGAAGCAGCTGGTGGCTTCAGGACTGGACCTCCGCACCCGCGTGGCCTGCCAAGATCCACTTGTCTGGGACAAACTGACACTTCTAATAAACCTACCAATTCCCGGCAGGTCCACTCTTAACGGAATTTTGCTAGAAGTTCCTCAGTAGGTAGACTGCCGCTGTTCCAATGGGTCTTTCTGATCCCGTTAATGTGGGGACATTGGAATCGCTGCTTCCTCGCCGGCGGCCATGTTGGATCCCCAAGCTTCTCTTCTTGATAGGTGGGATCCAATCACTGTGCAGCAGCTCTCCTCCCAGACTGTGCGGGTCTCCAACCCTGAGTGCCTAGGGCCTTCTCTTGTGTTTCCTCAAGCCAGGCCCCACTCACCTGTGACACTCACCACAATACTGGCTACATGCCAGGTCTGCTGCTCCTGGGAGCCCTGTTTTCATGGATGCCGGGGCACACTCTTTCTGTTGGCCTCCCTCAGATCCTAAGTTTGTAGAGCTTGGGGCTGAGAACCCCCAGCGAATTTGTTTGCCCTCTGGTAGCAACTCCCCTGGTAGCTGGTGCAAGGGACCTCAGTTGTCAGCACTGGTAGCCGGAAGTTCTGCGCCGGTAGTCCCGTGTCACTCCTGATTCCCTCGGTCTGGCTATCGTGCTCGATTGGCTTTTACCTCTGTGAGTTCAGGCGGGCCGACTAGTTATTTCAGCGGGATCGTTAGTGCTGAGTCAGGCGAACTGGAGCTAGAATGCAGCCGATCCCAGCTCGGTGTGTTCTAAGAAGGCCAGACTGTTCGCCCGGGATCCACGTCAGCTCAACATTGCCTAGTGGTCCTGAGCAAACAGCATTTTGATAGTTTACTTCTCCCTATGCCCGCGCAGCTGAAGGGGTTAGAGACTTGATCTCTCCGCGTCCGCCGCCATGTTGGATCACTTAGATTTTAAATTGTCACTCATCTTATCAGCTGTTCCATTTTGCTCGGCAGGTCACTCGCGCGGTGAAGAGTCTGCTCTAAGGTGCTCCGCAGGAAGCGGTGGCGGTGGCAGTGGCAGCTGGGCGGTCGGAACGCCCAGGGAGGGGGTGCGGGCTGGGGGAGGGGAGGCAGCCCCGAGTTGCCCGCACGGGCCGGGTGACTGGACACACGAGAGAGCGGGCAGGGCGGGGGGTGGAAGAAATTGAGATCTAGATTTAGGGAGTGAGCGTGGGAGGAGAGACGGCAGGGAAGAAGCAAAGCGGAAAGGCGGAGAGGAGAAGGAAAAGGGGCCGAGAAAGCTGGGCAGCTCGGGGGCTGCAGCCTTACGCTCGCGCTGGAGTCGTGACGGACTCACTCCACCTTGGCTGGAGTCGTGACGGATTCACTCCACCTAGGCCCCTTTCTTGACACAGTGCTTAGTCTTTGTCGACAGATCTCCTTTAATGATCTTTACTTTTTCTTTTAAGACGCGGCAACACACGCTGCGGGCGCGGCAGCGTAGAGCACAGATTGGCCCACTCCCTTCCCGCCGCCATCTTCCCCCCATCGACTAGAAATCATTTTTTAATAAAGATTATTTTAAAAGTGTAATCCATATTGAAAAAAAATAGTACAGCCTGAAAATTTTGGGCGTTTGATAAAGAACCAAAGGAACACCTAGAAATTTAAAATTATACTTATTTGAAAAACTGAGTAGATATGATAAAAAATAGATTACATATAGCTGAAGAAATTCTTAGTTAATTGAAAGAAAATTATAAGTACATTATCTGGAATACATAAAAATTCAAAAGGAAGAGAGTGAAAGAGGAGAGACAGATAATGGTTTAAAATTTTGAAAAATGAAGATATGAGAAGTACAACAATTTCTGAATAGAGTGATGAACAAAAACTCCTAAACATAGGTTAGTATAAATGCACAACATTAAAGATTGAAAAAAATTAAAAAAATATTTTTTTTAGTTGTAGATGGACACAATACCTTTTGCTTTATTTTTTATGTGATGCTGAGGATCAAACCCAGTGCCACACACATGCTAGACAAGCACTGTACCACTGAGCCACAATCCCAGCCCAAAACCCACATCTTTCATAAGTAACTAGAAATTAACTTAAGAATAGTAATTAGGTGGACAGAAGATTTCTAATTAATAGCAACACATGTTATTCCCTATGCCTTATATTTTGCACCTGTATAGCACAGCTTAAAAAAAAGATTAAATAGAAACTAAGACATGTAAAGCATTTAGCATAATACATGGCACATACCAGCTGCCTAAGAAATGCCAGCTTTTATTATTACTTAATGTTTACTGTAGTATAATCTAATCATGTAATTTGAAGGCATTATCTTTAGTATGACTACTAAAAATATAAAACATAAGAGACACATACTCTGACATCCACTGAGCAGCCCACAGTCCATGATGGATTTCCCAACACTTGATTTTGGCAGAGAAGATGGACTAGTGAAGATTTTCCAACACCTGGAAAAGATACAAGAACTATAGTAATATGAAAGACATACTGAAATCTCTATGTTCAAAGTAAGAATAAGAATATGCAGAAATAATGGTATTTAAAGCGCAGTATGTTTAAAGGTATGTTCAGATCATATCAATGATATATGCTTGAAATAAGAATGAAAGTGAAGATAGTTAAGGGCAGTGATCCTTTTCAATTTAGCATCAAAATCAGAGAGCTGGATCCTGGTCCCAGGCTTTCCAATTTAGCATGTCTATAATAGCAGCCAGGATTTTAAAATTTCTAACATGTTCTCAGGTGATATTGATGCTACTAGTTTGGGAGCTTCACTTTGAACCAGTGGAGTAGGGCAATTTCATAATAGCTAACCTCTTTCCTGGTAAATATTTGACTATCTACTCAGCCTATTTTAGGATTGCAGAATGTTAACAGATTTTAGAGGTAATCCATCTACCCTGTACACACATGATGAGGTAGGGTCCCTTTCATGGCACTCTGTTACCCTGTTACTGAATGCTGTCAGTAAGCAGGACTTACCATCTAACGAATCCATTTTCAGGCACTCCAATTCTCCCAGTTAGTAATTTTTTAAAAGCAGCACAAATTTACCCTTTGAATCAAAAGAGCAACTCTAATTTCTTCTACATCATGGTCTTTTACTTTGAAGCAGCATTTTATCTCATTTTAGATCTCCTTCTGGTCTTAAGGCAATCTAATTATTAATGCTAAGGATGGCACTTGGGAGATCTGTATGAAGAAAGGGAATGAACACTCCCCTATACCTCTTTGGAGTCACTCATTCATTTAAAAGCATTTTGGGATTCCATTATGACAGGTATAGTTGGGGAATCTTTATGAATCACTAGCTACCTCAATGATTTAGATAATCTCTGTGTGAATTATTATGTATAAATCCATAACTTATGTTTATTCCTTATATTGTGATGACATGCATGGTATACTTTAAAATAATACAAATATCATAAGCCTTTGCTTACATAGCTTGCTCTACCACAAACAGCCTATCCATCCTCTCTCCTCCCCCACTGACCTGGTCAATTACTCTTTCAAGACTCAGGAACATTCTAAAAAGTATGACGCCATACAGGTAGAACTAAGCACACCATCCAATGCACTTCCACTCTACCCTGTATATTTTCCTATAGGGCACTTTAAACAGTTTTACTCTTATTTCTAGGTTTTATTCACTGTTTAAGTTCCTTGAGTGTTGGGCTGGGTTTTACTCCTTTTTTTTTTTTTTTTTTTTTTTAATCGACAGTACTCAGAACAGGGCTTTAATCAGTATTTATTGACTAAAAGTTTCTATGTAAATGGGTATGGTTGTATTATGTCTGTGATACGTAAGTGCTCTTTAAGCATCAAACTGGGAGGCCAGCCTTAGCAGCTTAGCAAGACCCTGTATATTAATAAATAAAAAATAAAAAGGGATAGGGGTATAACTCAGTGGATACAGCACCTCTGGGTTTAATCCCCATATCATGGTAGGGGACAATTTGCAAGTTGTTATAGAATCTTCATAAACATTTTAATATTTCCATAGTACTTTATATAGTAGATATAATGATTTATTTAACTATTCTATCACTATTATAGATTTAGTGTGTTTAAAAAATTTCACTACACTGAGTTTTTATTTCTATTTAAACATTTGTTTAAAATTATTTCCTTGGTATGTCTTCCAAGAACATCAACATATACAAGGGAAAAAAATTAAAAGTTCTTAATACATGTTGGCAAATTACTTTCATCTGATTACACTGTCACCAGTCACACATATGAACATGTAGCTGTTTTTCTTTATCTTTGCTATTTTGATAAGAGAAAAAAACCTGAGACTTGCTTTAGTCTGCTTTACTTTCTGGGAAAGATATAAATTATGATCTTCTCTGTTCATCTTTCCCCTGCCCATTTATCTACTGGTTTTAGTATTAATTTATATGACCTCTTTGTGCACTGAAGATATTAATAATCTAATATAATTGAAAAATTTCCCAAGATTTTTTTTCTTCTTTTTTTTTTAACATATCAGCATTTAAGATTTCTGAGTACTCAAACTTCATTTCATTGCATATGTTCATTACTAAATTGCATGTTATCGTTAATCTTTAGGGCATATTGTTAACATTGTGTTTACATATGTTTATGTTGGAGGCACATATCAAGGCATTTAGTTATCAGCTTCATGCAAGGCTTAAGTCCTAGTTTAGCTTAACTGTGTCAGGGTAAATATCTCTATGCAGTAATATTGTATATCTCTCCATGAACAAACAGCTTTAGGTGGTAAGTATTAATGACAATGGATGAAACTAATAGTTAAGAAAGGCTGAAGTGCTAGGCATAGAGGCCAATTATTTATTTCTTTTGAGAATTTTAGGAGGTTCTGATTCTATATTTTTGCCATTGAAGTAAATTAGATCAAAAGAATAAACTTGATTTGCTTTGGGGAAAAAAGGCCCAATATAATCAAATAAATGTCAGCTCCAAATACAGTTGTTGGTAATGTATTAAGCTCATCCCTAATCTCTGAAAGAACAAAGAGAAAACAGTATGTTTATGTTATTAAGTCTTTCATGATTCTTAATAGATTATCAAATATTTCTGTCTGTAGGATACAAAAGAAGTCTCCGAATCTCAAGTCATTCCTTTATGTATTTGAAAAACTCTCAAAAGTTCACAAAGGAAATAAACCTTTTATTCAAAATTAACTTTCAAGTTTGAACATGAAGTGCAAAGTGTGTATTCTGACCTGTTAATTAGAAAATCACTGTTAAGAGGAAACTGATAAAAAGACAATAACTGACTTTGCACATAAAACCTAATAGTGAATGTGTGACAGGATCAATCACCTTCCAGGTGGGCATTATGTAGGCCCTGATGTCTCTTTTAAAACTAATGAAAAATGGGGTGGGTGGAGGGAAAACTTACTAACTGCCTGACTACTTTTCCACATTTAATGCAGTAGCCACTTCTACCTGTTATTGCAATGCACTGATTCTACAGTTATAATCCCAGCATCTAATACAATATACCTACTGAAAAACACAATAAATAAACTAACTCCAATAGCTTGTAACATGAAGGGACTGCTAGATACAATAGAAAATGGAATTACTTAGTAGAAAGAACATCTACTTTATACACCATTAAGATCTGTGTTAACTCTGGATTCTAGCCTTAAATTGTATTTGATGATGAGTATTGCCAAGTCCCTTTAGGCCACCATTACTTTCTTCATCAGTTACACCAAGTGATTTTATTGATTTAATGTCATTTTAAGCTCCACAATAAAAGAAATGAAACTGACATACATTGGGATTATATTTATAGATTTTCGTAATGCAGGAATATTAAATAATATTTGAGGAATATTAAATAATACTTTTTGTAAGATATGTTGAATTGCAAATGTTCCCATGCAATGTGACGATGTTCCTCTCCCACCATAATTTGATATACTCTCTGTAAGGCTAGCTTTCAAGCTCTTTGGGGTATGTCCCCTTTGTCTCCAAGCATGTAACATAATGTCATTGCTTACAGCACACAAAGATCAAATCCAGAATAGCACATCTATAACAGCATTTATTCAAGTTTTTAGGAGAGTCGTAGGTTATGTGGGAAAGAGAGTAAGGCTGCGGGGTCCAGTTGGGGCGATGGTGCAGATTTCAAAGGTAACTACCTTCAAATGTCCAGGGAGTCAAAAGAAGTATTTTAACACTAGGATTAAGTTGGGCTCAGGATTAAGTCCTAGTCACTTTTTGAGTGTGGCCTTCATCTTGATTTCTCTATTTCCTACAATTCAGAACATAATAGGTTTTTCAGTTAAGATTAAATGAGAATATGTAAATACATTTTTGGATTAAAAGTGAAATAGGATTACCACTCACTATTTCATTGTGTAACATATGCTTAAGCTCGTGGGTTCAAACCAGTTGTCATTTACAACTCTGCTACTCGCTTTTCTCTCCTCTATAATGGGGTCAAAGGACTAATCTTGGAATTAAATGAATTAATATACCAAAGCGCTCGCCAGTGTCATTCTTGGTGCACGTCAGACTTAACAAAATATCCTGAAGGCACTGTCCTACTAACTTCTATACCTTTACACGGCTCCCAATAAAATAACAGCGCCAGCACTTTTTAAAATAAGTTAATTGATAAAAAATTATTATTATTTTAAATAAAGCAATTCTCTTAAGCAGCGGTCGCTAGGAAGCCGGACGTGGAAAACCGCAACAGCAGACCAAGGCGCGAACTCCACTACCAGCCCCCCACCACGCGACGACGGCTATTCGTCAAATGGAGCAAAGTCCTCTGGGAAGTGTAGTCTTTAGGCTCCGAAAGGGAACTTAGCTACAGACCGAAAAGCCAGGAATCTGGGGACAGCAGTGAAGGGTGAGAGGTATTGGGTAACTGAAAAGTGTCGGGAGCCACAGAGGAGGGTTTAGCCGCTCACCTGAGTCTCCCAACACCAGTACCTTCACCCGATCCAGGGACGCCATCTTGCCACTGCTTTCGCTGGGGTCAACGCCTGTTCCGGGATTCTAGGCCAATCACAGCGGGACAGGGAGGGCACGGCCTTCAATTTCATTGGTCGGTCGCAGTGTGACTCTCTTGATTGAAGGCTAACCTATGCTGATAGGCTGGTCTGGTTAAAGGTAGCGAGTGGTTTCCTACGCTGGTCGCAGGAATGAGACGTTTTCTTTGTCGCACAGTGGCGTGGGCTTGTTTAAGCCGGTAGTTCAGGTGCTGAGGGAAGCTGTAGTGGGAGTGTTCGAGGATTCGCTTCGGTAAACCTAATTCCCTATTCCTTGTTCCCTGTGGCCCGGTGTCGTTTTTCACAGCTTCTCCTTTTCGCTCCGCTCTTAACTGTCCCCCTCTCCCTAGCCACCTTTTATCTTTAGTCTTCCAAAGAACCATTGACCCCGGAGCGGCCCGTTTGCGACCTCTGGTAGGACGGCTGTGGCTGCGCCGAGTGTGGCCCTGGACCCAACAGGAAGAGCCTGAGGGAATGTGGGGTCTCGGGGTCTCGCAGTGGGGAGGATTGAACACTACTGAACGCGGCTCGTGGAGGGCCGCGGGGTCCCGAGGTTTCCCGGTAGTGTGCCGCTTTACATGAAGGCGTGGCGCGTGCCATGAAATACAGTGACTGAGAAAACTGCAGGTATACGTGTGGAATCCAAGTTCTTCTGGAACTGAGCAGTAGTATGCTGGAATAATTTAGCTGGACGCCCTGCATTCATTCTTCTTTTATTCTCTACCCAGTCGGCATAATCTTTCACAGTCGCGAATTTGATCTAGTCATATCTTGCTTAAAACCATTCTAAGAAAAAGATAGTGAAGAGTCTGCCTTCTTTTGTGGAAGAAGTGAATCATGGGGAAGCTGGCAGGGTAGGCATGTGGGAAGAACACGTGCATAGCACTGAAAGTTTTATGTAAGCACTTGACTAGATGCTAGAAATTAATTGGTGAGCAAGATGAAGTCCCTGGACTTGGACATGGAGAAAGTACTAGAAGGGGAACAGCTATGGAAACATATGAAAGGAGGTCATTCTGTGCTACTGTAGAGAATCTGGGACGCCTCTGAGGAAATGTGACTCGAGAAGGATGTGACTTGAAGGACAGTTAGGAGAAAATGGTTTGGGCTTAGCTGTGGACACAAAGTGAACAATAGGTGCGAGTAGAGAAAGCCCGTGTGGCTCTTGCAGTCCTGAGTATGCCAGTGTGCTGGATATGAGGTTTACAAGGGTAGACGTGGAGCAGAGTGGTTTTTCAACTTTGTTTCTCCAGTTCCATGCCTGGGGCCTAATAGTCCATAAATGTGTGCATAATTAGGATATATGTGGGTCTGGACTGGGTAGGGAGGTAGTTGAAGCTGGGAAATGACTGATGAACTATGAAATAAGAAAAGGAAAGGAGGGCATTGAGAGCACACACTCAACTGTCTCCAGAGACCAAGCTTCTTCCCTGTCCAGACGTGTCAACTGCTGTTCAGCTTCAGCTTGTTCCTATGTGAGGACATGGTCAGACATGGTCTCCCCCCCCCCCCCCCCCACACACACACACATTTCCAGTTTTCCGGAGGAGCTGGAATTTGAAATTTATGTGAAGTCATGATTTTTAAAATGTTGACTAATTTTTTTGGACAACTAATTTAGAAAATGTTCATAACATTCTTTGGGTGAAACAATGTATATGGCTAATCTTTGCATTTCATAAGTAACTTAAATGCAGCGATTGAGTAAGGAGATTGAGCATTGAGTGGGGAAGGGGAAGTGGTGGAGGAGAGAAGATGGTGATCAGGAAGGAAGATTTCAAAATACAGAGATTTGAACAAGATGGCTCAGCTTGTTCTTGTTCCTGAGCTCTAATTTTATTTGTCAGGCTACTTGCTGGGCCATCATTAGAGTATTAGCATATGGTATTTTCTCAAAGGCATGCTACTAAAAGTGAATGCCTCGTTTTTTTTTCCAAACACTGGTTCAGGTGTTACCACTTGTCATTGTACTACTTTTCCTAGTTACAGTGACTCAAAGCAAAGAGCTGTTTAAGATTTTTCCTATTCTGTTTCCTAAGTACTGTTGGGTCCTTTTGCTTTTGGTTTTTTGGTTCTGTGATTAAATTACATTCATCTTGTCCTTGGAATTTTTTGCTTTCTTCCTGAGTTTCAGTTTTATTTCTACAGCTCCTTATACTTCCATAGTGCCTCCACCTTTATTTCAGATCATTCTTCATATTGCTCCAAGACTCAATTTTATAAATAAGGGATTTTATTATGAATGCCATACTTAAATCGAACTCCTCCTGCTAGTCCTGAAAGCAGAACACTTTATGTTAATTACTTTATTTAATTTATACATCATCTGTATGAAAAAGGCATTGTTAATCACTTTTTATATATGCAGAACTTAAGGCTGAGTATTTACTGAGGTCTGTTGGATTGCAGAGTCCTCACGACGCTCAGACGCTCAATTACTGTCATCTCTAGGACTTTGAGTGTTTGAGGCAAAGAAAACAGGCTAAATAAGTGGCACAGGTACCTCTCCATTGTGAAATGTGTGTTGGTAGGGTAAGTAGTTAGGGACTTTTGGTGTGTATTGCTTTTAAAATTAGTTTAGTGCCTAACCTGGCCCTCTCAGACCATTTGAAACAAAACTTCTGGGAGTGGGGTTCAGGATTGGTAGTCTTAAGATGCTCCCCAGATGATTCTACTTTACAACCTGGTTTGAGAATCATTGATCTAGTGTATGGGGTAGGGGAAAGGAGAAAACAGTAATAGAAAGCAATATTGGAAAATGAGTTATGTTGACATTTGTCTGCCATTCTTTGGTCTTTGGATGTTTCTGAAGCCATAATGTAGTCTGTCTATTGTAGAACATACAAAGCAACAAAAAAACAGAACTAAGTTTAAGTACAGTGTATATACCAAATTGGAAGGGAAAACACTGTGTCTAGGAAAATGCCATGGTTCTATTGCATTCTTAAGCCCTGGGAAGTGACCTGAAGGCCCTAGGACCACAGGTTTGGATTGAGATGTTACTTTCTTATTTTACCTTGTATATAGTTAGGCTTGAGATTCATCTAAAGTATATCTTTTATTGCAATTGTAAGAATCTTTTCCTTTGTTACGGTAGAGCCTTATGTTTTATCCCCAAAATGTGTGTGTATATTGGTTATTTAGGAATTTTTTAACAATATAGGATTGTGGCTATAAAAATATTATAAAAGGAATGTTAAGTCTGAAAGTATTGATAATAATTTCAAATAAAAGGTTCAGTTGAAACTAGTTTTAATAGCAGAATATTATTCTTTGATGATATAATTCAGTGGCATATCTCTGTCAGAAATTTCTCTACTCCATAAGGAAATTTCACCATATCTAAAATGTTGTGGATAATCTGGCTACTTTTAATTTGGAATGTATCAAATTGATATGGAAACTCTCCTTGCTAATAAGTCCCTACTACCACTACTTACATTCTCATTTATTAATCACAACATCCCCTTCTTGGAGAATAAATTGTCGCTTGAAATTGTTTAAAGGATTTGGTTATGCTCACACAGCTACCAAACACAGGATGTCTAGAGCGTAGGTTTTTTGACAGTATAAGTGTAAGAATGACATGCCAGCTTGGATTTTGAGAGGACAGCTTTCTGGGCCATGCCATGGACATTAGATCTATTTAGCTTCTCCTTTGACTTATAATGGATTCAGCATGTAGGGTATGTTGATCTGTTTTCCCTCCCCGTTTTATTCTTTTTTAAAGACTGGTGTTATTTACTTAACTGTCAGATTTAACTTTTCAGGTTGGTAAAGCTGTTTGGATCTAAGGGTTAATTTCTTTCAAATTTATAATAGTTAGATTTTTGTCAAAGATTTGTTGTGATTTTATTGTGAAAGCATGACTGAGTCAAACATCCTATAGTATTAGTAGAAAATTAAACTCAAGAAATAAAGACACTTTAAGTATGTGTTAACAGCTGGGTTTCTCAGGGGGTTTCCAAAGATCTATATCATTAAGAATTGTTAGTACCTCATTGAGCATTTTTGTGTTTCTTGTTCTGAAATAATGTGGATTTAATGTAATATATCATTGTTATGAATAACAAGTCACTCTTTATGAATCAAGAGCACTGTTGGCCATGAAAGTAAACATGTAGGAAATATGTCAAGCTTTTTAGCTATGATCTTGTGTACTCTGTTGAATCAAATCCTGTTCTTCCCTGTTAGATGCCTAGGTATTAGAAGCCTTTTAAGACAATGTTTGAGTACCTTTAGGCACTCCAAGAATAGTAGTAGGTACTGGCTAGCGGGTTGATTTTTCTACATTTAAAATGATTACCATGTCTTCTTCCCTACTAATCCTGTTTTGTTTTGTTTCTGAATTTAGTATATTTAAAGTTGAAGGTTGCTGCTAAACTAAAGATGGCAGACCCAGATGTCCTGACTGAGGTTCCAGCAGCATTGAAGAGGTTAGCCAAGTACGTGATTCGGGGGTTTTATGGCATTGAGCACGCTTTGGCCTTGGACATTTTGATCCGGAACCCCTGTGTGAAAGAGGAAGACATGCTGGAGTTGCTCAAGTTTGATCGGAAGCAACTTCGATCAGTTTTGAACAATTTAAAGGGAGACAAATTCATCAAATGCAGAATGAGGGTAGAGACTGCTGCAGATGGGAAAACCACTCGCCATAACTACTACTTTATCAATTATCGAACTCTTGTTAATGTGGTAAAATATAAGTTGGACCACATGAGAAGGAGGATTGAAACAGATGAGAGAGATTCCACCAACCGGGCTTCCTTCAAATGTCCAGTCTGTAGTAATACTTTCACAGACTTAGAAGCTAATCAACTCTTTGATCCAATGACAGGTGAGACTTATTCCAGATTATGAATCAATTAAAATATGTGCCCATTTTCTTTTAATTTCTCTAAATTTTAAACCAATCATACCTTATCAGAAAAGTGAATGGATTAATGTGACTCAGCATGCAAGTAGTTTTGCTATCCTGGTTGGCTGTCTGTAGTACTTTGAGAATCTTTTACAAAACCTTTCTCCTTCACAAGAGAGTACACTCATTCATGGGGTTTCCTGCCAATGACCCTTCTGCTTCTGCCCCCATCCCTACCCCTGACTTATAGTTGTGGCCTAAAGGATTAATTTTTTTTTATACCACTTTGAGGCTGTTCTGACAACTTTACTTTTGATTTCTTCTTTTAAAAAATATTTGAGCACTAACCAGTCACTGTGCATAGTTTTAACAAAATGTCTTTGAACATTTTGTTAGTGGAAGTATAAAGTGCTCTCAGGAGTACATAACAATGATGTATAATCTGGATTTGAGGAAAGCCACCATAAAAAGTTAACAGCTGAGAGCCAGATGAAATAAGAGGGGAGTCCTTTCCAAATTAATTAAAGGATAGATATTATTGTCTCAGTCACGTATTAATAAAACAGGGTTGGCAACAACATTAACTCACCTCATTTAATCCAACATTTGGTTTTAAGAATTTTTCTTAACACAATTTACAAAGCATGTATTTTCCAAAAATACAATGTATCTAGCATTATCATGAGAAGTTTTAACTTTATCATGCTGGATTATGGAGAGTTATTTTTAAACTAGAAAAGAGGCTAGTTTTAATAATTACTCCATGGATTGATTTTGTCTTATTTTCTAGAGATAAAAATATATATAAGGAGTCAGTGCTCTTAAATTATTCTTTTGTTATGTTGGAATTCAAGAGCATAGATTACTTTTTAGTTTAAATTTTTTTTACATTTTATAATTTATAACTACAGAGAAGTTTCTAATTTTAAACTTTTCATGTGAAACCTTTTGTTTTGAAAAATTACATATTTGTATATGTGTTTAATTTTCTAATATTTGTGTATGTTATGTATGGTTCATTCTAAAGAATTTAAAAACCTGAAATGGGAAATAATCCCACCATCAATTTAGGTTATTAGCAAATAAAACCAAAGAGAGCCTGTAACATTTATTTATTCTTATTGTGAGGTGTTTATTTTGGGTGAAAAATCATTTAAAGAATTCTCCTTGTCTGAACCTACTTATTTATACCCCGGGGGTGGGGGCTTAACTAGGAGAGATCTTGATTATAAGAAAAGATTAACTATCCTGGTATAATTGCTTGAGTATACTACAGAAGAAGGTTTTAGACTATATCTGGAGCTCTTTCAAAATAGACTAAACGAGTCTTGTGATTTTTGCCACTTACTCGAACATATTTCTTAAAAGAGCTCTGGGTTTTGGTTTTGTGATTCTCTGCAGATGTTGGTGTTACAGTGGTCCTGTCTTCATCACTCTTGACTGCAGTGGAAGGTGTTATCCAGTCCCTCAGAGAGGATAATCAGAAGTAATATGCTTCTACTGTATTTATTCATCATTTTGAGTCTCTTAATTTTATGAAACTTTCTAAAAGGAGGTGATTCCCCTATTTATATATCAGTTTTTAGGCAATTGATCCATGATGCTTTTTGAATTTTATCCAGGGTTAGTGTCTGAACAAAACTAGCTATAATCAGTTGCCTACAGAAGAGCTAGCCTAATATCTAAATATAGCCAGAGTTATATGAGTCAGTGAGTTGAGATAGGATAAAAAAGAGCTTGGAAACTTTACGAAAGAAAGCTACAACTGAGACAGGTATGTTGTGTCCAGTCTGAACAATGTATTTAACATGAGAGTTATGGTTAGCATGAAGTTAGAAAGGAGGAGGTGCAGGAAAGCAAGAAAAAGTCACTTAACCTTGATGTTACTCAGGGGAGGGTATCCTGACCATCTTGGATGCTATTATCCAATTAGCAGTTTTTCCCCTATATGAAGCTTGAGTTATCTTGATTGAAAATTTTATAAGTGACCTTTTTCTGAGAATATACTTGACCTTTGTTGAGTTCCCTTTCAGGACAAAATATGCTGCTTAGTTGATATATTAGGCCCCAGTCTACTTATCAGTTTTTTTTTTTGTTGTTGTTGTTGTTGTTGTTGTTGTTGTTTTTCTTTTACTAATACCTTCTCTTGAGCTATACATTCTCCTGAGAAATCTTTTGTCTTTTTCTCTTTGTTTGCTTCCTGTTTATTCAGTTTTTATTCTTTCTCTCTGCATTTATTTATCTAGGAAACATTTGGTGTATGTAGCAGGGGAGGAGGTAACTTCTCCTGTAATGTTTAAATACAGTCTGAATTGGTAGGCTGCAGTTTTCATTCTAACCTTAGTTTTGTACAAATGTATCTTATTTCCAGTTTGCTATAAAAAATTGATTTTTTAAAAAACCATATTTCTGACTAGATGATGGGGACAACTTTGGGCTCTTTCCCCATTTCTTTCTCCACAGTTCTTAGGTTGGATTATCTTTTATCTTAGCAATTGGGGGAACATTCAGGAATTAGACTGAAGATTTCTATTTCTCTGATAAGAAGTTCTGTCACTCGACAAAGAGCAGTGATTTCTTGAGGAGCACCTGAAAATTCTGGACCTGAGATCTGTGTCCAGCAAGGATCATTTTATCACCATTTATTCATGCATGGGCCAGTGTCTTCCTTTTTTAGTTAACAGCTTTTTCTCCCTACCCTATATTTCCTCTCCTAAAGATTGTAGATTTCCTCCATACTTGCCATTCAGATTTTGCATTTGGTGTTCCTGGGTTCAGCTCTGTAAATGTTTGATACTTGGTATGTATAATTTTTTTCATTATTTCATTAATACAGAATAGCTTAGTCTTTGCCTACTAGTCCATAGTTTCAGAAGCTTCATCGGAAAAAAGCAACTATTTTAGTACTGAAATATGGGTATTTATATAATCAAAACAGAGACAATAGGACACGAAATCCTTCAGATCAGCAATATAGCTTCTTGTGCTTCAAAAGTACATGTTTTAGATTTAGCAAGCTTTCTGACAATGTAAATAGACTTAGTATTTCTATTTTAGTTCAGCCATGGGTGATACATAGTTAGTGACACTTCTAAGTTAAGCTCAGCAGCATGTCTTACATTTTTTTTAGTTGTTAAGGTTAGATAATATGGAAATAGCTTTATGTTTTCCATTTTTATTTAAAAATATGCAAGCATAATATCAGAAAATTTTGTGAAGAGAAAAAATCACCCACAAAACTACTAGCCTTTTATGTATTACCTATAATTGTGATCATAGCCTAAAACAGTTTGTGTTCTCTTAGTTCTTTAATGTATCAAACTGTTTCTGTTTAGTGTTCAAAATATGTTTTAATAGTTGTATGATTTCCCCTGTTTTCCTTTGTACCCCTTCTGGGTACTTTGAGTTTATCTATTTTTTTCTGGTACCAATATAAGATATTTTGAATACCTTTGTACATATCGTATTTTATTTCTGCTTAAGTTTGCCATCTTAGGTCAGACCACTTTTCCTGTCATCATCTCCAAATATTTGGGACAGGAGATATCTTATAAGCAATATTTTCAATCCCTAAAATGCTAAAAGCAGAGACAAATACAAAAAGAAATCTAGGATCATTTGCTTAATTGCTGATTCCTCGGTCATCTCTGGAATCTTGCCCAGAATGAGTTAATTAGAAAATTATAGAAAAACTGAAAGCTGTAGATTTGGGTGGTGATGCTAAATGTGGAAGAGGTGAATATTAGAATAAGTTAAATGAATATATGAAAACAAGTTATGGAAAGATAGTAAGGAATATGTGCCTTCCCTCATCTACCCTTCTCTATCTCCCAAACCTTTAAGTCCGCTTCTTAAATTTTGCCACCGATGATCTTGAGAATTTGAGTGCTGCTTTTTTTTTTTAACTTTTGTGTTTTCTCTCTCTCTCTCTCTCTCTCTCTCTCTTTTGTATTTTGGTGCTGACATAAAAGAAGACTTTTTGTGAAGAGTTGCTTTTGCTTTTTAGTTTTGATACTGGCATACATGTTTAGTTGATGTTGTCTTTTGAATATTCACATCAAAACCAACTTTTTGCTTGTCTACTACATGTTGAGATGAATTTGATTTAAGACTAACTTAGAGAATTTATTGCAAGTGAGTATTCATCCAAGTACCCTCCTTGAATTTATCATTTGTTGCCCTGCCCCCAAGTGTAGTACATTTTTTTTCCTTTTATGATACATTTCAAGATCTAGGAATAATGTATGGCTAGACCAGTTTAACAGAACAGTAGCCAATTTCATTGATAAATTGAATTGCAGTGGCAGGGATTGGGAGTTATATTGTGCACATCAATAATACATTTGAAATCTTATGAATTTCACAAATTAAACCTTCTCTGTTCTTGTCCTTTATGCACACATGAATATTATTGCAGTGTTATGTGTTCTTTAGTGAATTCTTAAGGGATAATTTTTCAAAATTTTATTTTAGGTAAAATAATTATATGAATGTACAACTTTGTTGCTGTCTTGTATACTATTAGATAATAGCAATTTTTCTCCTTATATTTTTCCTTTGTCCAATTTAACTGAAGAAATTTGCTTTATGAAAATAAAGTTTGGGAATTAGAATAAAAGATGACTTTCTTAGACTTTAATTAGCATTTGACTAAATATTTTAACATATATCCTCTTGAATGTTCTGAGTTATAAAACTTGTAACAAAGGGCTTGAAATTCTGGCAGAGTAGCCTGGAAATAACTACATAACTTCTGCATAGTAAGAAGGAATTGAGTGCTTTGGAACTGTTCAAAATAATATTTATTGGGGTTGGAGATGTAGTTCAGTAGTAGAGTGCTTGCCTAATATGTATGAGGAAAGCACTTTGATCCCCAGGACCACAAAAACAAACAAAAATTGGTTTTCATTTCAAAAATATGTAAGTAACATATGAATATAAACTTATTTACATATGTGAAGTGGTAGGAAATAATGTATACTAAAATTACAAATCTAAGTTTTCCTTTCTGTGGCTCTTCTACTCAACCAGTCCCCATTCTTAACTACCTTTCTCAGTCTTAACTGTTAAGTTTTGTGGTCCTTCTTCCAGTACTTTTACCTTGCATACCTTTCTTCACCTTCTATTAAGCGCTTTTGAAATCTAACAAGGCAGTGGTTCTTAGTGAAATATTTTGTTATAACAGCTTATGGTTATTATATTTGGTCAACTTCTCACAGAATCAGTTTTTTTAGAACATTTATTACCTGGCATCCTTTTGCATAATCATTGTGTTCAGTGGACATGTCATTTCCAGAGGGCTTTTTTTGTTTTTGTTTTTGTTTTTGTTTTTAAAGCAGTGGCTTTAAGACAGTAAAATAATAGTATGTTGGGATTTCAGAGGCCTGTGTAAAATTAACTTCAGTTTGTTGTATACCATATATAGTTTTTGTCTACTCTAACTTCATACTACTCTAATTTGAAGCATAGTTAACATTTTAAAAGGATGGAGAAGCTTGGGTTGTTTTTAACTGCTTTTAGAGAATGATGGTAATCACTGAGTTAATTTGGAAGCCTTGGTTAGGACCTACAACCTCCATATGTAGTAGTTTTCATATAGAAAATATGCTCTGTTTAATTATGGCATCTTCAGAAACATACTCTGACATAATGGAGAATGATATTTTCAGTTTTAGACAGTCTTATTTTACCAAGCTCCCCACTTCACTACCAATATACATAATTTACAAAATATTCTAATGTAAGGTGGAAATAGTATCCAAATGTGTTTCCTAAAGTATTAGATAGCATTTTTATAGTGCAGTGAAATTAATCATATATGTTAATATTATGTCTTAAAGTTTATAGTTGTTTTTTTTTTTTTTTTTTTTTTTTTTTTTGAGTTGGGGTCTTACTGTGTGGCCCAGGCTGGTCTTGAGCTTCTGGGCTCAAGTGATTCTCCCATCCCAGCTTCCCAAGTGCTGGAACTATAAGCATGTGCCTGGCTTTTCGAGGGTTTTTTGGTAATCTTGTCTGGAAAAGTTTCCAAGCTACTATGTCTTGCTTCCTACTCTAAGGGAGTCTCCTTGTTTTCATTAGCCAGTTCTGTTTTTACCCTTGGTGCCCGTAGATTATTTGTTGCATTAGCCTTCTATTATTATTATTATTATTATTATTATTATTATTAGTTGTTCAAAACATTACATAGTTCTTTTATAAGGTCTCTTATCTAGTCCCCTCAACCTTACCACCTCCAAACTTAAGAGACTTTATTTCTACCACTCTCCCATGTTCATAGGAGCCATCTTATTTATGTCTTGCAAACATCAGGCATGTCTTTGCTTCTTGTCTTTTTGCATGCTCTTTTCCCAGATCTCTGCATGGCTTTCTGTGTTTTTTACTTTAAAATCTCCACTCATAATTTTTCCCCCATAATACTTATCAGTACCTAATGTTATTGTTTTGTCTTGACTGATTTCCACTAGAATGTACACTTCTGGAAAGGAGGTCAGAAGGTTGGCTAGACTTAGGAAAGCAGAATGTCAGAAAACTTGAGACTCCACTACTCACTGTTCTGGGATGAGGTCTCTGCAGCAATAGACATTTGATCCTTCCAATTTCCTTGGCCAGTCTTGAGGGCTTGGGCTGCAACTTGACTCTCCCCCTTGTGCATTGCAGCACTGCTTCATAACAAAGCATTGTCCTCTTAAAATTAGTTAATTAGCTGAGCGGTTGGGGTGGTCCACATGTGTTCAAGTCAGCCTCAACAATGGTGAGATGCTTAGCAACTCAGTGAGACCCTTTCTCTAAATAAAATACAAAGTAGGGCTGGGGACATGGCTCAGTGGTGGAGTGCCCCTGGGTTCAATCCCCAGTTCAAAAAAAAAAAAAAAAAAAAGAAAAGAAAGAAAGAAAAATTACTTCATTTTATTTTTGGTACTGGGGTTTGAACCCAGGGGTGCTTTACCATAGAAAGAATCAGTGAGCTACATACCCAGTCTTTTTTATTTTTTGATCCAGGGTTTTTGCTAAATTGCTTAAAAGTCTAAGTTGCTAAGGCTGGCCTTGGACTTGAAAACCCTTTGCCTTAGCCACCTGTATTGCTGAAATTACGGGAGCATGTCACTGTATCCAGCCAATTATTATTTTTATATTTGTAAGAATAAAATGTCTGAATAATATTCCAGTTACCTATAACATCTTTGACAGATCCTTGACTAATGTATTGTGGGCATTAACTTATAGCCTACTCATAGGATTTACAGTACTAATTAGGACTGTCTCAGAGAGTCATCTCATGAAGTTCCTATATATGAATTTCTTTCATATCCTTTTAAAAAAATCCTTTTTTCCTACCTTCCCCCCACCCCCATAATACTTAACAGCACCCCGTGTTTTTTTTTGTTTTGACTGATTCTCACTAAAATGTGAACTCTAGAAAAGCAGCTCAGAAGATTATTTAGGACTTGATGCTTAAGGTCTTCTACCCTCAGTCTCATTTTGTATCTGTTTTCTCAATTATAAATTTTCAAAGCACTTTCTTGCCAAACTAAGGATATACAGTTTTTTCACTTTGTCTTGTATTGTTTTATAATTAAAGTGACATTTGTTAAAATGAATAATGTACTAGAAGCAGTGAAGTTGAAGGCCTTGGTCAACACTATAGATGCCATTTCTACGTTTTCTCAATTTTGTTGATCTTTACTTGTTGTTGTTTTTCTCTTTTGTTACCTGTTCCCCTTACTTTTCATATTTGGGGAGAAAGTTAAGATGGACTAGAATTTTCTCCCTGCACTCTACTCCTCCCTCTCCCACCTCACAATTAGTTCTCCATCTCTTTCCTTCTGCTTTGGAGTGATAACTTTCTTGGAAGAGTCCTGAACCATAGAACAGGAGCATTTCTATAATACTGAATATATAACCATAACATAGTTTTAAAATGTATATTTGTAAAATGTCTTTTTTTTCTCTCTACTTTGAGTGCCTTTAATCTGCAACTGGATATATTTTGATCTTTCTGGAAAACATGATAGGTTAAGACTCAGCAAAGTAAATGCAGACATGTGAATTCTTCCTGTTCCATATTAAAACAAAACAACAACAACAAAAAGATGAGACCTGTAGTATATATATGGGAAAGGTTTGCTAAGTAGTTGCTGGCAAGGATGAGAGGAGGTTGGGAAAGGGATGTGTAATTCAGGATGGTAAATGAGTTTAGTGTTTTGAGTCAGACAAATTTGTATGTGAATCCAGGTTTAATGGATTTTGTTTTCAAGTTATGATCTGGCAAACTTCCCTTATATGTCAGACTTGTCTTTGATGAATACATGAAAATATTTGTATTTCTTTCTTTCTTTTTTTTTTTTTTTTTTTTTTTGTAGTTTGGAGTATAGATATCAAACAAATGTGTTATCCTTGCACTCATTTTTTCCCTCAATCCCATGATATGTCAGTCTTTGGCTTCAGAAGCTTAGTAGCTTTCATTTTCTCTCAGCTATTGCATCATCAAATATAGCTAACATATACTCCCTTATGTGGATTGGAGTCACTGTTTCTGGTTTTTGCCTTGATCTTATATGTGAGAAAAAATGGTACAGAGCACTGAGCTTCAATTCCAATTTCTTCTCTTGTTCTTGAGTAGTAAATTCTGTATGTACATCTTAGCATAGAATAGTTTAGTTACAAGAAGATTTGGAATATTTATCATTTTGATTACTTAACAGTAATTCTCCTTCAAGCGTGTGCATCAGAATTCTTTGTGATACTTCAAATTTATTTTCCTGGGCCCTGCTCAGACCAATTGAATCGGTATATTTGGAACAGGGCCTAAGTATTAATTCCACTATGATGAATTAATGTATGTAAATATGTTCTTCAGTGGCTTTCCTATTACTGAGGAATGAAGTCAAAATGAAGCATAGCATTCAAGACCCATTTATGATCACCTAATTTCTTATAAATTTTGTTTTTTGCCATTCTCTCTGGTAACTATATTTTCACTATTGAAATTTCAGTATAGTATAATTTTTCAACCACCTACTTGGTGATCTCTATTAGTACCTATCTTTAAACAATCAACTTAAATCCCATATGGATGTGATTTTTTAAATTATTTTTTAATTCAGCAGGTATTTGAGAGCTGTATTCAACCTTATTTTATATAATTTATTTTTGACTCTCACATGGATTATGTTTTGTTTCTGTTGAAGAGAAGAGCCTTAGAAGAGTTAGAGTATAATCTAAGATAGTGTGACATCTAAACCCTCTCTAACCAAATTCAGTACTAACCTTTGTTACTAAAGCTGGTTTTCATTCTTGTTGACTTTGAAAAGTTAGGACCATACCATTTCCTTTAAACATATTCTGCCCCTCTGGTGATACTGTTTCTGTTTCTCAAGGATTCCATTTTCTTGGGCTTATACCTTGACAACCTATTCTTACTCTCCCCATTCTCTTTGAATACTCTGATCTACCTTGGCATCAGTTATCATCTCTATGTTCTCATATCTAAATTTCTAGTCTAAACTCCCCTTTTAGAAACTCTAAGCAGTTGTAAAGTGGGAATCTAACACACCTATTTCAATGGCCAGTGTATAACATGGATTCAGAAATTTAAAGCACCTTGATATCTGTTGCCTGCAAAAAGAAAAGAACTTTCTTTTTCTCTTTATCCTGGTAAGTGGTGTTCTTGTGCAGTTGATGATGCTACAATCTTTATGTTGATGACTTTTAGTCAGAATCATGCTATATGCACCTAGAGCAACCAAAGTTATGTTTTTGGATGCTTTCTGCAGCAAGAGTAGTCACGACCCATGGGGAGCTAGAGTGTCTCAGTAAGATGGCACTGGACAAACTTAGAGAATTTGGGCTTTTGTTGAGTAGTTTGCTGGAGGAGTCTAGAAAGTGGTGGGGTTTGCTCTAGACTAGGTGCTATCAAGAAGTGGGGAAATTCTATAATTTGGTACCTTAATAAGTCTTCCCTGCTAGGTGCAAGGAATAGGACAAAGCTAAAACTGAAATTGGTAAAGAGGTTCGTTGGGCATTCCCCCCACCAGTGGTTTGTACAAAGTCCTTGCCTTGGACTTCACCGTGGTTTGTTTTGCCTCACTTCATCATGGTTACACAGGATCTTATTGGATATTAGTGAGCTGTGAGTCTAGTTGTGAAGGGCTGCTTTTCTCTTTTTTTCTTTTTAACTTATTTGGGATAGACATGGAAAATTATGTAGCATTTAGATAGTAGGAAGTCTCCTATTTTTTTAACTTATTTGGGATAGACATGAAAAATTATGTAGTATTTAGATAGTAGGAAGATAGAGAATGTTTTAGACAAGGGTGTGTAAACAAGGAATTGATAGGCTATTGGCCACTAGGGCAGGTCAATAAAGAAACTTATTTCACTAGGAATATATCGGTGGAATCTAGTGTTCCATCAAAGCATAAATGCATAGTTTGTTTATTCTGTATCTGGGCTAGAGAGGGTAGGTATGAGGTTATATGTCAATCACATATGGAGCCTTTTAAAGCTGAATGTTTGATTACTAATTATGTGCCAGGCACTGTGTAAGTCAGCTTTACATCACTGACAAGAACAACTTAGAAGAGGAAAAGTTTATTTTGGCTGAGTTTCAGAGGTTCAGTCCATGGTCAGCCTACTCCATTGCTGTGAGCCTGAGGGGAGGCAGAACATCATGATGAAAAGCATGGCAGAGGAAAGCTGCTCAGCTCGTGGTGGCCAGGAAACAGAGCAGAGTGCAAAGCAGCCATGGACAAAAATCTCAAGGCATGCTTCTAATAACTTACTTCCTCCAGCCATACTCTACCTGCATGTAGTTACTACTCTGTGCAGTGTCCTTTCAAATTATCAATCCATCAAATGGATTAGTCGACTGATTAGATCACAGTTTATGATCTAATCATTTCACATCAGATCCTTCTTGCATTGTTTATCACATGAGATTTTAGCGGGACACCTCATATCCAAACCATAACAGGCACTAATTACTTATCTGATATGTTTTAATCCCTCTGGTAGGTTGAGTTAGAAAGGATGGATGATTCTTATGTAGAATAAACTGGAAACCCAAGTGCAGTGCTAGTTGTGTAGACTGTTAGATTACACTTATGTGCTTGAGTTTTAACATAACAGTTTGGGCTGATTTAATTCCTACCCTTCCTCCCATCTAGTATTTTATTTGTATGATCTTGAGCAAATTACTGAGCCCCTTAGAACTACTATATTTTATAGATTTCTTTCTTTCTTTGTTCCAGGGATTGAACCCAGTAGCGCTTAACCACTTAGCCACATCCTCTGCCTTTTTAATAATTTATTTAGAGACAGGGTCTCACTAAACTGTTCAGGGTTTCACTAAATTGCTGAGGCTGGTTTTGAAATTTCAATCCTTCTGCCTCAGCCTCCTGAGTTGCTGTGATTACAGGTGTTCATCACTAACCCAGCTTATTTTATAGATTTAAATGGGCAATAATAATACAAAATCCAGAGGGTTGGTAGTATCTGACACTTCATAAAATCTTAACATGAAATAATTGCTGTTTTTTTCTTCTATTAGCTATGTGACTTTTTTTTTTTATTGTTGGTTGTTCAAAACATTACATAGTTCTTAATATACCATATTTCACAGATTGATTCAAGTGGGTTATGAACTCCCATTTTTACCCCGTATACAGATTGCTGTGTCACATCAGTTACATTTCCATTGATTTACAAATTGCCTTTCTAGTGACTGATATATTCTGCTGTCTATCCCATTCTCCACTATCCCCGCTCCCCTCCCCTCCCCTCCCCTCCCCTCCCCTCCCCTCCCCTCCCCTCCCCTCCCCTCCCCTTCTCTCTCTCCACCCCCTCTACTATAAATCGTTTCTTCCACTTATATAATTTTTCTCCTACCCCTCCTTTCCTCTTATATGTAATTGTGTATAACCCTGATGCTCACCTTCCAATTCCATGCAATTTCCCTTCTCTCTCCCTTTCCCTCCCGCCTATCATCCCTGTTTAATGTTAATCTTCTTCTCAAGCTCTTCGTCTCTACCCTGCCCTTGGTTACTCCCCTTATATCAAAGAAGACATTTGGCATTTGTTTTTTAAGGATTGGCTAGCTTCGCTTAGCATAATCTGCTCTAATGCCATCCATTTCCCTCCATATTCTATGATTTTGTCATTTCTTATTGCAGAGTAATACTCCATTGTGTATAAATGCCACATTTTTAATCCATTCATCTATTGAAGGGCTTAGGTTGGTTCCACAATCTTGCTATCGTGAATTGTGCTGCTATGAACATCGATGTAGCAGTGTCCCTGTAGCATGCTCTTGTTAGGTCTTTAGGGAATAGACCGAGAAGGGGAATAGCTGGGTCAAATGGTGGTTCCATTCCCAGCTTTCCAAGAAATCTCCATACTGCTTTCCAAATTGGCTGCACCAATTTGCAGTCCCACCAACAATGAACAAGTGTACCCATTTCCCGACTTTTGGCAAATCCCAAATTCCTAAAAGACTGAGTTCTCATATCACTTCCCAGGATTCGTATCCTTCTTGCATTGTTTATCACATGAGATTTTAGTGGGACTCCTCATATCCAAACCGTAACAGGCACTAATAGAAGGATCAAAAGTAATATGTGGAAGCATTTTTGAAACAAAGCACTGTACAAATAAATTAATTTTCTTGACAGATAGATGATGGTGGTTGGTTATGAGGTTGGGGCCAAACTTTGTAAGATCCTGAATTTGGGATGAGAAATTTTAGACTTTATGCTGTGTACATTAGAAATCCAGCAATCAAATACTTTAAAGCAAGAGGATAAGATGATAAAGGTGGTGGCATAGGAAACTTGGAATTAGAAAGGGAGAACTTAGAGGCCATACGAGTAAATGGTGGCCTAGATTTGAATAATGACAGTAGATGTGAAAAATCTAGGACATTCCTAAGGAATTACTGAAGTTTAGTTCTAAGTTGGATATGAGGAATATAGAAATAAGAGATTTCTTGAATTTTAATTTTGGAAATTTTAATTTATATCTAAATTTGTTTAGGTATAAATGGTTAATAAGTTTGAAGGAATAACCATGTGGTGATGTACAAGATGATCAGAAGCTTTTAGTTTTAGGTATTTTATTGGCTTTCTGTATGATGTAGACCCATATGATGTGAAAAGGAAGTTGTTGAGAAAGGGTACAAGTAGAGTGGTAAGCTGTAAAGAATTTGGTTTTAAGTTAAAATATATGTAAATATCTTAGAAACGTGATTAAAAACCATTGTGGTTGAAATTACTTTGAAATGCATGAAAAGTGATAGACACATAGGGAGATGAGTAGATATGTAATAAATGTAGCAAAATGTTAATTGTAGAATGTAGAAGGTGAGTATATGGGTGTTCACTGTAAAATTCATTCAGCTGTTCTGCATATTTGAAAGTCTTACTAAAATGCTGAGGGAGAAGTGGAGATAAATTGTTTGCTAAAGGCTCTTCTGAAGCAGTTTACCTCTCTGACCTGAAAGTTTTGTTTTCTCTGTAGGAACTTTCCGCTGTACTTTTTGCCATACAGAGGTAGAAGAGGATGAATCAGCAATGCCCAAAAAAGATGCTCGCACACTTTTGGCAAGATTTAATGAACAAATTGAGCCCATTTATGAATTGCTTCGGGAGACAGAGGATGTGAACTTGGCATATGAAATACTTGAGCCAGAACCCACAGAAATCCCCGCCCTGAAACAAAGGTGAGTGGAGGCCCTGTGCCCTCACCAAGGACCCTTAAACTTGCACTTATTTAACTTTGGAGAGCAAGAGTGGGTAAGTAATTTATCAGGAAACTAATGGCTACAATTTTACATAAGCTTTCCTTATGATGTAGACCCAAGTATGTAATATGTGAAAAGGCAGTTGTTGGGAAAGGGTACAATTAAGCTCTTGTACACTTGTGCTTATAATGAAATTTGTTTGTATTGAATGCAGAACAGTGTGGACCTTAGGCAAAAATCTTTAAATATTTCAGGTTTGACCTCAGCTACTCACTCTGCTCAGGCCTGCAGTAACTCAGCCAGTTGTTAGCTAATCCTAAATTAGTTGTGCCTCTTGGGGATATTTGAATTTTCCTAGACTGATTTTGAAGACTGAAATTCTTCCATATAGCATTTTCTTTTTGTTGTTGTTGTTTTTAAGACATTTTAGCTACACATTTCTTGCTTTCCTTAGTTTTAAATGTAATTTCCTTGAAAGTATAGTTGAGTGTTACCTAGGGGTTAATACTTTGACAATAGCTCCCCATTTTTTTCGTTGTGCACTAATGTCTGAATTGCAGAGTCAGCCTTTGTTCTACTATAAAAAGTGGTTATATTCTTTTTTGAAAAAGCATAAACAAGAACTGGGGTCAGTGAGTATTCTACTGCTTTGTGCTTTTCCTCTCTTCCCAGTATCAAGATAAATTTTTATCCACCTACTCGATGTAGAGCTTAACAAGTTCTGGTTGTACAGCTTTTAGGAATACTCTTAGTATTTTATTCCTTCTGGTCATGATGTTACAGGATAGAGGTTCCTGAGTTTCATTTGGGTGGTTAAAAAAATATATTCAGTTTTCCAGAGAAAGTTTTGCATCTCTACCAGTTATTGTGAATTTTCTAATCTGAGACCATACATCAGGATGGCCTTTGCCTATGATAACAGAAATCCAACTAGAAATAGATTGAACAGTACAAAAATTTGTCTTGCATGACCAGAATCCCTGAGGCAGTACAGTTCAAAATTGGTTGATTTCACAGCTCAATTACATCCTAAAGGATCTTAGCATGCTGGTTGTCTTCTTGGAAGCTAGCCTATGGTGACCTGTCTTTCTAGAGTATCACACTGTTTAAATTTCTATAACAGAATACTGAAAACAAAACTCTTAACACAGTCTTTTGTTAACATTTATGTTAAATACTTTGTTCTTTCTTTCTAGCTTTCTTATTTTTTTCTCTATTTAAAGTATTACTTATACCTTCATGAGATAGTTTTCAGAGTTAACACTAAAGGAGGAGCATATATGAAAATTATGTGTTCCTGAGTATGTATAAAGAAACCAGGCCCAGTGGCTCATATCTATATTCCCAACTAAGACTGAGTGTGTAACTCAGTGGTAGAGTGCCCCTGGGTTCAATTCCCAGTTCTGCAAGGAAAAACAGAAACAGAATAGACTGAGAAAGAGTGGTCAAATCATCTGAGAAGGAAAGATAACTTTGTCTCAGGTAGGGTTACCTAGCAAAGCTCAATAGACCCATTTTTGGGGTAGACTGGTATAGAGAACAGGCTCAGCATAACAGAGTAAAGGTGTTGGCTGAGGATAGAAGAGGTTTGAAAAGATTCAGGGAGACAAATGGGTGAGGGAGGAGAGACTCGGAATGTAGAGTAAGCACAAAAACACAAACAGATCAGGCCAAGAAAAAGTAATGCTAAGGGAAACCAAAATTCAAAAAGCCAACACACCAAAATAAGCAGAGTCAGATTACATAGCCTTTAAGAAGACACTATTGAATAGGTAAAAAACAGAACAAATATGACTAGGGACTGGGGCTGGGGCTGTAGCTCAGTGGCAGATTGCTTGCCTAGCATGTGTGGGGCACTGGGTTTGACCCTTACCACCATATAAAAATAAAACAAATAGGACATTTTGTCCATCTATAACTACAAAAAAAAAAATTTTTAAAAATGACTAGGGACAGATATGGTTCAATTGAGATAAACAGTTAATAGTACAAAAAGTAATATCACATGCATTCAGAAAGAAGTAGAAGATAGAAACCAGTTACTTACAACTGTTGCATGAAACCTCAGAATACAGCAAACAAATAGATGAATCAGATATATTTGGAAAGACTCAGAGTTGGGAGAACAAGCAACTGCTAGAATGTGGGCAACAGGAAGCAGATAGGAAGGAGGCAAAACAAGTGACTGAGACATGGAACAGATACAGTAGGTGCCAGAAAGAAAAGACTGTGGTAAAAGAGGTTTACAAAGTACAACTAGAGTAATGAAAAGAATGCAGAAGGTAGAAGAGGCAGAAGCTGGAAAGTATGAATTATATGATGGGGTCAGGATGGACTGAACAACTGGAAAGTGGGTATTTGATTGCAAAAGTTTCACTGGATCTGTAAGTATCCAGAGTCAGGACAGAAAGAATGGGACAAGTCCAAGTGTACCTCTTGAAGAAGGTCAGATACAGTGTTGCAAAAGAGATGTAACAGGCTAGTCAGATACATGGACAGAGATGAAACCTCAACTAAGCACAAGACAGAAAGCCTGAGTAGATATGAAGTGGGCCCAGAAAGAAATGTAGATCAATGTAGTTCCAGAACAGACAAGGGCCTAAAATGAAGGAAAAATAAGAAATGGCTTATGAGGATAGAAGACAAAGGATTGATTATCATCAGAACAAGAGTCTTTACACATAAAGTAGTCCAGGTTCCAAGGAAAAGACTCAGAGAATCAAGGAAAAACATGAGGCTGGAGCTGGAGCTGGGCTCTGTGGAAGCGCACTTGCCTGGCATGTGTGAGGCACTGGGTTCGATTCTCAGCACCACATATAAATAAATGAAATGAGCGTCTATCAACAACTAAAAAAAAAAAAAAAAAAAATGAGGCCAAGAAATTCAGTCAGTGAACACTGAAAAGAAGATAGCAAAAGGTATAGATAGAGTCAGTAGTTAGTTCAAGAAACTTGAAGTTTGCCTGGCGCTGTGGTGCATACCTATAATCCCAGCAACTCAGAAGGCTGAAACAAGACGACTGCAAATTTGAGGCCACCCTTAACAACACCCTGTCTCAAAATGAAAAGGGCTGGGAATGTGGCTCAGTGTTAAAAGAGTCCCTAGATTAAATACATAGTAAATACCTCCCACTTACCCCCCCCCTCCAAAAAAAAAAAAGAAAGGAAACTGAATGTTTAAAGAATGAATACAGTTATAGCTATCTAAACAGCAAGGGGGTGCTGAGGATGTCCCTCAGGGTACAATGCCAGCATGTAGGAGTTCTGCATTCAATCCCCACTACTGCAGTAGCTACATAGATAGAGAGGAAGGAGAAGGGGGAGTCCTGCATAAAAATTGATGCCAAAAAAAAAAAAAAACAGTAGTAGTTGACAGAAAGACAAGGTTTGAGCTCAAATACAGAATCAAGTATAGTCAAAAGAATTTGGAATAGGTTGCAAGAAGTAAGGAAAGCAGGAAATAGCCAAAAGACAGAAAACTTGACTAACTCAGAAATGGGGGAACACAAGTGACCAGAGAAAAAGATGAGGAATGATCATACTTACATTAACAGACAAAGGTCAGAGGGAAGTAGAGGTAAAGAGCAAACAATAGACAGAAAAATAGAACATAGTCCCTGTTGGGTAGAAACAGCAGTTGAGGACCTATACAAAGAGACAGCATTAGGTATGGAAATAGAACAATTCAACTTGATAGAAAATAGGCTGGTCTTTGCAGAGGGATATGTCATACTTTGTGAGTTGTAGAAGGAGAATTTAATTCTGAGTTGAGGTTTCACTCTATAGAATAATTTTCTAATGACCTCTGTGGTCAGCACTCAAAATCATTTTGGATTATTCTGGGTTGAGCTAAGAAAATATATTTTAAATTCCAACATATTTTGTTTTTAAAATGAAAGATGTTACTGGGAAAGTTTTTAATTTTAATTTTTTAAAATCTTTTAGTGAATTATGTCACCATTATTCCTGCCTTCCCCTAAGTAGATTTATTGAACCATCTTAATCTATAAAACCATAGTCATTGACACACCATAGGATTTGGTGTTTAAGGAACTTAAAAATAAATATGATGTCTTGTTCTAATCCATGCAGCTTTCTCCTTGAGTTACAGAAGAGATTCCTGAGAATTATTAAAGCTGAAAAGCATTTATTCATAAGAATTTAGTGACCATCTCCAGCTATTCTTCTTTTCCAACACTGAGACTTAAGTTTTCTTCTTTTGTATTTTCCTCTAATCTTATATAGCAAGGACCGTTCAGCAACTCCTGCTGGAGCTGCTGGATTGGCAGGTGGGCACCACCGAGAAGCATGGACTACTAAAGGCCCCTCCTACGAAGACCTATACACTCAGAATGTTGTAATTAACATGGAAGATCAAGATGATGTTCATCGCACATCGCTGGAGGGCAAATCTGCCAAGGAGAGACCTATTTGGTTGAGAGAGAGTACTGTCCAAGGGGCCTATAGTTCTGAAGAGATGAAGGAAGGTAAGAGTCTATGTCTTGGGTTCAGTAGAAAATGAATTTAACTTAGTGGCAGATACCTGGAAAATTCACTGTACTTGTTTTACAAATTCATCTCTCCTTTAATCTTCTACTACCCTAATTTATATGTATTTTTATTTTTTTGAATTGAAAGCCATAACTGTACACTAGTACAAATATTTTAATATTATTTCCTCTAAAATACCAAGGTGTTTGTGCTATTTGAAATATATACAAAAATGTCACATATGTAAAGAATTGAATATCTCACAGTCCAATGTTGATAAAAATTTATTCTAGAATATTTTGGAAATCTTCATGAGCCAGAAAGGGTTGAGAATTGCATAATAATCTTCACAAGTTTGAGAACTACAAAATTTTGCTTTCTAAGTTTGGGTCTAGGGTACTGGATTCAAGAATGTGATATAGAAAATGGGAGGATCTAAGACTGGACACAAATACTACTCAAAAACTGGAAAACAGGTGGCAGGAAGTCTCTGTACCTCTGGTTATATCTCATCAATACCTATTCCCAGGTTATTTATTGTTGTTAGCATATCACCTGAGAATGGTTCTTTAGTGGTGAAGAATCATCAGTAACTGAAAGTCACTTGATGTTAGCCTTTCCCCTAACCTCTTTTCCTTTTAAAAATGAACATTTAGTATACTGTATGTTCTAGGGATTGTAAAAGTACTATGGAGTTTTGGGTAGTACCTCTAGTGTGATTCTCTTTGATATTTTAACTCCAGTTAGAAAGAAGTTTTCCTTGACCTCCATACTTTTTACTCTTCCCTCCTCACTAACTAGTTTGCGTGTTCAGTTATTTTGATTTAGGATGTTCTAGATTATATAGCAGTTAGACTGTCACTTTCATGATGTAGAACAGACTTAACTGGTGCATGTATGAAGTGAGTTCTGCTTATTCTATACTTAAGTTTTCTTTAAACTTTCAAGTCATGTTGGTATCTTTTCAAGTGTTACAGACTTCAATCATGTCCTCTTTACTGTACTGAAAGTTCTAATTCCTTTCTATTCTACTTTCCTTACAAGTAGTCTTGTTGCCCAGAGCCATCTCCGCCCATAGTTATTTTACTTTGTTTTTTTCATACCATTTTCATCCTAATATACTTGAGATGTAGTGACCAGATACATGTTATAGATTAATATTAATACATAGATTAAATCATTAATGATTTCAGTTTTATTTCCCATATTTTTCTGATTTTTACCTGACATTTTGGTTGCTGCTTTGGTTATGGAAATATCATAATAGATGAGTAACTTCAGAAACATGTTCAGGTACCTTTTAGAATGCTCTCTTGTATTTTACAGCTTGGATCATGTCTTCAATATATTTTAGATTATTTTTCTGTAGACAACATTTCTTTTGCATTTTTCTGTATAAAAGAGATCTGCTGCCTTTCTGCTCACTTACACAGTCTTTGGCTTTTCCTATATTTTTTGTTGTAGCTTGGCTTTTAAGCCCAGAATTGTTTATTGTCATCAGTGATCTTAGTTGTTTTATAGTATATATCTTAGTAATTTATAACTGTTAAATAAGACTGTTTTACTTTACTTTCATTTATCCTTGCTTTTTTCTGTCTTTATCTATAAAAAAAAAAAATTCCTTTCTTCTCCAAACCACTTTGTTAGAAATCTCTTAGATATGACTTCATTTACTTTATGAAACTAATGTTTTTCTGCTAATTTCATATTTACTTTAAACATAAATTAAAACACTGTGGTGGTAACTATTTGAAACATTCTTTTCTTAGCAGTTTTCCCGTAGATACTTAAATGCATTCCTTGCTGTTTTCTGTTGAAATACCACACTGGCAAAAAAGATCACTGGGAGAGAGATTCTAACTTTGACAATGTTTTGAAGTGGTTAAGCTTGACTTACTTTCTTTTCTTTTCTCTCTGTCTCTCTGTCTCTCTCTCTCTCTCTCTCTCTCTCTCTCTCTCTCTGGGAATTGAACCCAGTGCTACTTTACCACTGAGCTACAGCCTCTTTTTATTTTTTAGTTTGAGATAAGATCTCACTAAGTTATTGAGGGTGGCCTAAGTGCCAGGTTCATTCTAAGTACTTCACATTAACTTAATTGCCACAATAATTCAGTGAAGTAAATATTATTACTTTTTTCCCTTCAGGTATTGAGGAAAGTGAAGCAGGGAGAGTTGATATGAGTTGGCCAAAAATCATACAGCTAATAAATTGTTAGTATTTGAATCAGGAATCAGGTTCCATTCAATACTTTTAATCCTCTTATATATTTAAATAATATGTTTGGTATTATCAGAATGCAAAGTACAAATATCTTTCTTAAATTTTTCATCTACATTATATCAGTCAAAGTGTACATACAAAATAGTAGATCTGTGATGAGAGGATATTTATTCCTCAAATCAGATACCTATTATTTATGATGTTAGAAAATAAGTGCTTTGGGAGAAAATAGAGCTTTCATAAAGCAGCATTTAAGTTAAAAACATGGAAGATGTAAGGGAGTCGTTGTATGAATACCTAGAGGAAAGCTATTCCAGGCAAGAGGGAGCAGGCGTTACAATACCCTGAGGTAGAGGTATGCCTGTATATGCCAGGAATACCAGGGAGGCCACCGTAGCTGGCACAGAATGAGTAAGAGGAAGAAGAGGTAAGAGGTAGGTGGTCAGGTGGTGTTCCAGATGGTGTAGGACCTCATGGGTCATTGCAAGGCCTTTGGCATTTACTCTGAGCAAGGTGAGAAGCCATGTTTTGATATCCTGTTATGCCAGCTACTGTACTTGGTTCTTCATAGACATTATTTTTATCCATTGTCTTAGAAGGTAGATTCTTTTATCATCCTATTTTACAGAAAAGATATTGAACTTCAGAGGTTAAATAACTTGCTCAAGGTGATACAGCTTGCATATGGAAGAACCAGTATTCAAATCCATTGTATATTACTCATAAAATCTGTGTACTTGGCCATTATACTACTTAAGCTGCAGTTTGCGAGAAACATTTTGAATACTCTGTGGATAGTAACTCAAGAAATGAAACTGGTTAAGTCTGTGGTATTATATTATTATCTATTTAAATATAACACATTAAAATATGTATTTCATTAGCTGTAAAGGATTTCTTTTTATATTTAAGGATGTTAACTTTCTGGGTTTTTACCCCCAGGTGGCATAGACATGGACGCATTTCAGGAGCGTGAGGAAGGCCGTGCAGGGCCTGATGATAATGAGGAGGTCATGCGAGCACTCCTCATTCATGAGAAAAAGACTCCCTCTGCCACAGCTGGCTCAGTGGGGGCAGCTGCTCCTGTGTCTGCTGCCAATGGCAGTGACTCAGAGAGTGAAACCAGTGAGTCTGATGATGACTCTCCACCTCGTCAATCAGCCGCTGTGGCCACACACCGTCGGGAAGAGGATGAGGAAGATGAAGATGAGTTTGAGGAAGTAGCAGATGACCCCATTGTCATGGTGGCTGGCCGTCCTTTCTCTTACAGTGAAGTGAGCCAGCGGCCAGAGCTGGTGGCCCAGATGACACCAGAAGAGAAGGAAGCATACATAGCAATGGGACAGCGCATGTTTGAGGACCTCTTTGAGTGATCTTTCCCTACCTTTTCCTCCTTTCTGTAATGCTCACTGCAAAAAGAAATTCCCCACCCTGGAAGAAAAGTGTTTCAGAGTCTTTCTGTCCCTGTTGATGTTAAGCAACTGTTAATGTTGCACAAAGAATAACAGAAACAAAAGTTCAATTTTTATGCCAGAAACTTCTCAGAAAGGTAGGTTGGCTGTAAGCATTCCCTTCCCTGCTATTACTACAGTATTAATATTTTACTGTATTCCTTCTCTAATTTTTTTCCTTTCCTTTGAAAGACATTTTTCTCCCTTTGAAATGAGTAAGGAAAGCTCATAAATTCATCTTACCTGCCTTCAGAAGCCTACTACAATAAATTACAATAATTTACTGATGACATCTTTTTACCTATTCTGACCAAATTTATTCCAAACAATTCCTTTTATTGCTGCCAATCAGAGCAGATTGCTAGTAGACAAACCACTGATGAGGGGAAACATATCAAAACTTCTTATTTCCCCCCAAATAAGGTTGGGGTCAAGATGTAAGGAGAGGTGAGGGAGTGTGTGTGTGCAGAAGAGGGAAAGATGTGCTTGAATCTTGTGTAATTAATGTCTGATCTGGAATTCATGTCTTTAGAATTGACCACACTGGTAGATTTTTTTGTTTTGCTTAATGCCTTTTGGTTTGGATTTTGGGTGATAGAATACAGTATGCTTGTTAAGAAATTAGAAAAAAAACATGGACAAAGGACAAAAACTTCACATAAAGGGTTGAAGAGTGAAGGGTATTGGGAACAGTGCCTTAGAACTGCCTGAGTTTGTTATGATTTGAAAATCATTTATACAAAATCAAGACTGGTCCCATTTTTTTCATTCTATAGGCCTCTTGCCACTGCTGTAAGAAGTTCATTCCCCCAGAAATAAACATGGAATAATTGTTTATTCTCTCACACACATTCTCTCCCTCTTTGTAAACATCCTTGAAGACTTTGTCTTGCTTTTGATTCTTGTCAGATATGGAATTTTTAGAGTGCATTCAGTATATTGCTGAGCGTTACAACCTTAAGAAACATAGTTTATTTGGGTTCTGATATGTAGCATGGCATTATTCCTGAAGGCAGAACTTGAAAATAAAGGACTTTCATATAAGGATCTATAACAATTGTATTTTTTGTAATATTTTTCCTTGCATTGTAATTTTTAAGTATTTATCATTTTATAATCCATGTGTGAAATTAAATCAGCATTTTAGAATATCTGAGCCTTGTATGAAGTGATCTTTCATTTACCTGAGTTGTATTAATGACTGAATATTGACAATAAACCTATTTTATACTAACTGGAATTTGTTATTTTCTAGCCTCATAACATTTTAGAGTACAACTGAAATGTGTATTCTTCCTATTAAAGTTTTTTCTCTTATAAATCATTGTTTCATATAATAGGTGCAATTGTATGGAATCTAAAATTTTCTGGCAATAGTTGCCATAAGAATAACTTTATGCCGGGTGGCAATGTCACATGACTATAATTCCAACAACTCAGGAGTCTGAGGCAGGATTATCACAAGTTCAAGGTCAACCTCATCAATTTAGTGAGACCTTATCTCAAAATTTAAAAATCGATGGCTGGGTGTGGTAGCACGTGCAGCAGCTTGGGAAGCTGAGGCAGGAAGATTGAGAGTTTAAAGCCAGCCTCAGCAATTTAGCAAGGCCCTAAGCAATTTAGCAATACCATGTCTCTAAACAAAATATAAAAAGGGTTGGGGATGTGAACTAAGTGATTAAGCTCCCCTGGGTTCATCCCTGGTACCTACCCCCTCCCCCTCCCCCAGTGGGTTGGGGGTGTAGCTCAGTGGTTTAGTACCTTTGGGTCCAATCCCCAGTATTTAAAAAAAAACAAAAACATTGTTTTTTAAATTCTCATAGCTCTAGAAGTCAAATTAAGTAAAATGATAACCAGATGTTAATTTTTAAAACATAGTTACTTTTAAACTATATGGTCTTTTTTACTTTTTGTACCAGTGTAAAAGAATGTTACAAGTGAAGGTAAAGGTATGAATAAGGGTACTCATTATAGTAGTTTACTCACTAAATGTGCATTAATCAGGAAGTAAATATTTTCCTATGAAACCATATAGCCACTAAAAAGAATGAACTGACAAGAAAAGATATTCATGCTGTGTTAAATATAGGGATTCTTTTTTTTTTAATGGGGTCAGGGCAGGGGTATGTGTAAAGGAAAATGTAGGTAACATATAGTGCTATGTGCAGACACTGTTTTAACTCCTTTATATGTGTTAATTAAGCTTTTCTGGCAAAGCTTTGAGGTTTGTGTGTAAGTTTATATATATAAAATAATAAATAAGAATTACAGTGGGTATAAGAGTTACAGTGATCTAAATGTTACAATGGAAAAGATATTTCCATTTTGAAAAAAGAATCAAAAGGACATTTAATGAATTTCATGTAGAAATTACCTGCAGAAATTGTGGAATGATAAAAAGCAAGCTCTTTTTATGTTAATGTTAGGATTTTTCGGTGTGCTTTATTTTATTATATATTTTTTGGATCCTGGGCTAATCATTTCCTTAGATAAACATCTCTGAATTTATACTCAATAGGAAAATATAATTTAATATGTAAAGTTTTGACTGTTACCCCCATATTTCAATAATGTATAATAAAACAATAGAGTTTGATATTTATCAGTTAGGGTTGTCTCAAGTTGGACAGTAATTTGATAAGGAAATCCAATCAGGGACAGAAAAACAAAAAAATGGTAACACTGTCAATTATTAAACTCTGAAGCTCTTAGTAAGGGCAAACTTATATACCAAGGAGATAGATACATGTAGTTGCAATGTCTCTTTACCCCAAGACAACTGAAATTATCATCCCCCACAGCCTTTAATAATGAATAGCCAGGAACATGGTTTCTCTGATTATGGTTGACTATATTAGTATAATTCAAATGTCAGCTGCTCGATTTAAATTTAAACCTTTATGATTTAAATGAAACACTTTTTTTTTATTTGAGATGAAGTGTCTCAGGTTGTCCAGACTGGCCTCTAACTTGCAAGCCTCCTGCCTCAGTTGCCCAAATTAAATGGAACTCTTATCCTAACATGGTGAAATATCTAGCAAATTAAAGCACAGACAACAGTTAATTCGGTTTCTCTTTCCCCATCTTGCCAAAGTACTTCACTTCTACTTGTCTGAATGAGGGAGAAATAATTGAATATTTTATGATTCTATTGGTATTGAGAGAATTGGACAGTGAATGGGAACAAGATTGGGAAGAGCAAGTTCATTTTCTTCTGTTCTACTGGTTGGCTCTATGGCTAGATTCCCAGCCAGGACTACAATAGAAAGACTTAAATATGTACTTTCTTGTTCTCTTTATTTCCAAGTTTTAAAAAAGAAACTAGGAAATGACAATTTCTTTTTCTCTTTATTCCTGAGCTTTAAAAAAGATCTAGGAAATGAGGATAAAAGACTAATATGAAATTCTTTAGAATTTAGAAACTGATATAATTCTGGGTAACCTATTTGTGTAGCATTTTGTTTTCATCAAATCTGTTTCACATGTATTGCCTTTATTTATTTATTTTTGGTACCAGGGATTGAACCTGGGGGTGCTTAACCACTAAGTCACTTCCCCAGTCTTTTTTTTTTTTTTTTTTTGACACCCCATCTAAGTTACTTAGGACCTTGCTCACTTGCTGAGACTGGCTTTGAATTTGCAACTCCCCTGCCCTACCTCAGCCTCCAGGGTTGTGGGGATTACAGGCATATGCCACTTTGCCTGGCTCACATGCATTATCTTTAACAGAGGTGGATTACTGTCATTTTTTTTTTAAATAAAAAATCTTGGAAATGAGGAAGATTTTTAGAAGGAAACCAGCCCTAAGGTAAATACACTATCTATTCTGTTTGTTCTTTCTGCTATAAAAAAAATCAAACTCTGGACTAGATAAGTACAGATACTCTCAAAATTTGTAAAATCAAAATGGGTTTGGAAGAGAAAAGAATCATGAAATGTTCCTTTGGGAAGAGGAAAAAGAAAAGAAAATTGCTCTTGGGGAAGAGCAATTTCATTTTCTTCTGAGATTAAGGGATGAACTAATTTTGGCATGCCCTGGAGAGCAAGATCAAGTACCCTAGCTTCTCTTCAGAAAGAGCTTCATGTCGTTCTGAGCACCAGAGACAGCCTTTCCTATTCCAGTTACAAAGCAGGCAGACCAGTGCATGATCCAGTTTCAACAATCAACCCATAATTCCATTATACAGAAGTGTATAATTGCCCACCTAATGTAAATACGTGTGCAAAATTAGGAAAGAAGGCTACTGCCAGGTTATAAAATGCCATGAATCATGACATACAAAATGGTTGTATGGCTTTGTTGTTGCTGTTTTTCTATGAATATGTTAACTATTTTGAAATAATTTTGATACCAGGGATTGAACCCATGGGTGCTTAACCACTAAGCCACTTCCCCAGTCCTTATTTATCCAATAAGAAATATATATAGTAAAAACTGGAAATCCCCAGTTCCCACCATGCCACAATGTTCTTCCCTGAGGTAAACTAAGTTTAATGTACTATCCTATACCTCTTCTAGGCCTTTAGACCCCCCACATGCACAGATACTACATTATTATTATTTACAAAAATATTATAGTTTGGATTTGGGATGTCCCCCAAAGGTTCATGTGTTGAAGGCTTTATCCCCAATGCATCAGTGGTCAGAGGCGGGCCTTTTGGGTAGTGATTCGATTGAGAGCTCTGATCTTGTCAATGGGTTAATCCATTGATAGGTTCATAATTGGACCATTGGGAGGTTGTGGAACTAGGAGGTGGAGCCCAGTTGGAGAAAGTAGATCACAGGGAGTACCCTGGAAGAGGGTGTATCTTCCATGGCCCAGGCCTTGCTTACTCTGCTTCCTGGCCATGGTGAGATGAGGAGCTCTTCACTACCACATGCTCCCTGCCATGATGTTCTGCCTTGCCTAAGGCCCAAAGTCATGAGGCCATGTGACTATGGACTAGAACCTCTGAAACTGAGCCAAAATAAACCTTTTCTTTTTAAAATTGGTTTTCTCTGGTATTTTCTCACAGCAACAGAAAGCTGATGAACATGATGTAAAATGCCTGTTGTTTAAAAAATAGGACTAGATAGAATTTTTTGATGTAGTTGTATGATGGTTTATGTAACAATTCCCTTAATTGATGGATTGTCACTATTACAGTGCTATAAGAATTGTGCTTATGTTTTTATTCTATTTATTTCTGTAAGATAATCGTAAAAGAAATAGCTGAACAAAGGGTATATTAGTCTGTTTTGTGTTTCTATAACAAAATATCTAAGTCTGGATACTTCAGTAAGAAAATAGGCATATGCATTATTTTGGAGGCAAAAGTCCAAGATCTGGCTTCTTTGCACCACAACATGGTAAAGAAGTGGAAAGTATTTGGCCATGTGCACAGGAGGCCAAGTATGTTGAGTGGACTTGTATTATAATAACCTATTCTTGGCAAGAACTAATTTGTTCCAAGAGACCAGCATTAATTCCTGCCAAGGGCAATGCCCCCTGATGACCTAATCAATCTTTCACTAGGCCCCATCTCTTAAAATTTGCTACCTCATCACATTGGGAACCAACCTTTCAGCACATGAACCCATGGGGACACATTCATCCAAACCAGAGCAAATGACATATCTGATTTAAATTTCAGTAGATACTGCCAAATTGCTCTTCAAAAAGATTGTTGGGTAATTTTAAATGGAAGAACAACTTGTATTGAAACTGGATTACAGTTTAAACTCAAAGATTATTAAGGCCATATAAATAGTTCTATTGAATAATTTGGTCTAAAGACCTGTGTGAGTCAGTGAGGATGGAGAGGTGGAAACAGATTTGAGAAACTTTTAAGAAGTAGAATGGATGGGATTTGGTAACTTTGGATAGGATAGTCAGTCCCTTGGCAGAATCTCAGATTTCTAGTTGGATGGTGGTTCCATTCACTATGACTGGAAAGGAAGGAGAAGAAGCAGATTTTGTTCCTGTTTCAGATTCAGTAGATGGCACTACCATTTCACCTACAAGCTCCAGCTAAGATGTTTTAACAATTGGCCATCCTTTCTTATTTTCATCCTACGTCAAATTTATAAGCAAGTCCTGTCAGACTCGAAATATAATCTAATTTATATAACCTAATTTTGAAGATAGAGCTGACAGAACTTGCTGATAAATTGAAAATATATTCTAAATCTGACCTCATTACTTCCACCACTACCATCCTATTCTCAACCTCATCAACTCACCTTGGCTACTGCAGCAGCTACCTGATTGGTCTCCCCACCGCCACTCTTCTTCTGTCCCACCCTATATACAGAATTTTAACCATCCCCCCCCACCAAGGAATCTTTTAAAAATGTAAACCAGATAATCTAACTCTTTCATTTCCTTCTTTCCTTCTTTCCTTCCTTCCTTCCTTCCTTCCTTCCTTTCTTCCTTCCTTCCTTCCTTCCTCCCTCCCTCCCTCCCTCCCTCCCTCCCTCCTTTCTTTCTTTCTCTCTCTTTTTTTTAACATCTGAACCTTTTACCCTTTCAACAGTTCTACATGGCCTGACCCCTGGCTACCTGCATCTCCTACTATTCTTGTTAACTACTCACCATATTGACATTCTCCCTGTTTCTCAAATAGGCCAAACTTTTTCCTGCCTTAGGTCTTTGCCTGTGTGTTTTCTCTGCATAAAAGTCTCTTCTCCACTCTTGTCCTTGTCATTTCATTCACTTCAAAATCACTTCAGAGAAGCCAGCTCTGTTCCCCTATTTAAAGTGATCTCTTACATTCACTATCATATTTTATTGATATTTATTTATTGTAAAACTACTCTATGAAAAGAATTTCTTAATTAGTTATTTATGTCTATCAGTTTCTCCCCTTAAAAAACTATAAGCCCCTTGAAGGCAGGATACTAAGATATAGAGTTAATCCTGATGCATACCAGGCTCTCAAATATGAAATGGATGGATGGACAGATGAATTAGCACTAGGGGAACATAAACTTTTCGCCACCAAGGCTGATCATTTTGTTCCTGCCTGAATTACAAATTAGCTAATTATGTTCTTAATCTGTTGATCATATTCATTTGTGGTTCATGGTACCAAGGACTGTGTCTCCAGGACTATCAGCAGGGGGTGCTGGAATATAGCTTCTAGAGCACAGATAGACATCTAGAAGCTTCAATTCTGGGAGCCATTGTGAGTACTTTGGGGCTACACTGTCTAATAAAGTAGTCACTGGCCATATATGCCTATTGAGTATGTGAAATGTATCTAGTCCAAATTGAGGTGTGCTGTAACTATATAATCTATGCTAATTTTTGAAGACTCAGCATGCAAATAAAGAATGTAAGATGTCTTAATTTTTAATGATTATTTTGAAAAGATAATACTGTTGCTATGTTAGATTAAAGAAAATACCCTATTAAAATATTTTAACCTCTTTTACCTTTAATGTGGTTATTAGAACATTTAAAACTGTATAAATGGCTCGTATTTGTAGCTTGCATCATGTTTTTCTACTGGACAGTTCTAACTCAAAGGCTGGTTACACATGTAAGCTTATGTATTGGACTTAATAATTACTTGCATTTTTTCTCCACATGCACATTACTGACCTGAATGCTGTGTCCACCCTCTTCTTATCCCTAACCCTCTACCAGAGGGTAAGTTTTTATTTTGTGGGTAAGTTCCTTGTTCTTGGGAACCATTATGGATTTTGCTTCTGGTTTTTTTTTTCTCTCTCTTTTTGGGCAAGGTGTGGGGGTGGTTGAGGTGGGGTGTTTTGTTCATTTGGTTTTTTTCCTGAAGTAGAATAGAATGGAGGGAAACTGGCAGTGATTATATTAAGGAACCAGAAAGTTTTAAGTTTCTGAGACCAATGGTATGATATTGAAAAAGATTGCTGAGTTCTGGGTAATAGAGGAACCTGTGTACCTTATGAAACCATGCCAGAGATGGGGGAGCTAAGGGCTGGTCCCAAAGCAGAGGACAGTTGGAAGCCCAATGTGTTGATCTGTATGAATTATATTAATATACATTATTTGCTGAACAGCTCATGCGTTTACTATCTTGCGCTCACTCCCCTACCCCTGCTAGAGTATAAGCTCCATAACAGGAGAGGATTTATCTTTTTTTGCTTACTGTAATATTCTGGTTCATGTCCCTGACTCAAGTCCTGGCACATAGTAGTCACCATTACATATCTGTTGAATAAATAAACAACTATGTGACCATTTCTTCAGACCATGAGCTATCTGTGACCCTATTTTTACTGCCTGTCATTATTTGTATACCTAATGTTTGTGATGCTATTTTGTGCTAATTATCTATCCAGAACTTCCTGTTTGAAATGCTTACAGAAGATGTGTGCTGATCTGTGTAGCAAAGGGCATTCCCCCCCCCCAGCAACTGGTGAAGCTACCTAACCAAAGTACATCTAACAAATACATGTAACCCAAGGCTTGCACATGAATTTGTTCACTTCATCTATGCTAAGATCATTTTTTTTACCAGAGGAAAATTGTAAAGAATAACTATTGTGCTGTTGCTTTCTTTCATTTTTTTAAAAAAACAGGAGTTTTATTTTTCTCATAATAAAATTGGTGATTCAGGGTTACCGTCATGGTATCAAAGACACAGATGACTTTTACCTTCATGCTCAGCCTGCCTTAGCAAATGCTTGTTGCACCATAATGGCTGATTCACCCTCACCATCAGAAAGAAGGGAGGGGAGAAGGAGGTAATTGTATATGTTAGCTGAGCCAGTATCCTCTCCCTTTTTTGAAAAAATTATGGTAAAGTGACATAAAATTAACCATTTAAAGGTGAATGATTCACTGGCATCCAGTATATTCACAAAATTGTGATGCCACTACCTCTATCCATTTCCAAAATGCTGTTATTACTCGAAAAGGAATTCCTGTACCCATTAGCAGTGGTTCCCCTTAACTCCCCCACTACCCCAAATCACCACTCTTCATTCTGTCTTTATGGGTTCACTTCTTTTTAATGTTTCATATAAATGACATCATACACTTTGTGCTTTTCCATGTCTAGTTTCTTTCACTTAGTGTAATATTTTTAGGGCTTATATATACTATAGCATATATCCATATTTCATTCTTTTTAAAGCTGAATAATATTCTATTGTATGCATATACCACAATTTGTTTATCCATTTAGCTGATGGACAATTAAGTTGTTTCCATATTTTGGCTATTGTGAATAATGCTACTGAGTACTCAATAGGCGAGTATATACCTAGGAATTGTTGGGTCATAATTATTCTAGGTTTGTGCTATTTCTTTTTAAAGAAATATCTCTTCCTGCATTGCAATAATTACTATCATTCAGTGAGGAGTATCCAGGGACTGGTAACCAAGATGTCTGTTTTGGATATGGCAGTCTCCACAGAATACCAGAACTCTGTGGTCTGTGACTAGAGAAATTTTCCTGGCAATAACTACAGAGGATAGAGTAATAGGAGGTATGAATATGAGGTAAGAATTCAGGAGTTCTGGACATTTTTTCCTGGGATTCAGACTGTAAAGTCACAATATGGATTCATCCTGGCCTTCCAGTGACTAATCTGGAACTGTGAAGTCTGTGCTCCAGTTCTCTGGCATATAGTCAAGCCTAAAGTCCAGGGTCAGGGTGGGGCTAGTACCCTCATTTGGTTAAGCATGGAGGTGAGGCCGTTCTGTTTGAACATGCTTGGAACTGTACCAACATCAGGGGTGGGGATGATGGCAATTGTCAGCATCACGAGGATGGATCTAGAACTAAATTGCTTCTCACAGTATTTGCTCAGTATGAAATTGGCTTTAATCAGCCCTATTCCACTGGCTTCAAAAATGGGAGGCTGGTAGCTTTTCATTTCAGGGTAGTGACCCACCTGGGAGGTCTGAAGAATGATTCTGACAATGTTCCAAGAGAATCCTTCCCTGCTGTTAGGTGCCTGTGTGCAGGCATAATGTGCATGTGGGAGGGTAGAAAGAAGGCAAGACATGGTGGGCCTTTATGTTTAATGTGTGGGTGGAAAGGCCCTACCATGTGGTGTGTGTCAGTCACATTTCACGTATCTATGACAGGCTGTAACTTCTAGTAAATTTAGGAAAATTTCTCTGCTGCTTTTTCCACTGAGACTCATCAAGCTATAAAATTATTGCAGTGATATGGGCACCAATGTCCATGTCTGTGGCATCCGCCTAGCTGTCTAGCTCCTTCCTACTGGTGCTGCCTTCTCACTCCCCCCCCCATCTCACCCTCACACCCTCCCTCAACAACAGGAACAAAAACACCCACCAAGGAAATAACTAAAGGGAAGTATGTGACAGTGGCTGCTCTTCCCTCTAAAACTAGTATTTCTCAAAGTGCATATGGAGCCATTTGGGGAATTTTTAAATATTCCCTTATTCTCCTCCCCTTTGACTCACAGATTTCTTTCACCATTCGTCTCATGATGCCATCTCCTCAGCCTGCAAAGCACAGTTCAAGTCCCTTTTTGAACTTAACCTGTCTTCATAAGTGATAACTCTCCTGCCTTGAGTCCTTCCCTGGTATTTCCCCCTCCTCTGTCCTGCATTCCCTTCTCCACAATCATCACTTCTGGAACAAGACTCTTAAACCTGCTTTCCATGGTTCACTTGCTCCCCATAGTTGCACTCCTGTCCCACTCTGCCCATGTGATTCATCTGGGACTGATGCCTGTCTTAGTGATCGATCCAGGCCAGACATTGAATTACCTAAGGATTCTTGTTGAAATAAGAAAAATGTGCTCATTCTCCCCAGTGATTACTAAACTGGTGGGACATAACTGGTAGCTTCTGGGAACTGTCTCTGTCACTATTTGAGGACAACCTTCCTGAAAATAAAAGCAACAGAAAGAAAGATAGCGACCCACGTGACCCTGAACCCTGCAAGACCAGCAGCCATTTTTACCTTTGCAATTATTTCTATACATGAGTCAATACATTTTATTTTATTCTTAGGCCAATTTGAGTTTGGGTTTCCATCCCTTGCAATTAAAAGTATTGTCCAAAACAATGCCTATCAGCCTATCATCTTGTGTCTTTCCTTCTGGGCCCTATTCAGTGGCAGATGCCTTGTAGCCTAAACCTTCTCAACTCCTCCCACCAGCCCACATCAGTATTAGAAAGCCATACAAACACTAGAGCTTTTTAGTCTACCAAAAAGATCTTACACAATCTTCACATAAAGCTCTGAAGAAGGTTCTGGGGGCATTATTATCTCCATTCTTCAGCTTAGGAAACAAGTCAAAAAAGTTTTATGATTCGCCCAAAGCATGGTATTTATAGGCACTGCTAAGATGCAAACCCAACATCTCCTGACAGCAGAGCTGGAGTTATTTCTTTGATACTGTGTTGCTTCCCTTGGGTAGAAACATGGCTCTAATGTAAACTTACACTGTCTTTTCCCGAGGAGACCTCTGTTCTCTAACACCTGTTGGCCTTTTGGGATAGAAGCCTCATCTTTCTTTCAATATCTCTTTTAGGTTGGTTGTCCTCCATTTTTCACCATTTGGATTCCATTTCATCTGTACCAGCTACCACAAATCTTTATTACTTATATGTGTTACTTTATTACTTGTATGTGTTACTTCTCAAGGACCAATCTGGTGTGAGAATATGACTTTTGTTCCAAGTTATATTTAACTTTGCCCCTGGTGTTCATTTGAGAACCACTGGACTTCTTCAACTCTAACAATTCAAGTCCTACAAAGCCCCTGAAATCATCTATCATCCCTTCATATCTTCCTGATCTGCATTTATGCTCCCACTTCTGGAGCTAGGGAATGCAGCAGCAAAGATACTACCTCAGACTCTACCATCCTGGCTGCCTGTTTTCACCTGGACCCTTTCTGCCCTGCAGATCTCCAGGTGGTTCCTAACAGTGGCTGCTTCTGTTTTCTTCTTGACCTTTGTCAATCTGTTCATGATCTTGCTTTCCTATTTTTTTAATGTCTGAGAACAGTTGCTTTAATACAACTTCTTAAACATTATGGTTGTCTATCTAGAATCCATCACTCCCTTACTAATAATACCTGACTTTTGCTAAAGGTTCCCCTTCCTAAGAAGTACACATGCTTCAGGCGATGCTAACTCTATAGTCCTCTGTAAAGTTGGTCCTGATTGAGTCAAGGATAATTATGGTAACAATTTGGATTATTCACAAATAATCTAGTTCCCCTCCTGGATACACGGTAGGATTGCATTACCCACCTTGCTGAAGTTAGGGATGGTCATGGACTGTTTTCCACCAATCAACTGTGAATAGAAATGATACATGTCACTTCCAGGCAAAAGATTTTAAAACCAGTGTATGATTTACCAGCTCCCTTCACCTCTGCTTCAGTGATTGCTAAGCCATGGGCCTAGATGAAGCCTCCATTAGCGTAGGTCACTCTGGGACCTAGGCTAATGGGTGAGCTCCCCCTGCTGACCTCTACAGGCTCATAGTGAGAGAAAGAAGTAAAATTTTGCTGAATGAAGCCACTGAGATTTGGGGGTTGGCTATTACTGCAGTTTAAGGCCATTCTAACTGGTACAGTGATTGTGTCCTCTTAACTGTGCCTGGAACCTAGCTTATGCTGAGCAGTCTGTAACATTTAGTGAGCATGGAATTGGTTGAGAAAAAGGCTTGTGACTCAGTTGGTACACTGAGGTGATGAGGCAAATTTGTAGGGATTTCAAGAAAGGTTTTTCTCTTTTAAGAGAGCCATAAGAAAAGATGAATTCTCTCTTTTACCGGATCTTATGTGTAAATGCAAAGCCTGGAATTACTACAGTCATATTGCTACTAGCCTGAGGATAAAGCCAACATAGAGGGATAGTACCAAAACAATCACAAAGAAATGAGGCCAAAACCCCTACTGAAACATAACCAATCATTACCCTACCTCCAGACTTTTCTGTTAGGAGAACTAATAAATCCCTTTTATTGTTTAAGCCATTGGAGCTGCATTTTCTGTTACCTGCTTTCAAAAGCATCTTGACAGTCTCAACTTCCTTCCTCAACATTTATTTCTACTTCTCACTCTTCCTTCCTGTCTCAAGGGAATAATAAGAATAATGGTATCTATATATAAAGACTTTCTATGTGTATGACACTATGCTAAGTACTTTCTAGAAAGAGATTGTATTCCATTTCAGAGTAGTGAATATTATATGTGTGAGCTCCTTGAAAATGAGAATCTTATTTATATTTGTTTCCCTGACAACTGTGATATGGTGCAAAGTGGGTGTTGAACAAATATTGATTAACTGAACAAATATAAATTGAGCTTACCCTTAAAGAGCTTACGATATTGGTAAATATCTAAGTCTCACAAACCTGAGTGAACTAAGACCAATATGAGATAGTATACGCTGTTAGTTCTAAACTGAAGATCCAAAGGGCATGGTAATAACAATAAAGGCTAAGAAGGAAAGATCATGTTATTGCCTGAAGGCTGGGAGCAATCTTTTTCCGAGATGGCTGAATTTGATTCCTAAAAAAGAAAAATCAGATTTGAATAAGCATGGCAGAGTGGGGGAGTAGATATCACCTAAAGTTAGGGCAATAACAGGGAATACCATGGTGTCAAGAAGGAGCATGAAGAGCATCCAGTACATTCAACTGAGGTGCTCAAAAATGTTGGATCTTTTATTTCATTTTTCTCTTCACAAGAAACAATGGAGAGTCATTTGCCCTTGAATTGATGGATGCAGGTTTGACATAAAAAAGGTGTTATGGCCACTACTGATGGTTCTGCTTACTTACTTAAAACCCTTGCACGTAGTAAGCAGTCAAAGATGTTTATAAAATTGCAAGTTCAGTCAGCCACGAACTATTTCTCCCCAGAGAAAATAGAAGCTTCCAAGGGCTCATGTACCAAGCATTCTGCTTCTTTTCTGTCTCTCTTAATTCAATGCTGAGCACATCCTGGCTGGTGCACAGTAGGCCCTTAGATAAGTACTTGTTGAGTTGATTCAAATTATTTATTTGGGTGTGGGGGACAAAGTTATTTGCCTAGTGAGTCTGATTTCTCGGCACATCAACACTTCATCAAACCTCTGTCAGATCAGATTCTCAATAGGGTATCTTAAATACATGCTATTAAAATACCTAAATAGAAATTCCATCTGTTTGAATAGACTGAGCCTGATGAATCAGCCAGGGAGGTGGGAGGCTGATCTAGCCAGACATGAACCCATTGGGTAGGGAACAGGCAGCTAACTCTCTCTCCCTTTGCCACCCCAGAGTGCTCACACCAGAATGTACAGATTTATAGAGAAAATCATATCACCCAGTTTAGCAAAACATGGAGACTGAAGTGAGACCTAGGGCAGTGTCTTGGCTTGTTAACAGAGGTCTGGCTGGAGCCTTGTGTCCCAGCTGTGGGTCATGCTGAAGCTCAAGTTAGAGCAGGAGAAAGAGGATTCCATACACTTGCCCCTCTCCCAGTTCCTGGGCCTCTGGAATCTAGATTTTTGTTTTCATGCAATTGTATAAAGCACTTTAAAAATAAATTTATTTTGGGAACCGTCACTAGTAAAGTCGCCCAGGACTTAAAGAAGTAAGATAAAATACAATAATGGGAAAGTGCATCCTGAAGGATTGTGCACAAACATCCATCCCTGATGACCTGTCATTGAGTCCTAACTTCCAAGTGCTCATGGCCGCCAGAGTCCTAATCATAGACAGCTTTTCTCCTTTCTCACTTTCCCTTAAATGTCACGGTGGTAGATTGTACTCTTTACCATTAAAGAAGGACAAAAATTTCAGGGTCACTCCTCACCACACTGAAATACATGTTTAAAATGCTCTTTTCTGAGCCCTGCTTCTCTTGGTAGCATTCAATACACTAGGCCTTGCACACACAATAGTTGTTCAGTTAATCAACTGTTTAACTCAATTGAATCAGTTCCTAATTTTCTTGACTAAGAAAAATTGACTGTGCTTTTTTATTACCAAAAGTTCTCTGATTTCTGCTGTTCTGTCAACCTTCCCTTCCACATTTGAGTCCTTAACCTAGCCCTCCCACATTCGCACACATACAGACACAGTCCTACTCTGTCCCAAGCATTTCTAATGCTACTTTAGGGATCTGCTTTGGATATTTTCTTTATTAAATAAGAAAGACATTGAGAGGAATATGTATAAGAATGAAAAAAATATGGATTCTGGTCCCAGTTGTGCCATTTACTTTGGATCTTTGGTAAGTGACCTTGTACTCAGATTCCTCATCTTTAGGAAAAATATGCCCAATATACCTCCCAGATTGTTGCAAGCATCAAATGAGCTAATACACATCGAAAACCTTTAAGAACATAAATATATATATATATATATATATATATATATATATATATATATATATATATATATTTTAAAAGAACTGTTTTTATGTGCTCAATAGAGCACACATAGTATCAAGAAAGTCTTCCACAGTGTGTTTCCCTGGGAAATGGGCTCCTTCTCACTTCTCCTCTTCAGGAGAGGCTGAGTGACTTCCTAGGGCCTGAATGGTACCTATTTGCTCTGATCTATTCACTGGGGTCCAGGGTCAAGCCCTTAGTTTTGCAGCTTCAGAAACTTGATCTTGGCAGAGGCTCCGAGTTGATCAGACTCAGGGATGCTGACTCATACCAACCCACAAGAGACTGATATATAATCGGCACGCCAGTTTATTAATTTACAGTGGGAAACATTTGGCCTGATCTGCCCCTTTTTCCCTATAGACCAGTTATATGGGAAGAGATCACTGAAAGGTTGCTCAATGAGCAAGAAACTTTGACAGGGGAAGTTAGATGATTCAAATGTTTAATAACATCAGGCTGTCCTCATCTGGAGCCCCTGTCTCCTCAATAGGAATCCACTATCCAGATGGTCTGGGTGTTTCAAGCATTCAGGAAGGGAGCCCCATTCTAAAACCATGCTTGCGTGGGCCAGAGAGTGCCAACTGCCCACATTCTCTTTGCTGGTCAATCTTCTGACCAACACATTGCTCTTTGTATACATGAATCTTTTGCAGAGTGCAATGGAACTATGCTTTCCAAAGCCAGTCTGCTCAACCAGGGAGGGTGTTTGCTACAAAAGCACCCAGGCTTTACTCGAAATTCTAATTTATTAGTTCTGTGGAGGGGTCTAGAAATCTGAATGTTTACAAGGAACCCAAGTGATGCCGTTCATCAGCCAGGTCAGGGAACCACTAATATAAAAGTCTTATTTGGATAAGAACCTATACTGTCCCTTTAAGATGACTTTGCATATTCTGATCTGATCCATTATGGATTGATTGTATAGATTGACTAAGAACAAAATGTTATTTCCTAGTTCTCAGGGGCCAATCATTGTCACATCCTTGAACCAACCTTTCTTCTTACCTTTTTTCCTTCCTTTCTTCCATAAATGTTTATAAACACTTAATGCAAAAAGAAGCTTAAGAAAAGGAGGTTGTGGCAGTTGACACTTGAAGTGCCAAAAGCAAAAGCTGCTGTAAGGCGATAATAGACTTTGAGGATTAGGATATACAAGCCTGGTGCATAGACAGCTCCTGGGCCAGCCAGGAAAACCAAGGCCTGACATTGAACAATCCAGACACAGTTTCCCTGAGGTAAATAAGCCTGCGTCTTGGCATGCTTCCTAAGCTGATGTGCTCTAGGAAACAGCCTCATACTCCCAAGTGGCCTTGAGGGAAACTCCAAGAACCATGACCCCATCCCACTCACGACAAAGCCTCCGCAGCACTGTTCCGGTCTCTCTAGCACCAGGCCACCAGGCGGTGCTTTGCTTCCAGCCACAACTAGGAATTCACTCGTTCTATGTTCTGGAAAATTCCTTTTTCCTTCCTGGACATCATTTCCATCATCTGTAAAAAGGGTTGCATTAGGTCTTTAACATGTTAGGATGCTAAGAACCTGTGACAACGGTTACCAACTGTTTCCTAATTATGGATCAAATATAGAATTTGAAGCCTAGAGAAAGAAAGCTGAACACATTTATTGAAATGCTACTTAATAATAACTATTAATTGAGCACTGTATATATGACAGTGACTATACTAATAGTTAACTTATTTTGACTAGTTTGTAATACGTCCACTGTTGTTGTTGTTTTCCATTTCTTAGGAACAGAGAGGTAAGTAATTGATCCAAGAGCATGTGGCTGGTAAGTGAAGAAGCCAGTAGTGAGACCCAGGCCTGATTCTAGGCCAGGTCCCATAGAGTCCCATCCTCTACTTTCTTGCTTTATGACCCTTACTGTGATGACTATATAGGACATTTATTAAAGTTCCACTTGAAGTGATCTGATCTTGGGATGTGAGGAGAAAGGAGAGCTCAGCCTTTGTAGTGGGATTTTCTAGAGTCTGTTGTTGATTATTTCCCTTCAGAAGGGGGCTGTAAGTCCTACTGTATGTGTTCAGGTTCAGAGGGTGTTTTTATTCCAACTGTATCAGAGAAAACATTATCCTGGTCAACAGTCCTGGCCATCACATGATTCCTGTTCCTCACTATTGGTAGTAAGCTTTGTTTTCTTAACATTAAGGTCATAAAAGTTAGACTTCAGTTTCTCGACTGGGTCCAAAGAGGACAGAAGAAATCAACACAGAGAACTCCTTTTCTGGGTGTTACTAGTCCCTTGGAGGTTAAGGAGAAGGGAGGAAAGGATGGTTACTGACAGGGAGATAGGGAACCATCAAAGGGTTAAGTCCTGTACAGACTGAGACTGCTGCCTTTGACATCCATACTCTTCAAATGGTACCTTGATGGCAGCCTATTGCCTCTGATTCCCCTGGACAGGGAAGCTGGATGGCAAGGCTGAGCCATGGTCTTGGAGGAACTACAAACACATCATCCCAGGGATAATACCTGGACCAAACTGCAAAACTGTTCAGTCCTGGGATCAGGGGTAGAAGGGGGAAGGCAGTGCAGGTAGTGTCACTACTTCTTTCTGTTTTCATCTGCGCTCACCACCTGCATTAAAGAATCTTCTTTTTCTTCTTTGTGTGCTTTGTATTACATGTCACGCAGGTGGGTTGGAGAGAATTGAAAAAGACTGTCTATAAATTGCTCTAGCTAATTTAGAAGTCATTCTGCATCACACACCGAAGCTTACACTTTCAATAATGTCAGAAAAGTTTTCTTTACTTTTTGCAGCATCAATAGGTTAAATGGCATTTTTACTAAACTTACAGGTGACACAAAGCTGGAAAGTACAGCCATGGAGCTAAATCAGATTTCAAAATTGTCTAGACAGCCTGGAGTGTCTTGTCTAACTCAATAAGATAGAATATATCAGAAATAATTGCAGAATTCTATATTTAGGGTAAAAAGAAAACCAGTCGTATAAATTCAGGATGGAGGCGATTACTTGGACGGAGATTGTTCATATGAAAGGACCGGGGACCTTAATTATCCACCAGTTGAATATTTGCCAACATTATAATGTGTCTGCAGAGAAAAACCAATCTTATGAGTGCATGAAGGGAAATGAGGCAAAGATTACAGACAACCCTGGTCCTACTGCAGTGGGCTGTGGTCAGACCACACTAGAATACTGGGTTCTGTGGTAGTTACCACAATTCTTGGGGGAATATTGACCAACCAGTGTAAGGTTAATAGGATGGTGAGGGTCAGGAAATCAGGAATAGTTGATAGAAATACTCAATCAGCTTAAAGAAGGGAAACAGCATAGTCAAATGAATACTGGATCATGGTCTGCAAATATTTAAAAGGTTCATGTGTGAAAGACAGAATGAATCTGTTCTGCCCTGTTAAGATGTAGAACTAGACCAAGAGCAAAAGCTAAAGAAGGCAGGCTTCCCCGGATCACATCTCTGGTGTGCCCTGATTGGATCCATCGCTCTCTTTCAGCTGATAATACACATATATATATATATATATACTTGTGTCCCAAGTTGGATGCTGCCAGTGCTACCTGAAGGGCCAGACCTGAGGATACACAATCCATGAATTTCTGAGCAAAGGCCTCTATACTGGGACACCTGACCCTACAGCCTAGTTCTTCACTTAGGAATTCTTCCCCCAGTGGGATTTAAGCTGTTGTACTCATCTGTTTGCCTAATGACAGAAGGGGTCACATTGCTTTTGGGGGCAAATATCAGGCAATTATTGTTTCTGCTGTAGAGAAGGTTTTGTTATTCCATACATTAGACTTTTGTTTCTTTGAGATTCATTTGGTAATTCCAAGATAATTTTTTCTCTGTTTTTAAAAATGTTGAAAAAAACCTTTGATAATATGAAAAAAAATAAAGATGGAAATTTCTGCTCTGAGGCTTGGCTTAACAATGTTACCAGGAGACTTCTTCCTGCAAAGTGCATTTATTTGGCCCAAAGATTGAGCATTACGTCCCAGATCTTCCTTACCTTAAAGCTCTCCTGCTAGGAAAGGGAGGCAGTCTCATTTTTAAAGTCCTTGATCCAGCAGCTTAGGAGAATGACAACCCAAATTTCTTTTCAGGAAAAGAAATCAGAAAAACCAAAGCACTTTTCTTATGCTTATACACTCAACAGAGCACTTCTAACACCATACAATGAAATTCTTCAGTGGATACAAGTTTGGTATCCTATAATTCAATTCTGACACTACCTGAAATTAAAGTGACATCTCCCCTACAAGTTGAGAGCATTGGTTAAAGACCTATTCCTTTAAGACCGCCCCTTACTTCAGATGCCACTGAGACCAGTGCTTCTGACCCACTGGTTAAATTGGAGTTCTCGCCTTGGTTTCAGTTAATTTGCTAGAGCAGTTCATAGAACTCAGGGAAACAGCTATCTACATTTACCCACTTGTTAAAAAGGATTTTATGAAGGATACCAATGAACAAATAGCTAAAGAGATACATAGGGCAAGGTACAGAGGAAGGGAAGAGAAACATTCATGCCCTCTCCAAGTGCTTCCATGTATGTGTTTGGCTACTCAGAAATTCTCTAAGCTCAGTCTCTCTGGTTTTTTTTTTTTGGGGGGGAGGCTTCATTACACTACATGATTGATTGATTAAATCATTGGCCATTAATAACCAGTTCAACATTCAGTCCTTCTTCCCCAACCAGAGGACTTGGGTAGTACTGAAAGTTCAGCCTTTTAATGCTTGGTTTCCCTGGAAACTAGTCTCCATCCTGAGGCTATCCAGGATCTCCCAAGCCCCACTACACACACACACACACACACACACACACAGACCCATTGCTCATCAACGTACAAAAAGGCACTTTTCAACTTCAAAGATGCCAGAAAATGGGAAAGAAGACTAAATATATATTTCATAATATTTTAAAAATTTATTTATTGTGGTGCTAGTGATAAAACCCAGGACCTCTTGCATGCTAGGCAAGCACTCCACCACTGAATTATACCTCCAGCCTGGTATTTCACAATATCAAAGGAGAATATAAGTCTATCTTCAGAATATCTTGGAATAACAATAGCACTAACAACAACAACTACTATTACTTCATAGCACTTGCTATGTTCCAGGACCTATTTAAGTATTTTACATATTGCAAATCATTTAATCTTCATAATTACCCAATGATAGATGCTATTATTTCTATTTTATAGGTTGCGAAAATACAGCATGGGGAAGTTGCATAACTTGCTCAGGGTCACAGATCTAGCAAGCCTGGAGTCTGAGTTCATGAATTCTTGCTCTAGAATCCAGGTTTTAACCAACATACTATTCATACTACCATACCATGTATCCTCTAATTTTCAATTCCCTAAGACAATCTCATGACTAATGTTTCTAATTCCAATATCTTATGAACTTTTTTATGTGTACTTTTTCCATTATATAAATAAATGTAGTCAGGCACAGTGGCACACCCTTATTATTCCAGCAACTCAGGAGGCTGAGGCAGGAGGCCAGTCTGGGCAACTTAACTAGACTTTTTCTCAAAAGGACTGGTGATATAATTTAGTAGTAGAGCATCCTGCATTCAATCCTTAATGCTGGAAAATAATAACTAACCAACTAGATAAATAAATGTAGTACTCAAAGAGTTTTAACTCACATGCAGGCTACCCACTGATAAATTAATTAATTTATCCTTATATGCAAATTCACAGATTTTAAAAAGAGGATAAAGAGAGATAAAATATGTACTGTGCTTAGCAGAGTGCCTGGCCCAGAGTCAATGCTCAGGAAATGTTTGTACTTATTAATATGTATTATAATCAAATAAAATATGGTAAGACTGAAAATAGAAAGAACAAAAAAAATCACCCATAGTTTCACCACTTGAACTGATTTCAAGCTATTTTCATTTTGTCTTTCATCTATGTATAAGAGAAAAGAATGTTTTGTTTTTTATGATTTGAAAGGAGGCCTTTGTGGCTAGAATGCCTGTAGTTTGCCAAGTCATCATAGGTAGGGGGGATAAAGTAGAAAGGGAGGTGGGTCAAGGCAGAATTGTTCTGTACAATAAAAGGAAAAGGTAAATGAAAATCCCTAGAGGAGAACTTACTTAACTCCTGGGTTAGATCTGAGGAGTTCTCAAAGACAGAGGATGATGCTGTGGAAGGTCCTGAGTCTGAGAACTGCTCCTGTTAGAACTGACTACCTTTGTGATGTTTCCTACCAGTTTCCAATTTATTCTGAGCAATTGTAAGTGTCTGAGAGATGATCCTGAAATGCTTATGCCAAGATCCCTTTATCCAGCCCTTTACTGCCTCCAAGTAATTCTTCCCTCTTACCCATTCCTCCCAGGGGCAACTGGGTGGTCTCTTCCATGTTTTCTATCCCAGCCATGTTCTTTTGAAAGTGGGAATACATGTGACCCAACTTAAATCACATGAATCACTAGTCCCTGTGTTAGTCAGCTTTTCGTTGCTGTGACCAAAATACCTGACAAGAATAATTTAGAAGGGGAAAGATTTATTTTGGCTCACGGTTTCAGAGGATTCATTCCATAAATTGGATAGCTCCAAGGCAGAAACGTCATGAAGGAGGGATGTGGCAGAGGAAAGCTGCTCAATTCATGGCAGCTGGGAAGCAGAGGGCGGGGGGAGAAGGAAGAAGGGAGCCAGAGAAAAGACAAACCCTTCTAGGGCAAGTCCCCAGTGACCCACTTCCTCCAATTAGACTACTACCTCCCAGTAGTCCATTCAGCTGTCAATAGATTAACTCATCAAATGGATGAATCTACAAAATGGATTAATCCACCAATGAGGTCAGAGCACTTATGATTCAATCATTGCCTAAAAGCTCCACTTCTGAACCTTGCTGCATTGTGGACCATGGTTTCAACACACGAATTTTTGAGGAACATTCCAGATCCAAACCATAGCATCCCCTAAATGCCTTATTCCTAAGGATTTTAGATCAAGAAGATTGCTTTCCTGTCGATTTGGATTAAGGATGACAACCAGAATCCAAAGAGGAAATATTACACCAGGCTAATTTATAGTTACCAGTTAATGTTTCTGAGATATCCCCCATGGAAGACACCCTTACTTACCAATTACGATCCAGTAGTAAGATTAAATATGGTTATTTAATAATCTATGTTTCTTTGCTTATTTCTATTCACAAGTTCTATATTCACAAGCTTATTTTTATTGATTTGAGGATTATCATTTATTAAGTAAATCTGGAACCAAAAGATTGGAGATCTTTTGGTGTTGCCTGGAATTTAACTCAGACTTATTAAAAGGTAAAATGGGGGTGGGGATGTAGCTCAGTTGGTGGAGTGCTTGCCTAGCATGCACTAAGGCCCTGGATTCAATCCCTAGCAACACCAAAAAAATAAAGAAAAAAAAAGATTGAAATTAAAAGGTAAAATGAGGGCTGGGGATATAGCTCAGTTGGTAGAGTACTGGTCTCACATGCACTAAGGCCCTGGGTTCAATCCCCAGCACCAAAAAAAAAAAAAAAAAAGTTAAAATGAATAAAATGCAATAGGGCATATTTCTATGACTAACTTTTAGGGGGAAAAAAAAGTTCTGCTGGATGTGGTGGCACACGCCTGTAATCCAAGAGGCTCAGGAGGCTGAGGCAGTTCAAAGCCAGCCTCAGTAACAGCAAGGCATTAAGCAACTCAGTGAGACTCTGTCCTTAAATAAAATACAAAATAGGGCTGGGGATGTGGCTCAGTGGTTGAGTGCCTTTAAGTTTAATTCCTGGTCCCTCCCACAAAAAAAAAAAATTCTACAGAAACAGAAGTTTCTTCATGAGAACCTGTGGACAGAGTTTGGGCTCATTCTAATCAGACATGGTGCCCCTCGCTGAACTATGGGGGACTATCACTAAGTTCAATCGATATTTTTAGGAAGAGAAATCTGAAAGTTTTAGATAAAAATCATCTTGAGGATCTCTTAAAAGAGAGTCTCCTAAACAAATATTACATGTAAATCTTCTGTTTAGCATTTGGTAGGAAGCTGACCAGAATGACCCTTAGAAGATGCACCAACTAATTTAGGGTGGGGGTGAGATTTAGAAACAGCAGCAGATTCCTGGCTTCACTGGGAACTTTCAGGGAATACACCTGAAATAACAGTATGGCAAGGGGAAGAGACCCGGCACCAGGAGTCAAGAGAGTCAAGCCCACAGAGTCCAAGGGCTGAGGTTCTGGCTTTGCCAAGGTACTAGTGTGAAAAGTCAAGATGCACAGAGGGGATCAGGAAATTCAGTTATCAAAAGGGTCCAAACTCAGAGGCAATATTAGGGCATCCAAAGAGGGTATTCTAAGCAAGCTGTCCCTGAGAACGTTTCAAGGTTGTTTGGCTGCTGTTTTCAACTAGTAATATTCAGCTTCAAGTAAAAGAAATCTGATAGTGACTTAAACAAGAATGTAGCTTAAATAAGATGGAGATAAAATCTTCTTTCAAATAACATAAAGTTGATAGTCCTGAGCAGCTATAGTAACACCACAATATCTTTGATGCCCCAGCCTATAGAAGCCAACATCCTTCACATATAGTCCCTAAATAAAATACAAATACCTTAAGGACTGACTCATGGTTACAGTTAGTTGCTGCAGCTTCAACCATCACATCTACCATGTAGGTAGAATGAAAGAAGCAGCAGGAAAACAAATACTTATCTACTATGTTAACCAGTCACCTTTAAGGAGTATTTCTTACAGTATTCCACCATGTGATTTCCAGTTGTATCTTTTTATCACTTTTGTATGATGTGACAAATTCTAACTAAAAGAGTATATGAATTTGATTTGGACCTTAAATGTCTCCCTAAAGCTCATGTGTTGTAGGCTCCCCAATTGATGGCACTGTTATAAGGTGGTGGAACCTGTTAGGAGTTGGGACCTAGTAGAGGACAGTTAGGCCATTGTGGGTGTGCCCTGGAAGGGGATATTGGGACCCCAGGTCTTTTCTGTCTTTACTTTCCAACTATCATGAGGTGAGCAACTTTGCTCTACCACATGCTCTGCACCATGATGTTGAGCCTCACCACAGGCCCCCAAACAACAGGGCCAAGCAACCACAGAAACTGAGCCAAAATAAACCTTTTCATTTATTAAGTTGATTTTCTCAAGCATTTTGTCATAATGACAAAAAGTCAACTAACACAGTATGGAAATATAGTTTTTAAGCTTGGCATTGCATTTCCTTAAATATGGAGTTCTTTCAGTAAGGTAAAAGGGATATTAAGTAGGCAAATAGTGGTCTCTGTCACAACCATACAGTGGCAAAAAAAAAAAAAAGAAAAAAAAAGATTTTCCACTCCTAATTCTATATTACATGAGCCTCTAGAAGTTTTGGTGTTCTTAGGATGTCTTTCTATGTGTTGGATATGAAATGTGACCCCCCCAATCCTGTGTTAATGGAGGAATATTCAGAGGTAAAATGATTAGACTGTGAGAGCTGTAATCTAATTGGTGTAACCTAGTTTGATTGGGCTAAATGAGCATAACCTTAGGCAGGTGGGGTGTGGCTGGAGGAGGTGGGCCACTGGGGCATCATCTTCCCTGTGGGCCCCCCCGCTCTGCTTCTCCACCAGCCATGAACTGGAGTAGCGTTCCACCACCACATCCTTCCACCATGATGTTCTGCCTCACCTTGGGCCCAGAGCAATGGAGTCAGCCCACCATGGACTAAATCTCTAAAACTGTGAGCCCACAGAGTCAAGCCCACAGAGTCCAAGGGCTGAGGTTCTGGCTTTGCCAAGGTCCTAATGTGAAAAGTCGAGACATACCCCCAAGTTGTTCTTGTAGGGTATTTTGGTCTCAGACAGGCAAACCTGACAAACACACTTTTCATTGATTCCAAGGACAGGAAAGAGAGTTAATAGTTTATTACAACAGTGGGTTTGAGCAGAGTTGGGTTAATAACAATGATATTTGCAAGGATGCCTATGAGAAGAGCCTGGAGGAAGCACACAATATATCAGCTACAGTGGTGGGTAAGGAGTTGGTGTCATGGCCTTTTTTCTATTTCTGCAGCACTAGGGATGGAACCCAGGGCCTTGTACATGCTAGGCAGGTGCTCTACCACTGAGCTATAGCTCTAACCTGTATCAGAAGCTTTCTAATTGTCTGTTATGTTTGTATTATTTTAAACTTTCTTCAAAAAAAAAATCAGGGATTTCTTATTGACTTCCTATTTTAGGCCTTCCCATAGAGGGAAGACATTTGGGCCAGCCTACTGAAAGTGAAACTTATGCCCAATGTACAAAGTAGGCCAAAAGGCCACAAAATGTGTTAAAGAAACAAACCAGGGAACAGGAGATGGCACTTGTATAAACATACTGTGTGTGTGTGTGTGTGTGTGTGTGTGTGTGTGTGTGTGTGTGTAATATTGATCTCCATGCCTTGGGGAACTGTAATGAGCTGGTGAAGGCTCCAGGGAGAGAAAATTAGAAGATGAGAAAGCTACTCCATGAAAGTTATTGATGAGCAGGTGGCACAGCAGGAGGCCTGGTGGAGAAGGACCTGGCTTCTAGGTCTTCTACCATTCTTGCCTTCAGTCAGTTGCATGATCTTGGGAAAATTAACCCAGCTGGGCTTTGTTTTCTTACCTATATAACAAGATAAAGGGATATGATAATTAAAATCCTTTGCAATCTAAATAGTTTTATTTTCTATGATTATTAAACCAAGGGAGAAAACTGAAATATTTTGAGAGGTAAGGGTGAGGGGGAATGGAAGCAGACAGGGTAACATGTGAAGGAATTTCACCAAGAGTGAAAACACTCAGGAGTAGAATGTGAAAGCAAGGAAACCAGTTGGGGATGATTTTATGGGCAGGGCAGCTATATGGAACTCCTTTGGATTGTAGAGTTGACCCAATTGATGAATTGAGCCTGGTTGTTGAATGGGGATTGAGGAGGCAGATTGCAATGGTAGTAGCAGGAGTGACTCCTCGTGTGCATCTGGTTGTGGCCACTCAATTAAAATTCCCGAAAAAAGGAGCTACTTTTATAATTGGCCAAGTCAATGGAATGCACTCATTCTCATTAGAAAGAGTTTTAATGCAATTATTTAAAAATAGCATTAATTCCATGATTCTCTTAACCTTGCAGGACGACTTTATCTAATGACTAGTCCTCCAGCTTCTAGAGGTTTTCTTTTTAACCCCCCACAAGTCTTTCCATATCTAAATTAAGGAACCTCTAGTGACCAATTTCTCTCACCTTTTGGATGCTTTTTAATTGACAAAGTGTGCATATGCTTTTAATTGGAACATTAAGAATATGTGTATCTCTGTGTGTGCACAAGTGCAAACGCAAAAGATTGCTATGGCATTTCTGAAATATTTTCCTGGAAAATATTTTATAATCTGATAGGCTATCTTAATGAGACTGTTTTTTCAAATGCAAACAAGGCCCTGAATTCTGCAGAAGGAGAATGGAGTGTTTCTACCTGCCCTAACACACTAATTACAATTATTTTGTTATAATAGCTCTTCTTTGAGCAAAGCCTTTCTCATTCTCTCTGCCACCAGCAACTTGAGGATAAAAAGGGAAAGTCTGTTCCCTGGGTTGGTGGAGACATCAATGACCAGGATGTTAAGGCAGAGGAAGAACAGTGGAGAATTAGCCCCAATTCCAGCTCTTCCCCTTCAATGTGGCCTCAGAACAGCCTCCACTCATTAGTCTAGCTAAGCCTCAGCCTTCAGATTTCTTGATCAACTTCAGGGTTCTAAAGCCTCCAGTCCAAGTCCCTGTTTTCATTTTCAGCAAATGACATTGACATCATTCCATAAAAGACTTTTCTTTCAAAATCTCCCTTTTCTCTTTAACATAGAGAAAACCCTTTCCTTCTCCTCTTTCTTCACTCATCTTATTCTCTAGATCCTGAGAAACTGGTGTCTCTTGTCTAAAGTTAATTCCTGTCACATACACCCCTCCAAAATCCTGGGAGACTCTATCTCTGGGCCAATTTGAATGGGCTGAACTATCTAGCTCTCATTTCGAGGCCAGATTAGTCACATTCTTGGAGACTGAAGAAAATTCAAAGCAGAAAATTCTGAAGAGCAACATGTAGGTCTTTATTGGAGTTTCTTAAGGAGATGAATAAGGAGCAAAGGAAACTTTCTAAATCTCACTTCCTTAGCAGCATCTGTTCCTTCCTCTTCCCACTACCCAATCTTTTTCTCTGAAGTTCAGTTTCCTGCTGTCTCCAGCTCAGTGCTTCACATGTGCCCTTTCTGGTCCTGCCTACACCTTGTCCCCCCATGTCTCTGTTCAAATGACTTTGTGAAGGAAGCCCAAGTTCAGCTCTGCATGTTCCCCTCTTCCGGTTTTCCTTCACAGCATGGACAGCCATGGAGGTACCCTGAGTGGATCTCCCTCTAAGGCCTTGACATGAACAGCAAGGAGTATGGTGGACTGAGTACCTCCAGCCATCAGTGCCTTCAGGACCTGCCTTAGCTTTCCAGCCATGGTCACACTCTTCTGGAGCAGCCCCAATCTAAAAAATGACTAGGCATGATGAGGGGTCCTAGCACCTGGTCATGACTTCCCAGTGTGGGGTTCCTCTAATGGGTAATATTTGTTCCCAAGTCCCTCTTTAATTGGCCAAGCCTTTGACAAAAGCATTGTGGTCTGAGGCTCTTCCTGCCCAATCCTTCTTCCTCTACCTTTAACTTTTCTCAGACATTAACTCCCAATGAATATTTTATGCTTCTAACTCTGTCTCTGCATCTGCTCCCTGGGGCAGCCAAATGACACATAGCACTTATCACTGTTTAAGCTTATAAATTTATTTGCGTAATGTCTAATTAATGTTGACTTTACAAGCAAGATCCACGAGAAGAGAGGCCATATTTTTGCTCAAAATTGTATCCATGGTTACTTTTCAAAATGATTGGCAAAAAGAAGCTCTCAAAAGGTATTTGTGGAAAGAAAGTGAAGAAGCTTTATGGGCATTATCTTATTATTAATCCTTTGAGAGAGTTACCATTAGATGGAGAACCTGGGCATGGTGGCTTGTACCTATAATCCCAGTGACTTGGGAGGTTGAGGCAGGAGAATCTCAAATTAGAAGCTAGCCTCAGCAATTTAACAAGAGCCTCAGAAACTTAATGAGATTAAAAATAAGAAGAAGAAGAAGAAGAAGAAGAAGAAGAAGAAGTAGTAGTAGTAGTAATAGCAATATAGTTCAGCATGAAAGCACCTCTGGCTTTAATCTCCACTATCCCCCTACCCTGCACACACACAAAAGTTAAAAGAAAAATAAAGATGGGGAAACTGGGTAGGAGAGTAAGGAGGGGCCAGGCTCACTCTTTTTATAACAATCTAGTCTTGCAGGGACTACTGGACTCTGTAAGACCAGATTAATCCCTTTTGAGCATTGTGCTCCAAGACCAAGGTTTGAGCACACAAATCTCTATTGGATGGGATCCCTTCCAAACCGCACCAGATCTCCTGTATGACCAAATTTGAATCCAGGTGTGTCTGCTTTGAAAGGTCTTTTTCCAAACCTCTACTTAATTTACTTCCTGAGTAGGTGAAAAAGTACCAGTGACTGTCCAGCCTAGAATCTTGGGTTTTGGCCTTGCTGAGACTTTGCTCCTGCCAAATATTGTGAGCTTGATTTGGGGAAGGATCTACCCAATTCACTTTTGTATTTCTAATAGTGCACATGAAAGTGCTCATTCCTCATGTAGTAAGCTTGCTAGTCAATGGAGGGCAGGAATGATGCTTAAGGAATGATGTCTCCAGGGATTCCGCTCTCAGGATGAGTGGGTGTGGGGCTCTGGAGTGCAGGCTCTCTGATAACAACCCCTTCCTCCTGTGTCTAAGGCTGCAGGTAACAGTTTCCATTCAGGTTACAAAGAGAAGTGTTAGTCAGCCTTTGTCATGGAGACCAAAATACCCAACAAGAACTCTTAGAGGAGGAAATGGTATTGGGGGCTCATGGTATCAATCCGCAGACAGCTGATTCCATTGCTCTAGGTCCAAGGTGAGGCAGCATTTTCATGGGGAGAGGGCCCAGTGGAGAAAAGTTTCTTAGGTCATGGCAGGGTCAGGAAGTACAGAGAGAGGAAGTAGGAGGGGCTACAGGGAAGATGCACCCTTCTAGGGCATGCCCCCAGTGACCCATCTCCTTTAGCTATACCCTACCTGCCTACAGTTATCACCTACCCCCCCCCCCCCAGTCAGTTTATTCAACCTAGGATGGACTGATTAGGTTGCAGCTCTCATAATTCAATAATTTTACCTCTGAATATTACTGCATTAGCAAGAGCTTCTGGGGGACACCTCATATCCAAATCATAACAAGTCAGTGGAGCAGAGAATTATTTTCCTCTTGCCTTCAGAATTGTGATGTACTTGATGCAGTTAGGAATCAATTATTTTAGTACAACCTGTAAGAAATTTTAAAGAAAGATTTAGCTTGTTTTGTTTTTTATTTTAGTAGGGGAAAGAAATTGAGACCCAGACAGGTGAAGCAAATGGAGGTAGGACTGTGTCTCAGTCCACTTTGCATTGCTGTAACAAAATATCCAAGGATGATATTTTATAAAGAAAAGAAGTTTATTAGCTCTCAGTTCTGGAGGTCCAAAAGTGTAGTGATAGCATCTGCTTGACTCTGATGAAGATCTTTTGGGTGAATCATAACATAGTGAATGACATCAGGGAGGGAGCATATACAAAAGGGAGAGATCACAAAGTTAGAGAGTAATCAAGAGAGTAAGGAGAGGCCAGGCTCTCTCTTTATATAACAATCTCGTCTTACAGGAACTAATGGACTCTGTAAGACCAGATTAATCCCTTTGGACCATTGTGCCCCAAGACCAAGGGTTGAGCACACAAATCTCCATAAGATGAGATTACATCCAAACCATACCAGATCTCCTGCCTCTCCCTTTCTGATTTCTACTCTGTAGAATAAATCAAGCCTCTTCCAAGCAGCAAGGCTGAATTTTTACTCAGAGAGAGACACATAACCACCTTTGTTGGGAAGCAGCCCAGGGCAGAGGAATGGGCCATGGGAGAAATAGGAGGTTCTAAAATAGCAGTATTGTGCAAGAATCAGTATTTCCTGGAGAAGCCCAGCTTCTGGCAATAAGATATGTTCATTGGAAAGAGAAGTGTAATTGCTTGACTACAGAGTTACCTAATCTAGTTTGGATCTTATTGTTGGAAAGTCTGATCAAATTTGAGTTCTCCTGCACTACTTTCTCAAATCTTTAATGGAACTAGCCTAAAGCAGTCACTGCTTTCTCCCAAGGAGCATTTACCATCGCTCTGACATTGAGAATCTCTCCTTGTGAATATCTGTACCTTCCTGGTATTATTTTCATCTTATAAATAAAACCAGGAGGCACAAATAGGCAAAAATCCTGCCAAAGTTCACATCACCTCAAATTAGGACCAGTCTCTCTTCATTTACAAGGGTCAAAGCAATTCTCAGGTCAGGAAGATGAACCAGGCAGCCCCAGTTCTCTTCCAGTGCTGGTCCTATCTTCAGTCTGTCAGCCTGCCAAAAGTCAGAGCCACGATTCGATTCTTAGTACCCATCCTTATCCTGATTGGCTAGGAGACCCTGCTGGGTTTGGAGAGGGTCACGGCACAAGGCCAGGCAATATGAGAGGCCACAGAGAAGAATTAAAAATATAAAAAAATTCTAGAGAAATGCATCAAAACAGTGCTGAGAGCAAACTCTGGCTGTGAATTGAGGATTGGCAAGAGAGTGAAATAGCCCTGTTCAAGGTCAAAGCAGAACAGACATTCTCAAGTTGGAAACTGAAATCAATTCTTCTTCCCTTTCAGCCTGGCAGTTGCATCTAGTAGGTGCCTGGGAAGCTATAACGCCAAGAGTCAGCCCTGGCAGCAGCACCAATAAAAGGCAAAAAGGACCACAACACAGGGCTGAAGCCAGAGGGTCACATTCTTGACCCTTGCCATGGGCCCCTTTCTGACAATGGCAGAGCTGGTCCATGGCTAAGGAAAGGCATCATGGGTGACTCTGTTCTTTGGGTTTCTAGTTTCATGATGATTAAGTTTATCTGACTTTGTTTCTTGAATACAAAAATCAAATGTCCTTGTAGGTGACTCCATGTTTTGATGAGGGTGGGGATAGAGACTCTTCCTTTGTTAGGAGGCTTAAAATTCAGGGCAGGGATGCTGCTGTGCTTCTGACCGTCAGTTCTTGCCAAAACAGATCCCAAGTATTTTGGATCAATGAAACATAGAGGAAGGGAGATGGGGAATGTAGGGAAAAAATTCTTTTTTCCTCTTTTCTGCTTCATTGCTTGACAGAGTGCTCGAAGATAAACATAACTTAGGGTAGAGACAGAAGTCAGGAAAAACAGTGTCCAGTGAAGGAAAGTATCACAGAATGACAATTTTTAGAGATAGAAGAAAACAAGTATTTTGAAATTTTCAATGTGAAAGATACATCTTCACACATAAATACATTATGTAAATCTATAAATAACAAATCAATAGAGATGGGAAAGAAGAGTGTCTTAGTCCATTTTTTGTTGCTGTAACAAAATTCCTGAGTCTGGGTAATTTATAAATAATAGAAGCTTATTTGGCTTACTGTTATGGAGGCTGGGCAGTCAAAGAGCATGGTGCCTGCATCTGATCAGCATCTGATGAGAGCCTCTTTGATGTACCACAACATAATGAAGGGCTTCCCATGTTGAGGCAGAGCAAGCATGCCAGCTCAGGTCTCTCTTCTGTTTCTAATAAAGCCATTAATGGCTTTATGGGGGTCCCACCCTCATGAGCTTGTCTAATTCAAATTGTCTTCCAATCCCCCGATACTGTTAAAGCATTTGAGTTTGGGAATTACATTTCCAACACATATATGAACTTTTTTATTATTATTATTTTTTTTATTGTCGGTCGTTCAAAACATTACATAGTTCTTAATATATCATATTTCACAGTTTGATTCAAGTGGGTTATGAACTCCCATTTTTACCCTGTATACAGATTGCTGTATCACATTGGTTACACTTCCATTGATTTACATATTGCCATTCTAGTGACTGATGTATTCTGCTCTCTATCCTATTCTCTACTATCCCCCATCCCCTCCCCTCCCCTTTTCTCTCTCTACCCCCTCTACTGTAAATCATTTCTTCCACTTGTATTATTTTTCTCTTACCCCTCCTTTCCTCTTATATGTAATTTTGTATAACCCTGAGGATCACCTTCCATTTCCATGCGATTTCCCTTCTCACTCCCTTTCCCTCCCACCTCTCATCCCTGTTTAATGTTAATCTTCTTCTCAAGCTCTTCGTCCCTACCCTGTCCTTGGTTACTCCCCTTATATCAAAGCAGTCATTTGGCATTTGTTTTTTAAGGATTGGCTAGCTTTACTTAGCATAATCTGCTCTAATGCCATCCATTTTTCTCCAAATTCTATGATTTTGTCATTTTTTAAAGCAGAGTAATACTCCATTGTGTATAAATGCCACATTTTTTCTATCCATTCATCTATTGAAGGGCATCTAGGTTGGTTCCACAATCTTGCTATCGTGAATTGTGCTGCTATGAACATCCATGTAGCAGTGTCCCTGTAGCATGCTCTTATTAGCTCTTTAGGGAATAGACCGAGAAGGGGAATAGCTGGGTCAAATGGTGGTTCCATTCCCAGCTTTCCAAGAAATCTCCATACTGTTTTCCAAATTGGCTGCACCAATTTGCAGTCCCACCAACAATGAACAAGTGTACCCTTTTCCCCGCATCCTCTCCAGCACTTGTTGTTGTTGGACTTCATAATGGCTGCCAATCTTACTGGAGTGAGATGGTATCTTAGGGTGGTTTTGATTTGCATTTCTCTGACTGCTAGCGATGGTGAGCATTTTTTCATGTACTTATTGATTGATTGTATGTCCTCCTCTGAGAAGTGTCTGTTCAGGTCCTTTGCCCATTTGTTGATTGGGTTATTTGTTATCTTATTGTCTAATTTTTTGAGTTCTTTGTATACTCTGGATATTAGGGCTCTATCTGAAGTGTGTGGAGTAAAGATTTGTTCCCAGGATGTAGGCTCCCTATTTACCTCTCTTATTGTTTCTTTTGCTGAGAAAAAACTTTTTAGTTTGAGTAAGTCCCATTTGTTTATTCTAGTTGTTAACTCTTGCGCTATGGGTGTCCTATTGAGGAATTTGGAGCCCGACCCCACAGTATGTAGATCATAGCCAACTTTTTCTTCTATCAGACGCCGTGTCTCTGATTTAATATCAAGCTCCTTGATCCATTTTGAGTTAAGTTTTGTGCATGGCAAGAGAAAGGGATTCGGTTTCATTTTGATGCAAATGGATTTCCAGTTTTCCCAACACCATTTGTTGAAGATGCTATCCTTCCTCCATTGCATGCTTTTAGCCCCTTTATCAAATATAAGATAGTTGTAGTTTTGTGGATTGGTTACTGTGTCCTCTATTCTGTACCATTGGTCCACCCGCCTGTTTTGGTACCAGTACCATGCTGTTTTTGTTACTATTGCTCTGTAGTATAGTTTGAAGTCTGGTATCGCTATACCGCCTGATTCACACTTCCTGCTTAGCACTGTTTTTGCTATTCTGGGTCTTTTATTATTCCATATGAATTTCATGATTTTTTTTATCTATTTCTACAAGAAATGCCGTTGGGATTTTGATTGGCATAGCATTGAACTTATAGAGAACTTTTGGTAATATCGCCATTTTGATGATGTTAGTTCTGCCTATCCATGAACAGGGTATATTTTTCCATCTTCTGAGGTCTTCTTCTATATCTCTCTTTAGGGTTCTGTAGTTTTCATTGTATAGGTCTTTCACCTCTTCTGTTAGGCTGATTCCCAAGTATTTTATTTTTTGGGGGGATATTGTGAAAGGAGTAGTTGTCCTCATTTCCATTTCAGAGGATTTGTCACTGATATACAGGAATGCATTTGATTTATGCGTGTTGATTTTATATCCTGCCACTTTGCTGAATTCATTTATTAGCTCTAATAGTGTCTTTGTAGACCCTTTTGGGTCTGTTAGGTATAGAATCATATCATCTGCAAATAGTGATAATTTAAGTTCTTCTTTTCCTATTTTTATGCCTTTAATTTCTTTCGTCTGTCTAATTGCTCTGGCCAGTGTTTCAAGGACTATGTTGAACAGAAGTGGTGAGAGAGGGCATCCCTGTCTTGTACCAGATCTTAGAGGGAATGCCTTCAATTTTTCTCCATTCAGAATGATGCTGGCCTGTGGCTTATCATAGATTGCTTTTACAATGTTGAGGTATGATCCTGTTATCCCTAATTTTTCTAGTGTTTTGAACATAAAGGGATGCTGTCATTTGTCGAATGCTTTTTCTGCATCTATTGAGATGATCATATGGTTCTTATTTTTAAGTCTATTGATGTGGTGAATAACATTTACTGATTTCCGTATATTGAACCAGCCTTGCATCCCAGGGATGAATCCTACTTGATCATGGTGTATAATTTTTTTGATATGATTTTGAATCCGATTCGCCAGAATTTTATTGAGGATTTTTGCATCTAGGTTCATTAGAGATATTGGAATGTAGTTTTCTTTCTTTGAAGTGTCTCCGTCTGGTTTAGGTATCAGGGTGATGTTGGCCTCGTAGAATGTCTTTGGAAGTTCTTCCTCTTTTTCTATTTCCTGAAATAGCTTGAAAAGTATTGGTGTTAGTTCCTCTTTAAAGGTTTTGTAAAACTCTGCTGTATACCCATCCGGTCCTGGGCTTTTCTTAGTTGGTAGTCTTTTGATGGTTTCTTCTATTTCCTCTATTGTTATTAGTCTGTTTAGGTTGTCTATATCTTCCTGACTCAATCTGGGTAGATCATATGACTTAAGAAATTTATCGATGCCTTCACTATCTTCTATTTTATTGGAGTATAAGGATTCAAAATAATTTCTGATTATCTTCTGTGTTTCTGAAGTGTCTGTTGTGATATTGCCTTTTTCACCCCGTATGCTAGTAATTTGGGTTCTCTCTCTTCTTCTCTTTGTTAGCATGGCTAAGGGTCTGTCGATTTTATTTATTTTTTCAAAGAACCAACTTTTAGTTTTGTCAATTTTTTCAATTGTTTCTTTTGTTTTGATTTCATTAATTTCAGCTCTGATTTTAATTATTTCTTGCCTTCTACTTCTTTTGCTGTTGTTTTGCTCTTCTTTTTCTAGGATTTTGAGATGAAGTATGAGATCATTTATTTGTTGGTTTTTTCTTTTTTTAAGGAATGAGCTCCAAGCAATGAATTTTCCTCTTAGAACTGCTTTCAATGGGTCCCATAGATTCCGATATGTTGTGTCTGTGTTTTCATTTAACTCTAAGAAGTTTTTAATTTTCTCCTTAATGTCTTCTATAACCCATTGATCATTCAGTAACCTATTGTTCATTCTCCAAGTGATGCATGATTTTTCCTTCCTTCTTTTATTGTTGATTTTCAGTTTCATTCCATTATGATCAGATAAGATGCATGGTATAATCTCTACTCCTTTATATTGTCTAAGAGTTGCCCTGTGACATAATATATGATCTATTTTTGAGAAGGATCCATGTGCTGCTGAGAAAAAAGTGTAACTACTTGATGTTGGGTGGTATATTCTATATATGTCAATTAAGTTTAGGTTGTTAATTGTGTTATTGAGTTCTATAGTGTCCTTATTTAACTTTTGTTTGGAAGATCTGTCCAGTGGTGAGAGAGGTGTGTTGAAGTCTCCCATGATTATTGTATGGTGGTCTATTAGACTCTTGAACTTGAGAAGAGTTTGCTTGATGAACATAGCTGCACCATTGTTTGGGGCATATATATTTATGATTGTTATGTCTTGTTGGTGTATGGTTCCCTTGAGCAGTATGCAGTGTCCCTCTTTATCCCTTTTGATTAACTTTGGCTTGAAATCTATTTTATTTGATATGAGTATGGACACTCCTGCTTGTTTCCGCAGTCCATATGAGTGATATGATTTTTCCCAACCTTACACCTTCAGTCTATGTATATCTTTTCCTATCAAATGCGTCTCCTGTAGGCAGCATATTGTTGGGTCTTGTTTTGTGATCCATTCAACTAGCCTGTGTCTCTTAATTGGTGAGTTTAAGCCATTGACATTTAGGGTTATTATTGAGATATGGTGCTAGGAGCCACAAGCAAATATACAATGTATGGCACCTTTGGTTGTAAAGTGACGCCAGCTAGCCACTGAGATGATTATGTTAAGATTTACATTCATATGCAAATTGGACTCCCGCTGTTCACCTTGGCCTGCTACCGGACTCATGTTACGGACTCATGTTACCAGACTCTTGGAGAGTTCCCATTGGTTGGGGAAGGATAGTAGGAGGAAATTCCGGGGGAGGTCCGGGGGACCCCGGGGTTCCGGTCGGCGCGCGGTTCCGGTCGGACACCCTCGTGGGAGGACCGGTTTTTGACTTGCTGGCGCTGAGAGTGTTAGCGGCTTTTTCAAAATAAAGTTTTGTTCCTGCTTGATTGGCTCGTGATTCTGTGCCCAGCCAAGACTGCGGCATTTGGCGGCCCGTGCGGGGAACGCCTGAAGCTTAGAGGTGAGTAAATTGCTCGCCCCTGAGGGAAGGCGACAGGATGGATGACCTTCTCAGAAAACAATGTGTTCTTGTTTTGATTTATTTTGTTTTCATTTCGAGCTCCCTAGCCCTAGAATTTTCTCAGGCGAACTGGAAAAAATGGTTGGCTCAAGGTTTGAAGTTATTCAGCCCTGAGAAAGAGAAAATTGATACAACCATTGTCTGCTCCGTCTTTGTTTCATTCTGCTTCGGCTTTGTTTTATCCTACCTTATTGGGTTAGGTTATAGTAGATTAGAATCCAATAAAAAACAAACCGAAAAACTGTTAAGTAAATTGTTAGAGGTCCAGACTATGGTAGAAAAAACGCTAGGTCAAGCAAAAGAGAAGGTCTCTCAAGCTAGTCAGACAGAGGAGAATTTAAAGAAAGCAAGCTTAGAGGACAAGCAGCCATCAGGTGGAGAATTACAACAGGAGGTTGCTACCAACTCCGTTCTATCACCAGAGGGCGTAACTCAGCCAACAGCTCCATCTACCGCTGAGCGGCCCTCAATTCCCGTAGTTGATGGACGGAATTCTGAGGCAGGACCCCAAAGATTAGCATGCCCTGTACTTGAGCAGGCAGGAGGGCAACGAATTCACCGTGCTTTAGATTTCAAAACAATAAAGCAATTAAAGGAGGCTGTAACGACCTATGGGCCGCAAGCTCCCTTCACAATAAGCATGGTCGAATCTGTTACCAACTTGGACATGACACCAGCAGATTGGGCTAACATGTGTCGATCTGTGCTAGACGGAGGACAATATTTGTTATGGAAGGTTGCCAATGAGGAATTTTGCATGGAGACAGCTAGGCGAAATGCAGAAGCTGGCTATCCTCAAAGAAATATAGAAATGCTTTTGGGGAAGGGACCTTATGAGGGTCAAAGACAACAAATTGAATATGACCCTGGTGTGTACGCACAAATTGCTGTAGATGCAGTTAGGGCATGGAAAACTTTACAGGGGCATGGAGACTTACAAGGTCAATTATCTAAGGTAATACAAGGAACTAATGAACCTTATGCTGAATTTGTAGATAGACTTATTCAGTCAGCCTCTAGGATATTTGGAAATACAGAACAGGTAATGCCATTTATAAAACAACTGGCTTATGACCAAGCAAATCGTTGCTGCAGAGAGGTCATTAGACCATGGAGACATGAGGATTTAAACACATATATTAAATTATGTAGAGACATTAATGAACAGGGGCAAGTCTTAGCAGCAGTACAACAGGCTTTAGATGCCAGGCCAAGAACATGCTATAATTGTAATCAAACAGGACATTTTAAAAGGAGTTGCCCCATAAGAGGAGGGTTTAACAAAGCTGGATATCAAAGGAATAGAATACCAGGTATTTGCCCACGATGCCGTAGAGGGAGACATTGGGCTAATGAATGCCGTTCTCAAACCACCATAGAGGGTATTCCGTTATCAAAAAACGAACAAGGACCAAGTGTTTACCCACGATATCGTGGAGAAAGGTATCAAGCTCCATTGCCAAAAAACGGACTAGAGGGCCCAATGCCCCGGGGCCCCAAACCACAAATATATGGGGCAATGGAGGAACCCAACAGCCCCATCAAGGTAGTGCCCAGGACGCATTATCCATTAAATCCCTCATCAGACAAACTAGAGGGAGCGCAGGGCTGGACATCTGCGCCTCTGCCAGAGCAGTACTAACCCCAGAGATGGGAATTCAAATCATTCCCACAGGAGTAAAAGGACCTCTTCCCCAGGGAACAGTAGGCTTATTATTGGGACGCAGTTCTTCTACACTAAAAGGACTTATGATAAGTCCTGGGGTAATTGATCCCGATTATGAAGGTGAAATAAAAATTATAGCTAGTTCTCCAAGAGGTATATCAGTAATTTCACCAGGAGATAGAATAGCACAGTTATTAATAATACCCAGCCTGCATGATAAATTTTCCAGTTGTAATGTAGAAAGAGGTTCCAAGGGATTAGGCTCCACAGGTGTAGATTGGGCTATGCTGTCTTTGAATTTAGATTCTCGCCCAATGCTAAAATTAAATATTCAAGGACATGACTTTAATGGGCTGCTGGACACAGGAGCTGACCTTAGTGTCATCTCTCGTCAAGAATGGCCAAAATATTGGCCATTACAACAAGCCACTCAAACGCTTCGAGGCCTAGGAGTGGCAACAAATCCCCATAGAAGTGCTATGGTATTAGATTGGAGGGATCCTGAAGGATGTGAAGGAACTATACAGCCCTATGTATTGGATCATCTTCCTGTAAATTTATGGGGACGAGATGTCCTAGATCAATTAGGATTGACATTAACAAATAACATCAATCCTAACGCGCCCACTACTAGGGCTAAACAAGGCTTTAGGAAAGAAAAAAGATTAAGAGAACAAGAACAAGGTATGACAGCACCTATTCAAATAGATCAAGAAATAAATAGACATGAATTGGGTTTTCAGAAAGGGCCACTGAGACAATCAAAATTACTTGGAAATCAGAAAGACCAGTGTGGGTTCCTCAGTGGCCCTTGACTAAAGAAAAGATACAAGTAGCCCATGACTTGGTCAGACAACAGTTAGCGGAAGGACATATACAACCTTCCGTATCCCCCTATAATACTCCCATTTTTGTCATTAAAAAGAAATCTGGTAAATGGAGATTATTACAAGATTTAAGAGCCATTAATAATGAGATGGTTATTATGGGGCCTGCTCAATCAGGGATTCCTCAATTGTCTGCTTTACCAAAAACCTGGCATGTTTTAGTTATAGATATTAAAGATTGTTTCTTTTCAATTCCAATTCATCCCGAGGATAGTCCACATTTTGCATTTACTATCCCTGCACTGAATCATGAAGGTCCTGATCAGAGATATGAATGGAAAGTACTCCCTCAAGGGATGGCTAACAGCCCAACTATGTGTCAAATTTATGTTAATAAAGCAATCCAGCCACTTAGAAACCAAAATCCTGAACTACAAATATTTCACTATATGGATGATGTGTTATTGGCACATAAAGATAAAAACACATTACTAGAATGTTATGCCACACTTACAAACTTATTGAAAAACTATAATCTAGAGATAGCAATAGATAAAGTACAATTAAATCTTCCAATTAATTATTTAGGAGTTCTATTATCCTCAACCATGGTCCGTCCACCAAAAATTCAAATACGAGTAGATCAACTCAAATCACTTAATGACTTTCAAAAGTTATTGGGAGACATAAATTGGATAAGGCCTTATCTAGGCATACCAACAGGAGAGTTAGGACCTTTATTTGATATTCTAAAAGGTCCATCAGATCCAAATTCACCCCGCATGTTAACGCCTGAAGCAAGAAAAGTATTAAAAATCATTGAAACATATATGGAAAATATGCATTTGGATAGAATTGATATAAGTTTGCCTTTATTATTTATTGTACTACCAACAAAAAATATTCCTACAGGAGTATTTTGGCAAGAAGGTCCATTATTGTGGATACATTTATCTTATTCCCCTAACACTATTCTTACTAGATATCCTGAGGCTGTAGGACAATTAATACTCAAAGGAATAAAAGCAGCTAAGGGAGTGTTTGGGATTTCTCCCAATAAAATTATTACTCCATATACTATGGATCAAATTGATGAGTTAGCTAATGAGTTAAATACTTGGGCAATAATCCTGTGTAAAACTAGTGTTTCATTTGATAATCACTTACCATCTAATCCTTTGTTGTCTTTTTGGTCTAAGCATCCTGTAGTTTTTCCAAAAATGACAAGAAAAACCCCTATCATAAATGCTCCAAATATATTCACTGATGGGTCAAACAATGGTACAGCAGCAGTAGTTACTCCTGATCAAACTTTTACATTTTTAGTACCCAAACAATCAGCTCAAAAGGTAGAGCTTAATGCAGTATTACAAGCTTTTATGATGTTTAAAGATTCTGTATTTAATTTATTTTCTGATAGTCAGTATGTAGTTAATGCTATTAATTCCCTTGAAGATGCTGGTAGGATTTCCCCTTCCTCTACTGTTTTCTCTTTGTTTTCCGATATACAAAGTCTAATCTGGGACCGAAAAGATCCATTCTTCATAGGTCATATCAGGGCACATACAGGATTGCCTGGAGCCCTTAGTATGGGCAATGAACTAGCAGATAAATCTACACATGACATACATATTTTCTCCACAATAGAAGAAGCTATAAATTTTCATAAAAGGTTCCATGTCAATGCTAATACTTTACAAAAGCGTTTTAAAATAACTAAAGAACAGGCCAGACATATAATAAAACAATGTCAAAATTGTGTGACATTTTTACCACAAGTTAATCTTGGAGTCAATCCTAGAGGACTAATACCTAACCATATTTGGCAGATGGACGTCACACACTTGCCAGAATTTGGAAAATTAAAATATTTACATGTTACAGTTGATACCTCTTCCGGATTTTTGATGGGCTCCCTTCATGCCGGAGAAAAAACTAAAGATGTTATAGCTCATTGCTTACAAAATTTTGCCACTGTGGGCGTTCCAAAACAGTTAAAAACGGACAACGGTCCTGGTTATACTTCCTCCTCTTTTAAACAATTTTGCTCATCATTTGGTATTACTCACATAACAGGAATTCCATACAATCCACAAGGACAAGGCATAGTTGAAAGAGCTCATCAAACTATTAAAATGTACTTATTAAAACAAAAGGAGGGAATTGGAAAGGGGTATATATCCCCCAAAGATAAACTTAAAATAACCCTTTTTACTCTAAACTTTTTAAATTTAGATTCATCGGGACTTAGTGCTGCGGAAAGACATTTGTACCCCAAAAATGTACATAAGCCTAAGGTACTTTGGAAAGATATTCTAACAGGACAATGGAAAGGCCCGGATCCAGTGATAGTCTGGAATCGGGGCGCTGTCTGTGTTTTCCCACAGGATGAACAGCAACCGATTTGGATTCCAGAGAGATTAACTAAAACAATTTCTACAGAAAAAGAAGATGATTTGACTCAAATCCATAACAGCTGACATCCAGAGCTCCAGCTTGGCTATTCTTACATCTGCGACAGTGATTAACCAAGGTTTTTTTTTTTTTTCAGTATCTATTTTATTATTGCATTTTTCCACATCATAAAGTTCTATTTTATTTTTGAGCTCATACAAACCTAGGTTAATGTTTTTCTGATCAGTTTTATTTTTTGACTGTGTTTTATTTTTTTATTTATTTATTTATTTATTTATTTATTTATTTTTGACTGTGGAGTTTTTAAACATTGCAATGGAGATTTCACCTAAGTATAGTTACAAGGCCTTTATTTACTATTGTCTTATGTGTTGTATGTTGTGTGCACACTTCTGTTTTGTGTTGTATGTCTGTATGTGTGTATGTCCATATTTCTTATATATGGAGCGCTCATGAAAAAATGGATCCGAATTTTTTCTTTATTCACGTGATTTATATGGTTTAATTTAAATTAGGTGAACAGCTGTTTATGATTGTTGTTAAAGATGGTTAACAGATCTGTTTGTTTACTTTCACCATTCCTTTTCATTATATTTAATAACTCTGTTCAGGATAATGTCTCTTTAGCATCATTGCCAGAATTTCCATCTCCATCCCAATTCCGGTGAAGACTGAGATAAAACCAAACTACAGCTTCTATGATAGCTATCACAGTAAACTGTATAAACTGATGCATCAATGAATATAACTCAACAAGTAATGCTCAATCAAGGACTTGATTTACTTTGGGAGGAAATGGACATATTGATAGACTCCTCCAATTTGAACTGCTTGCAGAACTTGCCTGGACTATATATCAGTTGTATACATTGTAAAATATCATCTGGTGCACCGAATTGTGGTACTGCTGGCATATCTTTGCTGATGGTGTCACCAGTGATGCAATTTCCTTGCCAGCTCACCCCATGTTTATTGTGGTAATACTGGCATATCTTTGCTGATGGTGTCACCAGTGACGCAATTTTTCCAAGGAGCCATCAATTGGCTTGGTGTCGTGGCATTTCTGTATCCTCCTCCCTTCTACTAGTGATGGTCTAAAATTTGGGGGCCAACAGAGGTGAGGCAAAGAACCTCACCCCCCCACTGGCACCAAGGCAAAATTTGGGGGCCAACAGAGGTGAGGCAAGAACCTCACCCCCCCACTGGTGCATAGGCCTATCCACGAGCATGGCTGAATGCTGGACCGGTAGTCAGCGACGGGTTGCTCTGATTACAGTGGATTCAACCTAAGACAGGAAGCTGACGCCTAAAGGTCAGTTCTCCCATGACGGGTAAGAACCATATGTTAAATTGGACAACCTACCAGGCACGGTCCCTAGCCACATTGCTTGTTGCTTAATTAAACAGAAGGGGGCAGATGCTAGGAGCCACAAGCAAATATACAATGTATGGCACCTTTGGTTGTAAAGTGACGCCAGCTAGCCACTGAGATGATTATGTTAAGATTTACATTCATATGCAAATTGGACTCCCGCTGTTCACCTTGGCCTGCTACCGGACTCATGTTACGGACTCATGTTACCAGACTCTTGGAGAGTTCCCATTGGTTGGGGAAGGATAGTAGGAGGAAATTCCGGGGGAGGTCCGGGGGACCCCGGGGTTCCGGTCGGCGCGCGGTTCCGGTCGGACACCCTCGTGGGAGGACCGGTTTTTGACTTGCTGGCGCTGAGAGTGTTAGCGGCTTTTTCAAAATAAAGTTTTGTTCCTGCTTGATTGGCTCGTGATTCTGTGCCCAGCCAAGACTGCGGCAATATGGTTTGTTCCTCCAGCCATATTTGTTTATTAATGTTACTAAACCTGATTTGTTTTCCTCTTTTTTTACTTTCCCCCCTTTACTGTCCTACCTCCCGCTGTTGGTTTTCAATGTTATTTTCCATTTCCTCTTCCTGTAATGTTTTGCCAAGGATTTTTTGAAGAGATGGTTTTCTAGCTGCGAATTCTTTTAACTTTCGTTTATCGTGGAAGGTTTTAATTTCATCTTCCATCCTGAAGCTTAATTTCGCCGGATACAGGATTCTTGGTTGGAACCCATTTTCTTTCAGTGTTTGAAATATGTTATTCCAGGATCTTCTAGCTTTCAGAGTCTGTGTTGAAAGATCAGCTGTTATCCTGATTGGTTTACCCCTAAATGTAATCTGCTTTCTTTCTCTTGTAGCTTTTAAATTTCTCTCCTTATTCTGTATGTTGGGCATCTTCATTATAATGTGTCTAGGTGTGGATCTCTTATGATTTTTGCACATTCGGCGTCCTGTAGGCTTCTAGGATTTGGGATTCTGTTTCATTCTTCAAGTCTGGGAAGTTTTCTCGTATTATTTCATTGAATAGATTGTTTATTCCTTTGGTTTGGAGCTCTGTGCCTTCCTGTATCCCAATGACTCTTAAGTTTGGTCTTTTAATGTTATCCCATATTTCTTGGATGTTCTGCTCATGGTTTCTTAGCAGACTTGCTGAGCTGTCTATGTTCTTTTCAAGTTGAAATACTTTGTCTTCATTGTCTGATGTTCTATCTTCTAAGTGATCTACTCTGCTGGTAGTATTGTCAATTGAGTTTTTAAGTTGGTTTATTGCTTCCTGGATTTCTAGGATTTCTATTTGTTTGTTTTTTATTACCTCTATATCCCTGTGAAATTGATCTTTTACTTCCTGGATTTGTTTATGTAGTTCCTTGTCAAAGTGATCTTTCATTGTCTGATTTTGCTGTCTAATGTCTTCCTTGAGACTCCAGATCATCTGAAGCATGTATATCCTGAACTCTTTATCTGACTTTCCATCTGTTGCAGCTATTACCTCTTCTAAAGTTGAGTTGACCTGCATTGCTTGTGGTCCTTTCTTTCCTTGTCTTTTCATACTGCTCACGTTTCTTTCTGCTTGGTGAAACTGTTGTGTTTTTGAAATTTTCCCCCTATTTATTTATATTGCTCTTGTATAGTTGGGAGATCTCTCTTGTAGGGCGGGTAGTGGCTGTGCTCCTCCTCTAATTAGGGTGATCTATCTACCACGCTGGTTGGTCGCAGGTCTGCCCACCCTGCGGGCAAGGGTGGCGGCTCTGCTCTGCCCCCACTCCAATTGTGGTGACATAACTACCACGCCCTCGTGTCGTTGGTCCTGATCTGGATGTGGGCGGCAGCTCTGCTCCGCCCCTACTCCAATTGTTGTGACGTGTCTACCACGCTGGTCAGCCTCTAAGCCTGTTCCGCCGGTGGGTCGCAGTTCTGCCTACCTTGCGGGCTCGGGCGGCAGTTCTGCTCAGCCCCCACTCCCAGTGGGGGTAACTGACTGCCTCTCCAACGGGTCGCTGGGCCTTTTCCGGACACGGGAGGCGGTTCTGCTCCACCCCCACTCCAACCAGTGTGACGTGACTGCCTCGGTGCTACTTGTCCACCACACTGGCAGGCTGCCGGGCCACTCCTGACATTGGGTCGCAGGTCTGCCTACCTTGCAGCCTCAGACGGCGGCTCTGCACAGCCCCCACTCCAAATGGGGTGACTTGGCTACTGCGCCGTCGGGTCGCTGGTCCTGTTCCAGGCGTGGGCGGCTACTCTCCTAGGCCCCAGCTGCAGTTGGGGTGTCGTGATACCACGCCGGCGGGTCACTTGGCCTGCTCTGGGCGCAGGCGGCAGCTCCTCTCTGCCCCCCAGGTCCCCACAGTACCCAGCAGGACCCGGACCGAGAAGCAGTCCCCGCAGGTTCCCCAGCCCTGGGCCAAAGCAGCTTCGGGAGCCAGAACCTGGCCTCTCCGATCCCGGCCACGCTCCGCTAGGAGCAGGCTCCACAGAGCGACCCCCGCGGGTTCCCCAGCCCCAGGCCAAAGCAGCCCTGGAAGCCCGAGCCCAGCCGCTCCAATCTCTCCCAGCTCAGTGCACGCTCCGCTAGGGGCAGGCTCAAAGATGCAGTCCCCTCGGGCTCCCCAGCCCCGGGCCAAAACTGTTCCGGGAGTCAGAGCCCAGCTGCCCCTTAGCGCACGTTCCACTTGGAACTGGCCTTAGCACGCAGTCCCCGCAGGTTCCCCAGTCCTGGGCCAAAGCAGCCCGGGGAACCAGAATCCGGCCGCTCAAAGTCCGGCGCACGCCTTGCCAGGAGCGAGCCCCGAGGAGTATTCTCCTCAGGTTCTCCAGCCCCGAGCCTGAGCGATCTGTCTACGAGACGCAGGCAAATACCAGCCTGAAATCACCTGTTCCGTAGTTGAATGAGCTGAGATCAGTAGAAAACAGGGATGATTACATCAGCTCTCCAAGATGGCGGCTGCTGTCCTCCTCCGTGGTCCGACCGGTGTCGAGAATCGAACTGGACCGCTTCTCTCCTCTGTCTCAAAGCCGGAACTCAGCAGTAAGCACGGCCATTGCACCGCTGGCAGGAGCCCCCAGAATCCGCATCGCTGTACTCCCGCTCCGGTACCTCGCCACTACCCAGCGCGCGCTGCAGACTCCATCCGCGGGGCTGTCCGCCGACCAGGCTCTGCTATCTTCCGTGCGGAGAAATCGATCGCGACCTTGCCCCCGCAGCCGAACCCCGCGCGATGTAAATCCGTCCTCTAGATTCTGGAGCACCTCAATTTCACTGGAAATTCCCAACAAGATAGCCTTCAGCCGTTTCACCTCGTCTTTCTCCCGCATAGTGACGCGGCGCACTGGGGTGATGCATTCTCATCGCCGCCATCTTCCCTTCATATATGAACTTTTGAGGGACACGTTAAAATCACATCAAGGGAGAGAACATGATGGCCCAAACAAGGTAGGGTGGAGGCAGACCTGACAATCTATATAATGGAAAAAAAAGAAAAAAATGTGGTGATTGCTAATAGTGAATTCAACCCACATTTATCAAGCACCAGTTAGATGTCAGGTATTGTGCAGAACCCTGGGCATCAGAAGCTGTCAATGTAAAAGTTATCTTAATAAGGAGTTCATATTTTAGAGAAGGGGATAGATCTATTCTGAGCAACTACAAAGTAAGTTAAATTGTGACAGATTCAACAAAGATTCCAACTATAAGCTATAGGAGAAGGAGGTTAAGATTAATTCCATGTAGCATACCACAGAAACCTTTGTAGAAAAGGTGGCATTTGATCTGAAATTTGAAAGATAATTTTATTTTATTTTCCTTTGCTTTGCACATTGATGCTTCATTTCAATAGTAAATTCATTAACTTAAGAAAATTAAATTTCTCCACTTTTCATTAGAACAATAGCAACAAGAATATGGATGATGGGGATATTACCATTATCTGTCAGAGCTAAGGTCCACATTCAGTGGCTCCAATAGCCAGGAAAGGGTCCTATAAAACAGGGAGAAAGCAGATTCTAGAGAAAACTTAATAAACTGCAAAAATCTAGGAACTTCTCTGGAGAAAAATGTCAAAATTCTTACTTTGGAAAAACAACATTGTTCTTTCTTCAGTAATATGCAGCTATTGAGTTCTTGTGATTACAGCTTAGATAATTTTTAATCCACTTTTATTTTATATAAGTAAAATTGATTAAGATCCTTGCATTAATGTCAGAGAGTGAGACATCTCACTTAATTTTAGCCAGGGATAGCAAACATTTTGTAAAGGCCCAGATAGCAAACCTTTTCAGCCATGTGGAGTACATGGTCTCTGTTGCAACTTCTTCACTGATATCATAGCAGAAAAGGATCCACAGACATGTACCATGACTGCTGCTGTGTTCTGATAAAACTTTATTTATAGAAAGAGTGAAATGGCTGGAAATGTCTGAGGTTGCTAAAGGCTAGACTTGGTCCCTCGGCCATAGTTTGTCTACCCCTGCTTTCATTTTAACCAGACTCTCTTCCTTGACTGCTGCTCTCCAACCTCTGCAAGATGCAGTTCCAGCTCTCCATTAGTATTTTCCCATCAATGGTTAATACCCATTTTATCATGTGCTGAGTCCTGCTCTAGACACCAAGAATGAAACAGTGAATAAAACAGAAAAAAAATCATGAAGTTCAAACTTTAACAGGAAGAGACAGGCAATAAACAGATGATAAATGTGTAATGTCAAGTAGCAATAAGCGCTAGGAAGAAAAATAAAGCAGAGAGAGGATAGCAGGATGTTACTTTTGATAGGCTAGTTCAAGAAAGCCTCTTGGAGGAAGCTAAATCCCACAGACCTGAATGAATTGAGAGAGGGAGCTATGGAGTAAGGATGTTGCTGGCAGAGGAAACAGAAAGTGCAATGAGCCTAAGGCAAGAACAAGCTTGTAGTGTTAGAATCAACACAGAAATCAGCTGCAGCTGGAAGGGCAAATTTACAGATATTGTTCAGGGACCGGATTAAGTAGATCCCTATGGGGCATGGTAAAATCAAACAAGATATAATTTACAGTTTAAAAGTGTCATTCTGCCTATTGTGTGGAGACTGACTGTAGGAGTCAGAGCAGAGAAGTCTGCTGGGAAGCTAGCATAGTAATTCAGAGTTGATGGTGCTAGTCCAGAGCAGAAGGGAGGTAGGAAGTGGTCAGATTGGGATACATTTTGAAGATTTTTCTTTTAATGCAGTATTGAATATGAATAGGTATAAGAAAGAAAAGATTATTTAATTTTTTTTTTGGCCTGAGAAACTGGATGGTGTTATTTTCTGAGAAGAACATTAGGGAAGAGCAGATTTAAGTAGGGAAGATCAAAAATTTGATTTTTGAGTTTGTCAAACTTTCTCAGATGGATTAGCTTATTTGATTCTCTGAAAGCATCTGTTCATCTCAATGACATTTCTATATCACTTAAGATAGTAAATTAAGCAAGTTAATTGAGACACTTTTGGAGTTACACTAGTCATAATTTTCTGATCTCTAGCAAGTTTCAGTAATAAAAAATAGTAAAATAATAACTGACAAGCACTTTTTATGTATTAGGCAGTGTTCTAAGTCCTATATATTGAATTAGTTTATTGCTCAAAAAAAGTCTAAGGGGAAACAGGCATAGGAAAGTTTCTGACTTGTCCCAGATCACACAGCTAGTAGTAGAGCTAGGACAAAAAGCTATGTATTCGATCCCAGAGTCTATGCTCTTAATCAGTATACTTCAGTGTCTCATGGTTTTGTCCTTTGTTGCATTACATTGACTGATTTTCATATGTGGAACCACCCAGATGTTCCTAAGAAGAATCCTATCTTGTCATGATATATGACTCAGATTGCTAGTATTTTGTTGGAGAGTTTTGCATCTGTATTCACCGGGAGTATTATTAGTCTATAGCTTCCATTCCTTGGCTTCATATAATCAGTTGGAAGAGGATCACCTGTTTCTGTTTTTTGGAAGAATTTGTCAAGAATTGGTGCTAGGCTTTTCTTTGTGTGTGTGTGTGTGTTGGGGGGGAGGGGGGTAAAACTACTAATTCAATCTCTGATTAGAGATCTATTTCTATTTTTCTATTTCTTCTTGAATCATTTTTTATTATTTTAAAAAAAATCTTTATTATTAGTTGTTCAAAACATTACAAAGCTCTTGACATATCATATTTCATACATTTGATTCATGCAGATTATGAACTCCCATTTTTACCCCATATACAAATTGCAGTTGAATAATTTTTTAATGGTTTGTGTCCTTTCCAAAATTTTCCATTTTCATCTGCATTATATAATCTATTAGCATACAACCATTCATATTACAAAGTATTCCTTCCTAATCCTTTTAATTTCTGTAGGGTCAGAATTAATATTCTCTGTTTATGATTTAGTAGTTTTATGATATAGTGGTTTGAATAATTCTGGTTAGTCTGACAAAAGATTTTTCAATTTGTTGATCTTTTAAAAGGATAAACTTTTGTTGATTTTTCTCTATATTTAGATTTTTCTGTTTTATTTATTTATGCTTTAATATCTATTATTTCCTTATTTCTACTTGTTCTCCATTTATTTTTCTAGTTTAAAGTGGAAAACTATTTATGATCTTTTGTTTTTCTTAAAATACACATTTGCAGCTATAAATTTCTCTCTAAATACTGGTTTCATTATATCCCCCAAATTTTTATAACCTTTGGTATATGTTTTTCTTTTCATTCATATCAAAGTATTTTCAAATATTCATTATGATTTCTTCTTTAATTCACAAACTATGAGTATGTTCTTTAACTTCTGCATATTTGTAATTTTTCCAAATTTCCTTCTGCTACTGACTTTTAATTACATTCTATTGTGGATGGAGAACATATTTTGCATGTTATCAACCTTTTTATATGTATTGAAAATCTTTTATGGCCCAACACAAGGTCTATTCTAGAGAATATTCTTTGTGCACTTGCAAATAAATGTGTATTCTGCTGTTGTTTGGCTAAGTGTTAGATGCCTATTAGGTCTAGTTGGTTTATATCTTTGTTCAAGTCTTTATTTCCTTGTTTTTCTTCTGTCTACAATTTTTTAAAAAAATTTTTTGTAGTTATACACAATAACTTTATTTTATTTATTTATTTTTATGTGGTGCTGAGGATCAAACCCAGGGCCTTGCACATGTGAGGTGAGCACTCTACCCCTGAGCCATGACCCCAGTCCCCTGCCTACAAATTTAAAAATATTAAAAATAAGATTCTGCTGGGTTCAGTGGTACATGTCTATAATCCAGTGGCTTGGGAGGTTGAGGCAAGAGGATCATGAATACAAAGCCAGCCTCAGCAACAGCAAGGCACTAAGCAACTCAGTGAGACCCTGTCTCTAAATAAAATACAAAAAAGGACTGGGGATGTGGCTCAGTAGTTGAGTGACCCTGAGTTCAATTCCTGGTATCCCCCCCTCCACCAAAATAAGGGACTGTAGTCTTCAATTATTATTGCTGAATTGACCATTTCCCTCATTAATTCTACTTCATGTGTTTTGCTTCATGTATTTGGGGGCTCTATTTTTGGGCATATATATATATTTATAAATATTATGCCTTCCTATTGGATTGATGTTTTTATAACTTAAAATATTTTTCTTTGTCTTTTTGCTGACAATATTACAACCACTCCAGCTCTACTTTTTTTTACTGTTTGTGTGGTTTATTTTTTTGCATCCTTATTTATCATTTATTTATTTGACAGCACTTGAGATTCAATTCAGGGCCTTACACATTCTAGACAAGTGCTCTACCACTGAGCTACAATCCCAGTACTTTTTATTTTATTTTGAGATAGAGTCTTGCTAAGTTGCCCAGGCTGGCCTCAAACTTGCAATTCTCCTGCCTCATCTTCCCAAGTAGCTGGGACTACAGGTGCGTGCCACGATGCCTGGCTTTGACCATTATTTTCCTTTTTGCACTTTGATCACATCATCCTGCTATCTTCTGGCCTTCATAGTTTCTTATGATAATTCAGCTGTTATTGAGACATGATGAGTTGCTTATCTTACTGATTTCAACATTGTCTTTGACTTCCAATAGTTTGGTTATGATATGTCTTATTGTCAATCTCTTTGATATGTCTTATTTGTCAATCTACTTGGAGTTTGTTGAGCTTATTAGCTGTATTTAATGTTTCTCATCAAATTTTGGACTTGCTAGTATTTTGTTGAAGAGTTTTGCTTCTGTGTTCACAGGGGTTATTATTAGTCTTTAGCTTTCTTTTCTTGGCTGTTATATATTCAAATAGTCCTTCTACTCTTTTCTTTCTCTTTTCCTTCTAGAATTTCTGCTATATATGTTGATATGCTTGCTGGTGTCTGTGTTAGGAAGCTTTCTGTTACTGTGGAAAAATAGCGGATAAAATCAACTTAGAGGAGGAAAGATTTATTTTGGCCCATATTTTTAGAGGTTTCAGTCTATGTTCATCTGGCTCCTTCACTTTGGTTCTGTGATGTGGCAGAACATCTTGGCAGAAGGGCATGATGGAAGAAAGCTTCTCACCTTGTGGCAGCTGAGAAGGAAAAAGGTGAGGGCGGATATCTTGAACCCCAAAGGCATGCCCCCAATGACCTACTCTCTTCAAATAAGTTCCACTTCCTACAGTTTCTACTACCTCTGATAGGTTCATTCAATTGATGAAACTCTCAATGGATTATTCCATTGATGAAGTCAGAGTTCTCATGCTCTAATCACTTCCGCAAAGTTCCACTTCGGAATACTGTTGCACTGGGAACCAAGCCTTCAATATATGAGCCTCTTGAGGATGTTCTAGACACATACTATAACAGTGTCCCTTAGGTGTCTGACACTCTGTTCATCTTCTTGGTTCTATTTTCTTACTATTACTCAAACTGGCTAATATCAATTGATCTATCTTTAGTTTGTTGACTTTATTTTCTTCTACCGGTTCAGAATAACATTTGAGCCACACTTGTAAAATTTTCATTTTAGTTATTATACTTTTCAACTCTAGAATTTTTTATATTTGATTCTTTCTTTAAAAATTTTAATTTCTGTTTAACAGTATTTCCTATTTGGTAAGACTTTGTTATCATACTTTCCTTTAGTTCTTTAGACATTGTTTCCTTTAATTCTTTGAACATATTTATAATACCTGATATAAAATCTTTGTTTAGAAAGCCCAATGTCTGGACTTCTTGAAGAACAGTTTCTATTGACTGCCCTTTTCTTGTGTTTTTGCATATGTCTTATTTTTTTTGTTGGAATCTAGGCATTTTAAATAATATAATATGGCAGCTCTGGAAGTCAGATTGCTCCCTTTCCTGGAATTTGTTGTTTTTACTCTTGTTATTGCCATTTCTTTATTTACTAACTTTCCAGAACTAATTCTGTAAATTCTTCATTGTTTGTCATGTTCAGTCACTGAAGTCTCTGATTGGTCATCTTAGAGGTATCTAATTATTGCATAATGATTTTCTTAAATGCCTTGAACCAATAAGTCTCCCAGCTATTGCTCATAGGCTTTGTGTGTCTTTTGTGGCTCACCTTCAACTCTCTGGAAGTTTTTTTTTTTATTTGTTGATGGACCTTTACTTTATTTATTGATATGTGGTACTGAGAATCAAATCCAGTGCCTCACATTTGCTAGGCAAGCACTCTACCACCGAACCATGACCCCAGCCCTCTCTGGCAGTTTTCAACATTGTCTTAGCCATCACTTACTATGTATATAGATAGAGCCCCAGTGTTAGCCAGGGTCCAGAGATTAGGGCCATCTCAGATCTTACCTAGGCATTCACATCACATTGCCAATGTTTGAGGATATGTTGGAACATTCTAAAACTTCCTATGGATAGCTCTTTCCCCCAGTTTATTTTATAAAGCTTTTTAATTTAATTTGTTTATTTTTGTCAAATTCTTGTTTACTCTAACAATTCTCTTTCCTTCAGGCAGTAGTGATATTAAACAATTCCTGTTGCTTATTTTTGACAAATTCCCAGGGGAAAAGGCTAGTCACACTGAATGAGTGCCAAGTGATATCAAATAGTTCTGTGAGTAGAATTTCCAGGGAGCAGCCAGATAGGGTCAAATAATGACAATCTGGAATGAGGATGCTTCAAACTAATTATGCTTCTTTCCATAGGCTTCTAGGCTGCTGTTTTCATGGTTATTATATTTGTACAACTGTTGTTTTTCAAGACTACTATCTTAGAAAGAGAGGGATGACAATAGTCTAGTTAAAACAACACAAACCTCAATGTTCATACCAAGTTTTGACCATTTTCTTCAATAAATATCATTTTAGGTATTGCAAATATTTGGTTAATTTCCAGAGGTTTTGAAAAAGTTGATTTTGACTATTTTTTTTTTGGCAGTTTTCTTATTGCTTGTAGGAACAGATTTTTGGAGTTACTCATTACCTCTCCAGAAATGTTTCTTTGAATATGTTACACTTGAATTATTTACTAGTTTATGACAGGGCTGCAAAATCAACATAGAACTAGAACCATATTTGCTTGAGTTCATAATCTTTGTTCTGCCCATTTCTAGCTGTGTGATCTTTTGCCTCACAAATTTTGTCTTTTCCTGTGAAGTGAGTATATTAATAGAGTGTAACTCTTATGATTGTTGAAAGAGTTAAATTAATTATTTGCAAGTAAAGAATCTAGTTTAATTTTTTGACTGGGGATTAAGCCCAGTCCAAATAATTGTAAAATAAAAATAAATAAAGAAGACTGGGGATGTGGCTCAGTAGAATTATTATTATTATTATTAGACAGGGTCTTGCTAGGTTGCTTAAGGCCTTGTTAAATTGCTGAGGTTAGCCTCATACTTGGGATCCTCCTACCTTGGCCCCCCAAATCACTGGGATTACAGGTGAGTGTTACTGTGCCCAGCTGCAAATAAAGCATCTAGAAAAGTGGTTGGCAGACTGTGATTTATGGGCCAATCCTACTTGCCGGGTTGTTTTTGTTTTTATCATGAGCTAAGAATGTTTTTTACATTTTTAAATTATTTTAAAATTAAAATACTATTCTTGACACATGAAAATTATATGAAATTCATATATCAGTATCCAAAAATAAAAGTTTTAATGATCCACAGACACAAATTCATTTACATAGTGTCTATGGCTATTTTTCATGTTATCACAGCAAAGATAATTAGTTGTGACTGGAAGTATATAGCCTACAAAGCTCAATTATTTTACTACCTTGTCATTTTTAGAAAAAGTTTGCTGACCTCTGACTTAGAACATGGGGTAGAGCAGAAAAGTCACTCCAATTCAATCATGAATTGCTTAATAACAGGGATCCACTCTGAGAAATGCATCATTAGGTAGTTTTCTCATTTTGTGAAGATCATAGAGTATACTTACACTAACTCAACATGACCCCTTGATGCCATCAAGACACACGGTAAGAATCAGAGGTATGTGTCTGCTGCTGGCAGAACACAGAGACTGTTTTGTGGTGAAATTTTTTTTTACAAGTAGAAGGAGTACCCCTGAAGTAACAATAAAAAGTATAGTACATACATATAAACCAGCAACATTGTCATTTATGATTGTTATCAAGTATTTTATTCTGTACATAATTGTATGTGCTACATTTTCGTGTAAAAGGCAGGGAGTAGGTTTATTACCACCACTATCACCACAAACACGTGGCTAATACATTGTACTATGATGTTACAATGGTAATGAATAACATAACTAGGTGATAGGAATTTTTCACCCCATTATAATCTTATGGGACAAGATCCTTGCATGGGGTGGTGCACACCTGTAATCCCTGTTGCTTGGGAGACTGAGGCAGGAGGATTGAAATTTCAAAGCCAGCCTCAGCAGCTTAGTGAGACCCTAAGCAACTTATCTAGAACCTATCTCAAAAATATAAAATAAAAAGGGCTGAGGATGTGGCTTAGTGGTTAAGCACACCTGGGTTCAATCCTCAGTACTAAAAAAAAAAAACATGCATTATATGCAAATAATATTATGCAGGGATGACTGTAATTGTTAGCTATACATTTTACTAGATAATCTCATGTTTACTGCTCAGATATGACTTTTTAAAGGTATATGTCACCTAGTCCACACTGGCCTCCATCCTGTCCCAATAGGTAGCATTGTACTCACAACAGCTTCCCAATCTCTGCATGATCTGGCACTTAACTCCTTCTCTGATCTCATCTTTCCCTCTTGCTCACTCCTAGCTGTCCTGGCTGTCTGTCAGTTTTGGAAATGTGCTGAGCAATTTCTTTCCTCAGTGTTTTTACATCTGCTTTACTTGGGTTGGAACACTCTTTTCCCCAACTCTTTACAAATCTGGATCTATATCATTCTTTAGGTCTAAGTTTAAATATCGTATCTCAAGTAGGGCTCTCCCCCTTGCTATTTCTTATCCAAATATTTGATGGCAATAATAATCATCTGGGATTATTCCATTCATTTGTTTTTGTCCTCTTCCACCTTAGAATGTTACCTTACTAAAAATAGGAATGTTATTTTTCTTATTCTTCATTGTAATATAGTAGTATCTTCAATAAATATTTGTTGGATGAATGAATATTTTAATTTCAATTCCTAAGTATGCTAATTCTCTTCTTTATTTGTTTTTCTCATATTCATATGATAAAGAAACTGATTGTCCTTATCTTTTTCTGCAAGGGTATTCACAGGTCTCTGGCTGGTCTATAGTTTTGCGTCTTTGGTCAGATCCCCTTCCTTGTTCTAATCACCTATGGTCAGGAATAGGAAATGAAGTAGAATCACAAGAGACAAACATGGCTTCTTTCAGCAGAGGTTGTGAACAGATATGAAAAAGTAGGATGCAATTAGAAAACAACTTTGTACTTTCCTTTCTCTGTTGGTGCTCTGTGCTGTTACTTCTTCCTCCGCTCTCAGAGGAAATCTTGGGCAGATCTCACAGCTTATGTACTCACAATTAGATAATAAAATCTGTCTCCTCTGGCCATTTGATTTCCTAAAACAGTCTTCATTCAGTAATTAATATATCTCATCCAATGTAAGCAAAAATTCTGAACTTCATTCAAAGTTACATCTTCTCCTTTTCCCCAGCTTGGACTTGCTTCAGCTGGAGGCTTGCTGTGCAGGTGGGTGTGGGTGGGAACATGTGGGCTGTTTCCTTTTCTTCTGCTCCCTCACTAGGCTCCCTCTGGCTCCTTTAATGTTCAAGCACAGGGAGACAGGAGAGGTATGGGGCTGAAAAATCTATGCTACTGTGGGGGTCTTAATCTCTTCTGGCTGTGACAGAGATGCAAATTAACCCTCTAAGGGTGCTTTTGGAACTGCCTCAAGGATTCCTTTAATAGTGATAACTGAAGCTCCTTTCCATGGCTACAATCTCTGCACTTTTTGAGACTTCTGAGCCTCCTTCTGCTGAAGGTTGTCTTGCTCTTACAGAAGTCCCACCCGCCTCCTCTGGTCCTAATCAGTTCTAGTCTAGAGCCAGCATTGACCACTACTAATTTATGGCAAACAAGCATCTTGGGCCTGTTGCTGGTGGAGACATAGTTATCTACCAGATTCAGTGTCCTGTTCTGTTGCCTGGAGCTGAATTCTCTGGTCCTCTACTTGATATCCCTCTCACTGGACTGGAGGTACAATGGGAGCTCTGCGTTGGTGCAAAGTAAACAAGACAGGGAGAGAAAGTAACACCACAGTTGCACAACTCATTCTAGAAGGATTTTTTTTTTAAGTCTCCAAAATGCTCTCATTGACCGAGAATGTAACTCAGTGGTAAAGCACTTGCCTAGCATGCACAAAACCCCAGGTTTGATGCCCAACATCACAAATCAAAGCAAAACAAAAATTTGTCAGTATTTTTAGCCTTATTTTTATAGGTTGGATTTTTATAGGATGGATGACCAACTGATGGTCACAAAACCACAAGCTCTGCTCTGGGGATCTAGCACCTCACTTTGGAATGTGGGAGTGGTTGGCATTCATTATCTTAGGGCCTCTGCCAAACAGAAACAGAGGCCCATTTTAACATCACATTATATATGGCTGGTCCTCTCTGAAACATTACATGTCTCATGCATGAAACACTCACTTTAACTGGTGTGCATGTAACAGTTTTTATTCATTTTAAAGATTGCATCATACATTTTTCAGTTTGTTCTGGAGAGTTTGCAAAGGTTTATGGCCAAAAATGTTCAGCTTTATTTATTAACTAACACTATTGGGACAATATAAAAAATATCATATATATATATATATATATATATATATATATATATATATATATATAGTTATCATTTCAGGTGTTCTGGATGTAGAGTTTTATTGCATAGCAGATTCTACTTCTATCCCTTGAGGCATCATTTTTGTAACACAGCTTATAAAGGCAGCAGAAGGTAGTTCTGCGTTTATTACTTATGTGTTGGTGGAGTGAGAAAGAACAATTTCTAATTTCTGCCAGTAAAATTCTTTTCTGTTCCTGTCTGTTGAGCTTGTGCTGGCAGTAGTCATGTTCCCTTCCCTCTCTCTCCCCCAGCCTTAACAGAGAGACATTTGTGCTCATGCTGGCTTGATGCAGGAAAAGTGGAAAAACTTGTTTTTTATGGAACCATTAATTTCTTCCTGAATTCAGAAATTAGGATTGAGTAGCCTACACATCTAATTGTCTTCTGTGCCGTAAGCTGGAGAGAGCTTATGAAGACAGATGAAGAGTTAGATGCTTTGGGGCATTTTCATTAACAGCCTGTATCTCTTTAGTCCCCATTAACTATATTTTCTCCATTCTGTTTTCTCTACCCTTTTTTTTTTTTGAGTGCAGGTGATATTGTCCTGGATCAAAATACACACTCAGTATATGTTAAATAGATGAATAATTTTATAGTAGTATTTTCCTATAAGGGTGTCCATGGGGATTATAACATTTAAGAGGCTATAAGTAAGGGCTGCTTGATTAGAGAGCTGTCCAGATACATAGATCTGAGGTCAAGGGACCATGAAGCTGGAGTGGGAAAATATCACATAGCAGAGATCCTTATTCCAATTGATGCTAACTACCCATAGACTGAACCCAATCAAGAATAGCTGGACCTACACTGTGTGGTCCCAAGATAGATCTTAAATGGTGAATAGAAGAGTAATGGTTGATTCTTACACACTCTGGTTTTAATAAAAGCAGATCATTGGGTCATATTTCACATCACTCCTAGCTAAAGCCTGAACGGTCAATTGATAGAGCTCTTGGGAATTCAACCCACCAATAACGCTGTTAATATTCCATTTTATTCTATAGTTGGTACAGAGTTTAGTGGAAGATGATCCTTGGGAGCCCTGGAGTACTTTCATGCTGAGGTCTGGCTCTTTTACCATTGAGACCACACTCCTATCAGAAATAGGAGTTATTGGAAATCACCATGTATCTCTCTCTTTCCTTGGGAAGTTCTTTCTCTGCCTTATCTTTTCAAGGTGAACATTCCCTCTCTCCCTCCCTCCCTCCCTCCCTTCCTTCCTTTCTTTTTTTCTTTTTTTTTTTTGTTGTTGCTGGGGATTGAATCCAGAGTCTCATACATGAAAGGCAAGCACTTGACTACTGAACTATACCCCATCCCCTATTCTTTAAAAGTACCATTTATAAATCTTTTACTATATGTAAGCCTCTGTGCCAAGTACCTTCCATACATCATCCCATTTAATTCTCCAATATTTCATCCTAAATCCTGAATTATGCTTTCTTCTTGATTCACTGTGGAAGCTCATCTGTTCCAATGCGTCAACTATCACCATCATACTCAGTCTCCCTATCTGTCTATCTCCACATCACTAGGACCACGTCACCCAGACCACGTCACCAAAACTCAGTTAATGTCTCCGCACGGATGAAGGGTGCCATCATCACCCTTTAATTCAGCATCTCAGAAACCTTTCCCACTTTTTCCTCCCACCTTCTTTCTCTGTATATTTCATCACCATCTTTGCCATCGCCCAGACTTAAACGTTTTAGTCATTTTTGACTTGTATATTTAAGTGAGAGATCAAGTTATACTGAGTTTTCTTCCCCCTGTTCCTTCTCCCACAATCTGCTTCAGGCCTCTTCATCTTGCACACAAATTATTGCAGCTGACTTCTGGGTAACTTTCCTGATTCTAGGCAGTTTGTTCTTTGATTCATTCTGCCGCCACCTTTGGCCAATCTTTTGCACACCCTTTCTTAAGACCCTGGTTGTCAGTGTCCTACTGAATTGGACCCATATCCTTATTCTGTCCCTATTTATATAATTCTATCCATGCTACCCTCTTTTTGTTTTCTTCTTTCAATTATAGTCTCTGCTCTTGTCAATCCCAGAGTTTTCTGTCACCTTTAACTCTCTGTCTCTGTTCATATGACCCTTCATTTAGAATTTTCTCCCTCACACTTTCTCATGAAAAACAAAGACTTGGAGAAGCTGAATTATCTCCTTGAGGTCATGCTGCAAGTGACTGAGCTGGATTTAAATCTTTTCTTTTGATCCCCAAGATAGTTTTTCCCCCCTTAACTGTAGCAGCTTGCTTCTGAGTCATATTAACATAGGATGGAATTCATATGGAAACTCAGATTGCATCTGTGTAGCACCTGCCTGCCAATAAAAATCTACAAGCCCAGGCCAGCATTAGCCCTCGAGTGACTGTCTCCTTGTACTGGACCCCAGGCAGGGAAAATGAAGACATTTTACCACCTCCAGCCAAATTAATCTGCAAAATATGGTTCAATTTTTAATACCTTTTAAATCTGTGGCTCTTTAAATAAAACTTAGAATTCAAAGAAAATGGTAGTGGGATGCCCACAGTTTATTTCAAAAGCACTGAAATTCTCCCTCAAATTTCAAATTCAGTCTTGGGGCATGGCTCCCAGTTGTCCCTAGTACTTTAAGCTGCATCCAAAGTTCCAGCACTGTTTTTTTTTTTTTTTTTTTTGATTCTAAAAAAGGATCAGATAGCATATGTTCAAGCTGAGCAAGTTACTAGGATGCCAATAGTATGTTTCTGTAAACTTTTGATTGTGGATTTCCTATGCAAATAGGACTTCTCTGGGTCTCTGCTAGAACTGCTTTTAAATGAGGGCATGACCTTTAGTTCAAACAGATATGAGTGATTATTCGACTCTTATCCAAAGTGTGTCTTAGGGATCCTTAAAGTGCAGAGATGTGGATTTGTGATTTGGTTAGTAACTTGCTGAGTAACCAAAAAAATGTCTTTTTTCATCTTTGTTTTCTTCTCTAATAAAGGAAAATAACAGTTGTCTACTTCCCTTCTTCAAGGGCTATCAAAGGATTAAGCATCTTGGTAAGCATTATTGAAAAGGGGATTATATTTTATTGCATAAACTTCACAAATATTTCACAAATAAAATCAAGTCATGACAATAGCTGAGTTTTATTACAGGTATATTCAATAGGAAGTTTTTGTTATTTAGTTAGCCTCATTCATCAACATAATATTGATTTTAGTTTAAAAAATTAGATTCTCAGAAACATAAATATCAATTTTGATTCAAGCTAGCAAAACTCATGGTCTTGACAAATCTTTAAGAAGAGTTAGAAACTAGACAGTTGTCAAAATCTGCCACTGGAATATTCTACTCTTTTATAAGATATTAGTGTTTTGGCTTCCAAGGTCGGTGGCTAATAGCACCAGAAGATATGTCAACCTCATTCCAAACTCTCTAAGCCATGATGAAAACAGCAACATCTTTCCACCGTCTTCCCAGTGAAAGAAAAACATATCATACCACAAACAGATGTCATTGACCACTCTCTCTTTTATTATTGTAGCACTTACTGTTTATTAAACATTCTTTGTAACTATGGGGATTGGGGAGGAAAGTTCAAAGATGAACAAGACAACATCTGCCCTTAATGAAATTACACTCCAATAGAAATCTGTTTCACTGTTGAAAGCACAACTTATATTTCATATCTAACAACTTTTTTCTGCCTATCTTTCTTTTTATACTTGGAATGATGTGAAATCATCAGATGAGTGGCTCTGCCATTGACTAGCTTGTTTAAACTTGACCAGTCACTTTATTTCAGTGGAATCCAGTATCCTCAAATTATGAGGTTAAAAGATCTACTCATTCCTCCAACATTCATCAGCTATTGTTAGAGTACCTACTGTATGCAAGGCACTGGGCCAGTTTTATGGGATATTAGTGACCTAAGCAGACATATATTCCTGGCCTCCTCTTAACATTCTATAGGAGTGGAAGATAGACAATGAACAATAAACATAACAATAGATAAATTATATAAATATAATTTTATAATTATATATAAAACATTTATATATATATATATATATATATATATATATATATATATATATATATATATGGAGGTTATAGTGCTTTGGCATAAGGAACACGATGTAAAGGAGAATCAGGAGTTGGATGAGTTATAATCTGAAGTAGTCAGGTTTGCCATTTAAACAGATTTGACAATGCTCTATCTGATGCTCTCTCAAAGTATTTTTTCTGTGTTCTAAAGGGGAAGAGTATTAGAGAAGTGCTGGAGTAAACACCACAGAGATAGTCTACCCTTTCTCACTCTGCTCTTCTTTCCCTACAGTTGAAGTCAGATATATGACCTAGAACTTCTTTATCCAAATCAGTTTCCACCAGCCATATATGGCTATTAAGCACTTGGAATGAGGCAGATCCAAAGCAAGACATCTTGTAAGTATGAACTACAAGTAATAAGATTTCAAAAAATGCAAATATCTCAAATGCTTTTATATTGATTGCATGTCAAAATGATAATACTAAACAAAATATATTTCTAAAGTGAACTTTATTCATCTATTTTGATTTTTTAAATGCAGCTATCATTAAAATTTAAATTATACACATAACTCACATGATATGTCTACCAGGAGGTACACATCTAGAACTCGAAATGGGAGTTCCAACTATTAGAATATATGTCAATCTTTCTTGCTAGGTAAGTCAGTTCTTACTTTGCTGAATGTCTTTCCTTTGGTGTTCCTCAAAGTCCTTTTCTTTGTGGCCTCTGAGTCAAAGAATGCAAGCACAGTATTCACAAGTCTAGAATCCAGGATACTTTAAGGCTATCGCTAGCATATAATTTGGAAGAGACAGGGGAGGAAAAATAAATAAATTTAGGTTCTGGCTTAGAGCATAGGTTCACCAGGGCACATTTCAGAAACTACAAGATGGGCTATTTTGATTAAGTTGTTTTGCTAATGAAGATACATTATTTTGGTCCATTGTCTACATTCTGAACTTAATGACAAAAAAAGAGTTAGCTGTCTGTCCTAAGGGGTGAATGAGGGTGATGCTTGTGTAAAATAGGAGCCATTTCCTCAAGTCACAGCTAATTATGGAGATTAGCAAATTTTGAAGAGTCATATTTAAATTTAGGAAGAGGGCCTACATAAAATACAGATATCTCTTGTTTCATAGAAATTTAGGTAATAGCATGAGATTAATTCAACGTATAGCTCTAAACAGTTCAAATTATAGATTCCCAAATTCCCCTGAATCATGTTTTTGAAAGTAGTCAAGGATTAGGCAGATGCTGAAAGATTACTCAGCTACCTTTTTTCAAGCAAGCAAAGGACCAAATCCTCCAGCTCAGGGCGTTTTCTGTTCTCTTTATGATGATTTCCCAAGGACAGCAATAAATCTTATTGACTGACTACAGATTTCACAATGTCCTTTCAGTATTTCATCTCTCTGATAGTGAAGACAATCTTATTGGTGCACAAGCAAAAATAATGTTCTTGATTCTAAGCCAATTTTCTTTTTCTTTTTTTTTTTAAAGAGAGAGTGAGAGAGGAGAGAGAGAGAGAGAGAGAGAGAGAGAGAGAGAGAGAGAGAGAGAGAGAGAATTTTTAATATTAGTTCTCGGCGGACACAACATCTTTGTTGGTATGTGGTGCTGAGGATCGAACCCGGGCTGCATGCATGCCAGGTGAGCGCGCTACCGCTTGAGCCACATCCCCAGCCCCTAAGCCAATTTTCTTTTCTTCTCTCTCTCTCTCTCTCTCTCTCTCTCTCTCTCCCTCTCATTCTGTTAAAATTTTTCAAGTACATAAGCAGTTGGAATGCAATCTTCCCTCTCTTCTTCCTTTCTCCAAATCATCATATTAGCTGCAGAGCTCTATACAGTGGCACAATATTGCTCTCTATCTTGTATTTATACTTTGTTCTCTGTCTACAAATCAACTATCTGGAATTTTTTTATTGCATTTCATCTTCTTGTTCTCTTTTCTCATTTATCAATGTCACTATCAATGTTTTTTCTTTTATCTCATTTTACCAAATAGATGTGTTCTTGAAACTTCAGTATCAGAAAGTCATAAACCATGGCGCTACTAAATCATATGTTCCAACAGGGAACTGAGAGAAACCAGGTTTCACTGAGGAGCACAGAAGCAAAAGAACAAAGACTGTGGCATCGTGAGGAAATCAATAACTGAAAACCAGACAGGAGCCACTCACCACAGAACATCAAGGAAGAGGAAAAGATAGATTTTATTGAAAAAAATGGTTGCTAGGTATCCAGAATTAACTTATATAACCAAATGGTTGAGTTAAAAGTTCCTGGCCATCCAGTTTAGGACAATTCAGTTTGAGCTCTTTTATTCAAAACATTTTTTTTTAAAGAACAAAAGACAGTAAATCTTGTTTTTTGAGTCCCAAACTCTTTTAGTTTCTTTTTTAGACCAGTTTCCCCACTGGTGAGTTATTCATTCTAACTGCAGTTAGCTTGCTGGCAACTAAATAAAATTTTAAATGCAGGAGATATAACCTTGTTTCATTGGTCAGAAGAATCATTGCTTCAATAAAAATGTAGAATACTCATGAGACAATTGTTTACTGACAAACCAGAGAGGGCTGTATGGCCCTCAGAGAAGGTAGGCTATATGGCCTTTTTTGACTGTGTAAGCGGAGAATAGCAATTTCTAAAAAAAAAAAAAAAGATGACAATTCCAGGTGTCTGATTCCCAGGTGTCAGATATGATTGCAACTATCTAATTTCTTTTCTATCTCCTTTGCTGGACAGTGAGCTCCTTGATGGTGGTGACAGTGTCTTACTCATCTTGAGATCTCCAGGTCTCACTTTAGGTTTTAGAAAAAAGTAGGTTTTCAATAAGTAGTTCATCAGCGAATGCATATATGATATATGAATGATTCAAGCAATCTCTCTCTTCTTGAAGAAAAAGTAAGTGGCAATGCCAATTTTTCAAAGCCAAATTATTCATTTCTTTCTTCCAGAAGGATTAGTAATAATCTAGTTTGTATGTAATCCCACTTTCCAATGAGGACACATTTTATATAAATTAGTTTAGAAGATAAACTATATCATATATACAAATAAGTTCGTATATGTAGATATATTTTAGCTTATAGTAGATGGAAATGAAAATCAAGGTGATCATCAGTGTGTCCTAGGTTTGACCAAAGACAGTAGCAAGTAACTCTTTAATATTATTTGAATGATAGCCAGGGATTGATAAGGACATATTGAGAGTAACTCAGGGCAAAGGAAAAATCATAAGAAATTGGACAAAAATGGGAATGATCAAGAGTTAAAAGAAAAACGATAAGGGTACAGTTTGATTCATACCATGCAGAAAATACCAAGGAAATGAGAAAACATTAATACATACACATGAATCTACATATTTACTAACATTTGAAACAATAGGCAGTTGAAATTAGTGGGTTTTTTGTTTGTTTGTTTTTGCTATATTGCCCAGGCTGACCTCAAGCTCCTGGAGTCAAAGGGTCTTCCTTCCTCAGCCTTTCAAGTGGCTGGGACCACACTGCGCACCACCGCGCCTGGCTTGAATTAACATTTCTTAAGCAGCAGAATGATGTGATGGAAAGTTTGTTTTGAAATCTATGCCAGGAAAAACTAAAGACCAGAAGGAAAAATGTCCTGGAGGACATCATGAAGATACAATGGTGAGGTGTCTGGGGCATGTAAGAATGATGTCCATGGGATTAGTTAGGGAAGGGGAGGTATGAAAGATGTTGGTTGAAACAAACCACAGGACTTTGTACTAGGATGAAACACAACAAGTGAAAATTAAATTTGGGATTGTGTTCAAAGAAAGTGAGGATACAGGTATCACTAATGATAACAGGAAGGTAAAATATTTTGAAGGGGACAGTCATTAAGTTGTTTGATTTTAGTGTCATTAAAATAGGTACCTCTGGATGTAACTGGAAATTTAGGACCAATTTCCAAAGCTTCCTTCTTCTCAGCCTGATTGTACTCCACTCCAGAAATGACTTTCTGTTTGTTTGTTTCATTGGCAGGTGTTGGACCAAATTGGAGTATGACCCCTGACTTTATAAACCTCTGAATTGAGGAAATTCTTTCATTTATTCCTTTATTCAAGAAATACGAGCCAGGCATGGTGGCCCACATCTATAATCCCAGTGGCTCAGGAGACTGAATAGCAGGATTATGAGTTCAAAGCCAGCCTCTACATCGTAGTAAGGCATAAGCAACCTGGGGAGACCCTGTCTCTAAACAAAATATTAAAAAAGGGCATGGGATATGGCTCAGTGGATAAGCATCCCTGGGTTTGATCCCTGGTACCAAAAAAAGAAAGAAAAAAAAATATGAATCAAGTATCTTCTCTGCAATACAAACAGTGCTTAGTGTTATGAATACAAAGATGAAAAGAGGACCATTGAGTAGTGATGCAAACAAATAATTACAATAAATGTAATGAAGCTAATGTAGTCATCTGTTTTAGTTAGGTTTTGCATTGCAGTGACAAAAACACCCAACAAAAACAATTTAGAGGAGGAAAAGTTTATTTGGGGTTCACAGTGTCAGAGGTCTCTGAGCTTAAGGTAAGCCAGTACACAATGGAGGAAGAGCCCAGCAGAAGAAAGCTGCTCAGCTCCTGGCAGGGTTAGGAAGCAGATAGACATCTGAGGAAGCAGCTTCAGGGCATATGAACCCTTCCAGATCATGACCCAAGTGACCCACCTCTTTTAGCCATACCCTTGCTATGCCACCCATCCAGTATATTATTTTTTTAAATTTTTATTAGTTATTGATGGACTTTTATTCATTTATTTGTTTATAAATGTGGTGCTGAGAATTGAACCCAGTGCCTCACACATGCTAGGCAAGTGCACTACCACTGAGCCACAACTCCAGTCCCAGCCAGTCTGTTCTAACTAGGATGAACTGATTAGGTTACAGCTTTCATAGTCCTTTACTTCTGAACATCCCTACATTAACACAGGAGATTTTAGGGATATACCTCACACCTAAGCCATAACATCATCCTTGCCCGAGGGTAAAGTTCAAGGTATAAAACTCATCATAAAACTCTGTCTCCAGCTCTGTCCCCACCTGCTCAATTTTCAAAATTCTTCAAAATAGTTGAGAATTCCTCAGAAAGTACCAAAAATTTCTCTCTGCTACCAATTGGCATCCTTTTTATGCATTAAAGTCATGGAAAGTTCTGGATCTAAATTTGTTTCAGAATTGATAGACTAAAAGAGTGTAGAGTAAGGTCTAATGATCTATGAAGTTAAACAGGCAGGAAATCAGAAGTCTATATTGCTTCTGACTTCTGCAAAATTGATCCCTAATTATCTTTTATGAAACGGTACTTAGTCTTCATAGGAATGCTCCATAGGGATTCTGTTGGTTGAGAGAAACAAAGAAAGGCAAACAGCAAACGTGTTTGTTCTATATATTTGGAAATATTTTGGTGAGACCTGGGCTGGCTTCTTTTAATGGAATACAGCTATTTGCTCTTTTGGACCTTGTTTCTTTTGTTTGTCTTCTCTTTTGTTTGGTAACAGAACCTGTAGCCAATTTTAATCTTGGTTCTTTAGGCTTAGATAATCTTTTCTCAGGCATCTACCTCTGGTCTGAATACTGTCTTTGAGACTTGCTCCTGACAAGGCCCTTAGAACTGCTTCCCCTTTCTTTTCTCCTTCCTTCCTTCCTTCCTTCCTCCTTTCTCCCCTTCTTTCTTTCTATCTCTCTTTTTCCTCTTCTGTTCATCCTCCCTTTCTACCTCATTGAAAATTACTAAGAAAATAGGTTTTGAGCGTACTCACCACAAAAAGTGATAAGTATGTAAGGTAATACATATGTTAAAAAACTTTAGCCATTCCACAGTGTATACATATATCAAAACATCTTATTGTGCATATTGTGTGTGTGTATACACATATATGTATATACACACACATAGATATATATGCAATCTTACTTGTCAATTAAAACAAATTAAATAACTTTAAACAATTTGACCTCTTTGCAACTGTTCTGGCCTAGCATTTTCCCTTCTCCTTTTTACACAATGGTTCCTTCTTACACCATGATTCCTTCTTATCATTTATGTCTAGCTTCAGCATCACTTTCCAGAGACCTTGAATCTTTATCTAAGACATTTCCCCATGTTCTTTCCATTATTTTCACTTTATTCTTTTTTGCTTTTTTCCTAGTCTAATTGCAAACTATGCTTATATACTTGTATATTTACCTCTTATTTATTTATAATCTATTTCACTAGTCTGTAAATTCTAAAAAGACAAAGGAAGTATGTTTGATTATTTGACATTATTGCACTGTAGATACTCTTCAATAAATATTTGGTAAACAGATGCTTGAATTGGAGCTAACCTCGATTGAAGATAAATATGCCAGCATTAACTCAACAAACCTGTGTGATAAAGAGTGTTTTAAGGCTTTCCAAAACTTTGAATTGAAATAGGCTGAATGGGAAGCCTGTGAAAATATTTATATTTAATTTTTTTCCATTAAAATTGTGCAACCCAGCTGAAGTCATGTGGAGTTCTATAATTCCAGAAATCCCAGCTGGGTTTCAAGGCTAATCAGCAATTGAACATGGTTGATCCCTTGACCTAGTTTTTGCTGAAATCCCTCCTGAGACATCAAATGATTAATTATTGGATTAACAAACTAAAGATTAGCAGTGCCTCCTGGTTCAGATGGTTTGCAAAAGTAATGTAAGGCATTCATATTTTTTTTTTGTCTGTCTCTTGAAAGATTTCTCTCTGCCCTTAAATTATTTTCTGTGGCTTCTGTATATTACTGAAAGGACTGTCACCTATTGATTTTTCTTTTTCTTTCAGTACAGCTAAAAAAGTAGATGTGAGGTCCACAAGGTGAACAGGGAGAAGGAGAGCCAGTATAATCAAGGAATGGAATTTTGCATGATCTTAGAGAAGATAACTGTATATTTAAAGCTCCCTGAAAACAGCACTGAAGATTATTAAGATAATTTTCTGTTACAGTTGTGAGAATGGAAAACAGGAACACAGTGGAAGCTTTTATATAACATCTTCAGTCTCTGTTCTCAGAAGAAGTCTCCATTATGCTTAGATTATTTAACTTGAGTAAACTTAGGTAAAACAATTAAGTCTCATGTAGGGAATAACAACACATATGAATGTGGGTGAGTGTAACTATAAGAGTAGGGAAAGAGAAAAGTCATGTGTGTACAGCAAAAAAGAAAAAAAAAACAAACAAGTTTTCTTCCCCTTACAGAGTGTGAAATCCTTAGAATTCCAAAAGTGCCTGGTAGAACTCAAGCCAAATGTGTGCATATCACGTGACTCAGCAATTCCACTCCCAAGTATATACCCCTAAAACGCATATGTCTATATTTGAACATATAGAAGCACAATTTATAATAGTCTCAAGCTGTAAACTATCACATGTCCAATAACAGTAGGAAGGAAAAAGAAATTGTGATATATTCACCTAATGGAATATTATCCATGGAAAATTAAGATATAAACTATGTTCAACAGAATGAAAAGAAAACCCTCATGAATATAATATTGAGCTGTCAGAAAACAGACAAAAAGAATACGTATAATTTAAATTATATAAAATATGAATACAGGCAAATACATGCTATTAGAAATAAGGGTGCTTCTGGAATGCTGGTAATATTCTGCTTTCTGACCTGGTATTGGTTAAATGGTTATATTGAAATTGATAAAGTTCATCACACTGTATGCTTATGATATATGTAATTTTCTATATGAGTATGTAATATATTAGGTTTTAAAACAGTTCTCCTTTAGGACTAAGGATTTCCTATTTCCTCAACTATTAAATAGTTGTTATTGTTTTTCCTTCCCTAGTTTGATTCTTTTTGGTTAGTGTCTTGAACATTTAAAAGAGAAATAGGAAGCAGTGATTTAAATGGCTAAGCCCAGATGAAAAGAGTGAGAATAAAAGAATATTAAATGGGGAGGGAAGCAAGAAAGAAAAGAAAAGAAAAGAAATCCCATCACCCAATGTCAGGCCTTGTTACTGCTTTCTGGCAACAGCGGCCATCTTCCCCCAGCCTATCCACAAAAAATAGCCAAGTTCTACACAGTCTAGTGTCTTTGTCAGGAAGACATGGCCAAAATTGCATGGCCATAATCACATGCATAAAAATATTCACATTTCTCTCAATAGAGAAAGAAAAAAAAGGGATATTTTTATTTTATTTTATATTATTATATTATTTTTATTTTATTATATATTATTATTTTATTTTATATTTTTATTTAAGTACATTTTTTATAACATCCTTAAAATTAAAAAAAAAATTCTTTTTCTCCCTTGGAAAAACTAAGGTTTAAGTAGTTGAGTGACATGAGAGTACTGTAAGATAATGCTATAATATTTTACAGTTTACCAAGTATTGTGACACAAATTAAACTTAGCCTGAGTCTGAGAAGCAGGCAGGAGATGCACTACTGCCATTTCACAGATGAGGAAACCCAAACTAACAATGGCAAAGAGATGTTTGCATAGTCACAAAGGGGTTTAGTGACAAGAAATGACTTGAAACTAGATTTTTGGTCTCCAAGTCCTGTGGGTTTTGTTGTTGTTGCTATACTACTGTTACCCATCTTTTCTTTCACTCTGCTGTTAACTGCTTTCACCACTCCACAAGGTGGTTCTAGGGTGGCCTATTCAGAGATCATACTTAGGAAGACATATTGAATTATGAATTCTGGCTATGCAAACCTCCACCCTCCTACCCAAGTGAAAAAATGCTGGCAATGCCATCTGTTTAGTCAAGTATTTGCCTGATGGCTGTGGGAGGATCGACAACTGTACCATCATGGATTCAGGCCCTGGCGAGTAAATATTGAAACATGTGTTTGTTTCTGTACATGTGCCTCAGGGCTCAGTGATGGGCACATTTTAAGGATCTGAATAATAATAGTTATGGTGATGCTGCCAGCCCCAGTGCTGCTGCAGTACCTGAGCTTCACTTGAAGGAGAGCTGTGGTCCTTTTCCTGATTACACACCCTCCCTCTCATTCATGGAGTGGCTCCAACCAGATCCCTGCTGTCCCTATTTGCCTGTCTTAGTTCTCTCCTTCCCGTTCTCCCAACCATATATTTTCTCTTTTGAAAGGGCCTACTGTGTTTTCCCATGAGTTTTTGATAATGGATTTCTTCCAAGGAGATGCCTAAATTTCTATTTTTTTTTCTCCTCTATATGGTGGACTACCTTACTCCATGTTTCAATAGAAGCAACAGTCATCAAGGATTTCTTGAGTACTGGTTATATCAGACAATATGGGGATATACAAAATAAATAGAAAGTTATGCCATCAAAATTGATTTGGAAGACAAAGAATGAGAAGATCTAAGGAAAATAGCCTTTAATGAGGTCCCAAAATTATATACGACAGTATATCCAGGACAATCATGAGACTAAAGGAATTGGTGAGGATATATAGGTATGGTTTTCAGGAAGAAGAGAAATGGTGTCAGTGGTGATTTAGGTGGGCTTAGGCCCAGTAATCTCTATCAGCACTCATACCTAAGTTACCACAATAAAAATGCAATTCAAATTTTAAAAAGTGAGGGCACTATGCAACCTCAGCCTCAAGATAAGGCTACTTCCTTCAGACCATGTTGCCAAATAACCCATGTTCCTCATATTTTGAAGTCATGGAGCTATACTGGGAAGTGATTTTCAAAAGAAATAATACATGCAGAATTTTAAAGAAAATTTGAGATATTTTTTCGGTTGGAGATAGATGTTTATACAAAACCAGTAACAAGTATGGGCAAAAGTGAAGCAGCTAAAACAGAAGGAAGGCATGTTGGGTTGCAGAGAGGACCTAACGTGGGGATTGGAAAAGAAGGGTGAACTCTTGGAGATTCCTGAAGACCAGCAATAGTGATAGCTAACATTAACCAATCCTCAGTTGTGTGCTGGACTCTGTGTTTAGGACACTTATTATAATACATTATCTTATTTTAGTTTCACACAATAATATGAAAAGGTATTATGAACCCTATTTGAGATGATACAATTCAAGGGTTAAAGAGATTGACCAGAGTCACACAGCTAATAGGAGAATATATATAAATCTACATTTCACGTTCTTTCTCTTTTCCATTCTTTGAATAGCAAGTAGGTTAGATTGGCTATGCTAGGAAGTTGGGGAACTTTATATGTTTTATTTATTTAAAATTAATTAATTATTTTTGCAGTACAGGGGATTGAACTCAGGGGTGCTTTACCACTAAGTTACATCACCAGCCCTTTTTTATTTTGAGACAGGGTCTTTCTGTGTTGCTGAGGCTGATCTTGAACTTGTGATCATACTGCCTCAGCTTCCTGAGTAGCTGGGATTATGAGTGTCACCATGCCCAGCTAGGTTTTATATGTCAATTAAATTTTATTTTTGTCAAAATAATATATGAATATAGTTTTAAAAGTCAAATATAAAACTTATAACAAAATTTAGCAGTTCCCTCTCCACCTTTCCCTACTGTTCTCCAGGTACTGCTCCTAGCAGGCAATCATGTCCATTTTCTTAGTTTCCTTTTTTATTCTAATGCATTTTTCATATTTCAAAATGACAGATTCTTATTTATTGTTTTGATGTCTTAAACATTATTGATATTTTGTTTTTATAAATGAGGATTTATCTTTTGTATACTTTTATCTTTTGTCCCCTTTTCACTCCATATTCTCAAGCTATATAATTTCTAAGCAAATTAATATTTAACATTTGTATTATGATGATAATATAAATATACTGTTCACTGTATAGGTAGTAATGCATACTGACTATGTTTCCTTGTTATACAATGTTTGGCTTTTCCTGGAGTAAGAAATTGTCTCTGTTTTTTAATGATTTCATTTCTTATACGCCTGTTGGGGTTTTTTTCTAAATGTCCCACAGATTTTTAAAACACTTCACAATATTTCAATATTGTTAAGTGCAGAGGGGAACCTATCAGGTTTTTTGCTTGTTTGTTTTAGTAATGAGAACCATTTCTGCCCTTATCTCCTGTCCCAATCTAGACCGGTGGCCCTGCTAACATCCTCTATTTCTCTCCTGTTTTGGAGTTCTTGTCTCCTGTATCCTGAATTTCCCCTATTTCTCCATTTGCTCTCTTACCTTTAGTGTAGCACACACCCAAGAAGCGTTCTAAGGAAGGATCCATGGAAGGTTCAGTTCTGAGTCCTGGAATGCCTAAAAATTCTCTACTTGTAATTGATTGATAATTTGACTATGTATAGAATTTAAGGCTGAATTTTCTCTTAGATTTTTGAAGGTATTTCTACACCATCTTGCAACCCAGTGATTTTCAATTGTTCATGACTTGATTTGTTTTTTAGAATTCTCTCTTATGCTATTATTTTCTATAAGTCGTGGTGCCTGAGTCTTGTTCCTGTCCTTTCCCTTCTATTATTCATTTCTTTGTCATATATTTTACATTTGAGTGCTTTCTTTATCTTTGTCTTTCACGCCTTCTGTTTCATTTTTATTATCATATTTTTATTTACCAAAAGTTCTCTCTTAGCCTCTAGTTATTCTTTCCTTTACATTTTTGTTTGAAAAGTGCAATAACTTCTTTGTTACCCACAGATATTAAATTATGAGTATTTTGTTCTTGGGAAAGATGTCATCTTTCATGTTTTCCTTTTTTCCCTATGCTTTTTTAATGTTTGTTTTGATATGTTTTTCATATTAAAGTTTTTTTTTCAGATATGTGGAGTCTTTGCTTGCCCATTTATATTTAAGAAGGAGGAACTATGAAACTGGAAGTTCTGCATATAGAGGCAGCATCCAGTGACTGCGCTTTTGCATCTGTCCCCAGGGACTCTTGTACTTTCAAGTCCTGAAACTTTTGGAGGTTCTACAAAAGAAATCACCCAGCTTCTCATTGGTATTCTCCTCTACAACCATTTTTTGTTTCTTCCTCTTTTCATCTAAGAGAGCTATTCCTTCACCCACTGTGTTTCTTTTTGATTTTCTCTAACCCAATGAGTTAAAGAATAAAATTATTTTACTTTTACAGATAGATATAATTACCTTTTAGATATAATTCACATAACATAACGTTTTAGTGGTATTTCTGAGATATGGGAGATACGTGTACACTCAATCTGCCATGTTTAAAAATTGGTGCAGATGGTGCTCGCTGGAAGCAGATCGACAGTTGTGAAAGGAAGGGCAGAGGGAGCAGATTGATCCTGGGGAGAAGTCAAGCCACAATGCAGCTCTGACTAAGCTGTGGCTAACCCAGCAGGGAGCTCTGGAGTGTGCAGCCCTGGGTCAGAACTGTCCTTCCAGCAGAAATGGCTGGGCCTTTCCTGGATGTGGGCTGCCTTGGAAAGGTGGCTCTTTGGAGCTAAGGCTGAGTATGAAGGAGCTGACAGCTAGAGGCTTCCTGCCAATTGCAACTCTCCCAGCTGGGCAGTAAGTCCTTCCCTGAGGGGGACAGTCATGTCTATACAAACAGAAAGCTCCACATAGATAAAGCTCACCTTTATTAAGATATAATTTATATAACATACAATTCTCTCACGTAAAGTTTACAATTCATTGACTTTTAGAATGTTCACTGAATTGTGCATCCACCAATGCTATTTATTTTAGAATATCCGTGACTCCCAAAGAAGCCCTGTTTCCCTTGGCTATCATTCCTCAATCCCTTTATCACCTCCGGCCCTAGGCAACCACTAATCTACTTTGTTTCTATAGATTTGCCTACTTTGGACCTTTTACATAAATGGAATCATACGATATGTAGCCCTTAGCATAATGTGTTCAAGGTTCATTATTGCAGCATACATCAGTTCTTCATTTCCTTTTATTGCAGAATAATATGCCATTACGTGGTATGAGTTACATTTATCAATTGATAAGTATTTGGATTGTTTCTACTTTTTGACCATTATAAAAATATAGCTATAAATATTTATGCACAAATTATTGTGTGGGCATATTTTCATTTCTGTTGGATATATACCTAGGTGAGCTTGTATATTCCTAGCTGGGTTGTACGGTAGATCTGTTTAACTGTTTGAGGACCTACCTGATTGTTATCCCATTTTACAATCCCATAAATACTTTATGAGGGTTCTAGTTTTTTCATATCCTCACGAATACTTTTTAACTGTCTTTTTTTTAAAAAAATGTTTTTTAGTTGTAGTTGGACTCAATACCTTTATTTAACTTATTTATTTTTATGTGGTGCTGAGGACCGAACCCAGCACCTTGCACCTGCTAGGTGAGTGTTCTACCTCTGAGCCACCTACAACTAAAAAATAAATGTTTTTTTTTTTTACAAAAAGAAAATAACTATTAAACTTATATATTCTGTATGCAACATTATAAAACATAGGGCCAATGTCTTCTTTCTGGTTATTATTTTATAATTCTTATTCACGAGGACATTTGCCTTTTAATTTTTATTTATTTATTTACTGCTAAAATTATAATGGTCATGCAATGAATAATTAAAATATGCCACTTAAGAATTCTTGCATGGTTGACCTATTACCCATTATGTAGTTCATTTTGTGTAGGCTTGTTTAAATGCCTATGAATTCAGAAAAGATGGATTGGGTATCCAGTATTTGCCAGGCAAATGAATTAAATGCCAGAGATTCAAAGAAATATAAAACATGTTCTTTACATTTTGAGTTCACAATATGGTGGGGGAAAAGTTACATATTATAAAGTAATTTCCCCCCATTTTCTAAACCATCATCTAGCTTACACCAAATGATCTTGTCCCTGACATTCTAAAAGATTTACTAAATAATTTATCTTTAGAATTCCCTTTAGCTTTTTGGGGGGGAGGGTACTGTAGTTTTGGTTTAGAAATGCAGTCTCACTGAGTTGCTTAGCACCTCACGTTTGCTGAGGCTGGCTTTGAATTTGCCATTCTCCTGCCTTAGCCTTAAGAGCCTATGGGATTATAAGCGAGCACCACTGCACCCGGCAACACACCTCTAATAAAGAAAATAATTTTCTTTTTTAGGATCCTATGTTGACTTACTGTGTCCACCATTGCTTTTTGTAATTACAAGCCATTGTAATTTTTTGTAATTACAAGCCATTTTAAATAAATCTATTTACACTTTTGGCAAAAAACTATTTTTCCTGGGTGCCGCGGTCTGGCTGGGCACAATTCAGGAGCCACTTGTCAAAAGAAACTAACTTTATTTTTAGAACCACACGCCAAACAAAACAGCTCCTCAAGAAAAACCCTCAGAGCCCAACTGCCACCACCGGCTTCCCACAAGCCTCTCACCCACAAGCCTCTCCATCTCCCCCAATCCTCCTGCTCTTGAGGCCAATTGGCTGGGTCATGTGGGCGGAGCCAAAGAAGTCCCCCAATGAGCAGATCCGGGGTCTGAAAGGGCAGGGAAACAGCCCAGTGAGCATCACCGCAGAGGAGCCAATCAACTAGATGTTGCTGGGGCGCTGTGAGCCAATCATCAGCCGGCAGCTGGAAGTTTGCTGGCAGCTGGAAGTTTGCTGGCAGCTGGAAGTTTGCTGGGGCCCCTTTGGCTGTGGCTCTCAACACCTGGGCATGGTGGCTAGGGAGGCTGAGACAGGAGAATCGTGAGTTCAAAGCCAGCCTCAGCAATGGAGAAGCACTAAGCAACTCAGTGAGACCCTGTCTCTAAATAAAATACAAAATAGTGCTGGGGATGTGGCTCAGTGATCAAATACCTGTGAGTTCAATCCCCAGTACTGAAAAAAAAAAAAAACCCCAAAACTATCTTATACTTGTTTGTCTGCAGTTTCTCATTATAGAGAACCATTCCTCCCTCTTACCCTGCCACTTTTGTTAATTTGGCAAAAGTTATCAATTTTCAGTGTTAAGAATCCTTTACTGGGCTGGGGATGTAGCTTAGTGGTAGAGCACTTGCCTAGCACATGTGAGGCACCCGGTTGGATCCTCAGCACCACATGAAAGTAAATAAATAAAATAAAGGTATTGTGTTCATCTACAACTAATATATATTTTAAAAAAGAATGCTTTACTATCTTCTGTGATTACTAAATATTTACCCATAAAGGTTCTGTGAAATTGACTTTCCTTCTTCATTTAAAATTAGGAAAAATATTCAGCCTTACATATGAATTTTTTACATAGTAATCTTGTTTTCCATTTTAGCAAATGTACTCACTTAAAAGTGGACTAAGTAGGGCAGAGAGATATATTCTAAAATCAATAGATATAATTAAGTAACATAATACAAAGCTGGAAAATAACGATTTTTGAAAAAAAGATAATGACAGGACCTCTATAATATAATGGAATAGGAAAACAAAAAAGACTATAAAGATTTTTAGAATTATCTAGTGTTTGTAGCACATATTTTTAGTTTTACAAATTCTTGGAAAGTGAGAAAAGTTTATATGAGTTTCAAGTCTCATATTGAAATTGTTAGCACAAAGGACCAAGCTAGATGCAAACTTCATAAATCTTTATTCAGCGATGGAGTCACGCCTCTGATGGACCCACGTTCCTGGTGGAAAATGAGCCACTGACCAATTGGGGAATCTGTGCTTATATAGGTTATACTGAGAGGTGATTTGATTAATGAACGTGTCAGTTTGGGCACTCAGGAATTTGAAATCTGTTTTTATTGGTCCAGATGGGGGCAGGGTTCTGGGGTCAGTGATAAGTATCTGGGAAAGGGTTTATCAGAGAAGACTGTCTTTCTAGGCTTGATGAATATCTCCTCCCCAGGATTTGTCTTGTCACTGGGAAAGAATGTGTTGGGAAAGGATCAGTGTTATCAATGTGTTGCCTTCTTCCTCACTCCTTCTTCCCATGCCACACTATTTTGGGGTTTGTCATTTTCCATATCTAATAAAAATAACTATACTTTAGTCTGAAGCTATGGCAGAAATTCACAGATGTCTTTCCTACCTTCTCCCTCAGATTCCTGCCTCCTTTTAGCTAAGTGGACTCTGATTCTATTCTGTTTCTTAGGAACTGACCTAACTGACCCCTCATGGGGCAAATTTCTTTACATTTAACTATGATTTCTCATATGAGGGATGTATTCTATCTCTAGGCATGGCCAAGTAACTGATGTGCTTCCATTTTGAGCTCAGAATATTGATTCTCACAACTCTAGGTAATTTGAAGACCTGGAATTACCAGCAAATGTTATGTTTCTTCAGAAATTGAGGATTTTGTAGAATGAATGAATCTTTCCATCTGTCATGTATTATTGTAGATGATATCTAGAGAAAAGTTTGTAAGTTTGTACCAATTCATTACAGGCTTCAGAATATACTTTCAGTTATTTTTTAAAAATTTATATTCACGATGTCTCTTTTCTTGTCATTTGTCTCCTAAAAATATAGAGCCATAGGAAAACATTCTCAAATGAACCCTGCTACAGTAGTTGGTCTCCTATTAAGAGAGATTTTAATATAATAAGAACATTCAAGAAGTAGGAAATGATTTTTTCATAAAAACAAAAACGAGTGATTATAATTCAAAATCCACCAATGTTTCCAATTCATGACAAGAAAGAAAATATTTAAGTCTTGCTCTGGATTTTCACATACAGTCAGAAAATTGAGTGAGCTGTATTTTCTGTTTGTCTTTTTTTTATTGTAATTTCACTGTTTATACTGCACCATAATGAGAGGAGCATTGTATGTGAAATCACTGTGAGTTGTTTTTGGCAGGAAGAAGAACAGCCAGAATAAATGATTAAAAAAGAGAATGAGGCGAGGGTCTGGTGGGGATAAGGTGGGGAGCCGCAGCTGCTGCCTCAGCATGAGAACAGAGACCTGTTATGCACGTAGGGGGAACACATGGTCAGCTTCCATCTTTGCAGAGCCTCTATTTCCGCTGAGTTCTCTGCTGACTCTGGTTCTCATTCCAGAAGGAACTGGCACAATGTTTACTACCTGGAGGAATCAGAAATAAAAACCAAACCCCCCTGTGGTGCCTTTGAACAAGTAAGCTTAGAAAGCTGCAGAAGGGTGGACAGATTGCTCATAGAAAAGGGAGGTGGGTATGACTTCTATAGTATGGTCCTGAGGGAATACTATTTATGGGTGACCAGGAAGAAGGAAGAATAAGATCTCTGCCAGACAAAAATCTCATTGCCTAGGTAGGAAGTGATCAGAGACACTGGAGCTGTGTTTTTAAACCATTTAGAGGATGCTTAGGAAAAATGGGCACATGGAAGCAGCCATTCCTCTGTTGCCAAGAGGCAATTTCCTTCCCTTGGCATGGTGAGCCCATTTTCACATAAAACACACTGGCACCTGGACACAAAGCCCCTTGCAAATTTTCCCAAATGTACTTTCTGAAACATGTCAGGTGCATAGTGGTCAACTGAGATCACAGAACCTTAGAATTAAAAAGCTAGAAGGGGACTTAGAGGTCATCCTGTCAGCTGTGTATGCCCAACACACTCTGAGTGAATCATGAGTTTTCATCTAGTTTGGCATTTGCCTGTGAATTTACATGATGTCACTTCAATGCTGACAAATGAGCAGCCTGGCTAGAGCCAACACTTGTGTGGGATGCTTCATCCACAGGCATTAGCTGGTTAATTTGATGAGAAATCAGTTCTTTCTGACTCAATGGACAGCAACACCAACATTGTCACCTGGTCTGAGCTTCATTTTCCTGCCACAGTCTCCGTGATTACTGGGTCGCTGAGTACCTCTCTTCCCCATTTTGCTGCTGACTTCCTGGTGGGTTAATTGGCTCTTCTTTACTCTTGCTCTGCCCAGTTTCCTGGCACACTGCCTTCCCACACAATCTCTCTCTTCAAATTAGGGGAAAAGAGGAACAGAAACCAGGCCTTCTATTTCAGGGTAAGGGTTGATAGTCCAACTTCCTCTTAACTGAAGTTCTTCCCTTCAAGAGCTCTCCATTCCCCTCAATCCCTCTCTCAACAGCACATTGGGAGGATTAGGCAATGGAAAGGGATGCATTGATTCTGATTTTAGCTGATAGGTCCAGGCTGGAGACCAGGTTAGACACAAAGCAGAAAATGCAGAGATTTATCTCCAAAGAATAACCTCAAGTTGAGCAAAGTCACAGGACTCTGAATCCTTCAGCTAAAGAAACCATGTAGCTACAGAAGCAATGAATCAAAAGCAGAGTGGGCCACAGGCCTTTCTCTTAAACCCACGTTGCCAAAACCAGCCTCCTTACCTGAAGTCCCGAGCCTGAGAGAAAGAAATATACCCATCAGAGAGGGGAACATTAGAGAAACCAGGGAGACTATATAGCTGAGATGAACCAAAACAGGATGAGGCAAATTTCAAATTGAGACTAAATACAAGCAGTGTCTATTTCATTTCTGAACCAACAAGTAGTCCTAATCCTGTCAGAGAAGCTTGAGAATTATGATAGTTAAACATCCATATTAAGCAGGGGAAATCCATAAATTCTGAATCAGTGATTTTCAACCTTGGCTTCACAAGGAAATTTAGGATTTTTTTTTTTTAAAGTACTGCTGCATGGGTCTTGCTCTCAGAAATTCTGGTTTAATTGGTCTGGGGCATTGGCTGGGTATTGGGATCATTAAGTCAGCCAAGGTAAATCTAATCTAACAGTCGTGGCTGAGGACCACTGTTCTGAAAGGAAATGATCATATGTAACAGACTAACTTTCCAGAGAGTAAGTTTATTTTTATTTTCTCTAGAGAGAGGTACTATAAAAGCACCTTGGAATCACTTTAGGGCTCTCCTTCAGAGGGAGGTTACTTTGGAATTTGAAGGTGGTTTCTTTCAGACAGGCAGGTGTGAGTCTGAGCTCAATAGTCACTGTCTAGAGAGGATATAATTAGATACTTTGCATTTTGACAGTTCAAAAGAAAAGACTGCTCAGCTCTTAGTTGCAGATCCTCAGAGAGAGAAAAGAGAGAGCGGTTCAGGGTTCCCTGAAGTCCTGGCAGGTGTCTGTCTATGACTTTTCCCTTTGTTTTTGCTGCTCTATGCATGAAATTTTCTTCTCTCTCTCATCAAGTTTCCAGCTACAATATCAATTCTTCTCCCTGAAGTTTCCCCTGACTACCTTAGGTAAAATTAATCTGTCTCCCATTCAAAGAGTATTGCATGCATATTTCTATTTCTGCACTTATCACATTGTATTGCAGTTATTTGTTTCCATGCCTGTCTTCTCTCCCTTCTGAAAATCAGACTTTGCTTTTCATCTTTATGTAATAAATGTCAAGAGTGCCTGACATATGGATCGGTGCTGAACAAATATTTATGGAACTAATCAGAAACAATAGGTTAGGTACCAAGATAGTTCTGCATTCTATTTAACTTACAATGTGATTAAAATATGTATGCAAGTAATTAATGGCAGAAAAAATAAAGTAAAATCATCTCTATCTTTAAAGTACTATGAAATTTATTTAAATACTGGCTAAATAAGAACATAAAATGCTTAACTTCCAATTCTGCAGAAATTGTCCAATTTGCCACCAATCAGTTGTCCAGGGACTTGGAGCATTGTGTGTATGGAATAGAAGAGTGGCTGGAGGTGAGGCTGGGAAGCCTGACTGGAGTTTATTGTGAGAAGCTGTGTTTGCTAGAGGAGGCATTTGGACTTCAAGGTTTTGTGGGGCTATAGGACTCCTCTGATCAGGAGTTGACAAAATCATATTTGTGCTTTATAAAAGGATCAATCTGCTGGCTTTCTGGTAGATTCATCATAGCATGGTAAAGCAGGGAACCCAGGAGGAAGTCTATCATCCAAACAAGAGATTGAGAAAGTGTCTTCTATTCTTAATTCCAAATAATAGACTTACCAATAACTGAATCATGTCCCCCACAAATTCCTGCGTTGAGACCTTAACCTCTAATACCTCAGAATGTGACCATATTTGCAGACAGATTATTTGAAGAGGTAATTAAATTAAAATGAGGAAAATTAGGGTGGACCCTAATGCAACATGACTGGTTTTCTTATAAGAAGAGAACATTAGGACAGACACACAGAAAAGACTCTGTGAAAATACAGGGAAACATGGTGAGAAAGAATTGAGAAACCAATTCTGGTAACTCCTTCCAGCATACAGAAATGTGAAAAAATAAATTTCTGTTGTTTAAACCGCCCAGTCTATGGTATTTTGTTATGGCAACTCTAGCACACTAATATATCAGTAAACTCTTATTACAAAATCAATTGTTAAGTTGTATATGCTTCTTCTGAATTATTTTTTTATGACCTAAAGCTGTAGGTCTTGGTACAGTTTAAGGGAAAGAAAACAGACAAATTAACACACAGTCTCTGAACTTTGTGTTAGAAACACAGGGTTTTGGACAAACAATATGAAATTTTCAAAAAATATTGAATAGAGATAATCTTTCATCCATTTTGATTTCCCTGAATGAATATATTAGAGATAGATGTTTGTCACTTTATCACACATTCCCATTCAATCCCAAGAAAATACACATGTACATTTGAGTATATGACCTGTTAAGACAGCCTATAATACATCCCCGGTGACTCTGTTGGTGGCAAGTAACTCTGTCCCACATGTCTTGACTACAGTGACCACAGGGGTAGTCATCTGACCCAAAGAAAACCAACATGCAAGTGGGGCTGACCAATTAGATTCTCTCTCTCCCTTCCCCACCACTTTCTCTCTTTTTTTTCTTTCTCTCTCCCTTCTGTTTCCTTCTTCCATTCCCCCATTCTCGTATTTTAACTAAGAAATCTAAAAATTGAGGGCATTGGTATGTGAAGAATGTTTATGGTGGAAATGGAATGAGTGTCACTGGGATTTCCTGACTTGGCAGATTCTCCTGAGGCTTCTTAATTCATAGGAGATTGGTATCCTTACCATGAACCTCCTTGGCCTCCATTACTCGAATCATTTTAAGAAGTTTTGGCCTCCCTGCAAACCAACTGTGCCCTAACACAAAGGATAAAATGAATTCTAAGGCTCAGATTAAGCCTTAGAGACCAAAGTCATGAATAATCCCTGAAAACCCCCCAAATATATGGAATTGCACACATCCTGTTAGTCTCTAGAGAAGAAGACAAAGTCTGTGCCATGACGAGGGGGCAGAGTAGAGAAAGGAAAACAAAAGCAGTCGACACTTCCATGACTCATGAAAAATCTAGTTTGAATTTAAAATAACATTTTCATTTAAAAATGAGTGAGTACATATGTATCAAACACACCAGAAAAAATGGATAGAGTCTTAGGAAAAGAAGAAGGCAGAAGATAAGGAATTGAAGCATGACATTCCATGATACATATAGAAAGCTAACAATTTAAAATCTACACCCATATTACCAAAATGCATACATGAAACAGTTTCTAAGTGCTTTTAAAGGAACTCTAACTAGATGCCTATATTTCCCATTTTCTTCTGCTATGTTAAGTGTTATGAATAATCAGTTAAAAGGCCTTATCTAAACCTATGTATTTTTAAATCAGGAAAATTTTAGGAGCTTTCTGAATTGCAACTGAATTCCTACATGTGAGCATTTAGCATTTAAGTCATTCTTAAGTCTCTGAAAATACTTAGGCGATTTGGAAGCGTGATTCATTTTTTTCTTCTCTCTGACTCACTTTTGCCATAGGAGCATTGCTTTCCACGGGCCTTGCCATAGATGTAGGCTAATGGTCCAGCTCTTCTTCTTCCTTATAAAAAGATGTGGAAGATTTGGGAGGCTTTCTGCATTCACTAGAACTACATCTCTAGGCAAGGTTTTGCACTCTATATAAGATGTTGGAGTGGGATTGTGCGCTGAGGAGGTATGGCCCTCTGTGGGAGATGTCTGGGTTCTTCCTCCTCACTGACCAGGACTGGCTATCCCATGGGAAGGCCTCTGATTGGCTTTCATTAGGAGGACAACAAGCCAAGCAAGGGGAAACCTGGACTAGCCTTTTTAGCATCTGCAACAACAACAACAACAACAACAACAAATTGGAAATCAAGGATTGTGTGATAGCCTAGGGTTAAATACGTGGAGGCCCAGTGGCTCAGAGGATAGTGGAAGCAAAGCAATAAAGCAAGAATGCACAAGATCGGATGGTCTAGTGTTTAAAGTGCACAGGTACTAACGGCAGCCTTCAGGGGCTCCAACTTCAGTCTGCTGTTTCTTTACTGGGTTTCTCCACCTCTCCAAATCCTAATCTTCTCATCTGAATAGACACTTGAATAGTACCTACCTCTTACTATTGCTTTTAGAATTAAATATGGTAATCTGTGTAAAATGATTTACATTCTATTTCATGTGTGGCTATGGTTTCATATTATTAGCATAAATGTTGCCAACCTAGAGGAGAGGCAAGCCACAAAAGTGGGCACAGGGCCAGGGTGGTAACATGGAGGGGAGACAGTTGGTACAGGCTGCGCCTTATACCACCTTGTTCTCTGGCTGGCACAGAGGAAACCTGTGCTTTTCTGGCTGCACAGCTGCACAAACACATAATAAAATAAGAGATCCAGAGACCTCTAAAGAAAGCAAAGAATAGCTGTGCCTTTCTCTTCTATTCAGTTTATATTTGCTCCTCCTGAAGGCCACTCTAGCTATTGAGAAGAAAAACAATATCTCCTCCCACCCCTCAAAAAAAATCCCCTCTCTCCAGTGAACCAAGAAATTTAAGTAGCAGCTCCAGTGACAGAATATTGGTTGTCTGGCTCCTGTGTGCTGGCGCCTCTCCCATCCCTGCCCATCCCCATCCTGGCTTTGGCTTCCCTCGTCAGACTTCTCTGCATAGCAGCAGAGGGTGTGCTCAGCGGCTCTGCCCAATGACTGACGGACCTGCAGCAGCCCCTGCGGAGGAGGCCAGGCTGTGATTCAGACTTCAGAGCACATTTGGAGGGTACTGCTTCCTGCTTGCCAGGGACAGCATTAGATTTCACATTTTGTTAGTGAGGGACTCACTCTATGGCTAATTTTCTGATTAATAAGCTTTCTTGCCTATCTACCCCTCTTCCCAACTACCTTATATCTTTATCCCTCTCTCCCTTCTTATCCAACTCTTTAGTTATCCTTGTCAATAAGTGCATATTTCAATATTGTTGGATATAAATTCCTTTTTTTCAAATCCAATGTACACATAAAACTTAATTGTGAATCCCTTAGGGAGGGTTCCAGATGAAGCTACTCAAAGAAAGCCCCTTAGCCTAAGAGCCCTGTGCTTGTCCAGGGGAAAATGAGGGTCCTCAGCTGTCCTACGTATCCTACAGATATTTCATTCAGTCCTCAGGTTTTCACACGCGGGGCCCCTCAGTGTGCAATTAAACTATTTTTTTTTCTCAAAGCTTGAGATCCTTAATCTTCAAGGGCTAGGTCTTGGACCTCTCACATTGTACTTTGAAAAATCCAGGCTATTTTTCTGTACATGTATATGTGTTTTTGCAAAATGGTGATTTGCAAAGCACACAGTCCTTTGTTGCTTGTGACTGAGGTATTATAAGGATTAAACCAGAGCACTAGACTTCAACAAAGGTGTCCCAGAGATTGCTGTGGTTGATGTGAGTGAGTATAGAGAGAAGCAAGCTGGCAGGTTCTGAACCTCTCCACCCAATGCAACAGGAGAAATTATGTTTTATGAGTTTTGCATTATTTGTTTTTGTGTTGGACATTCATTGTTGGTCTGTTAATTTTTTTCTCTGCCCTTCTCCATCTTGCTTTTTGTCCACAGGAGGCTGAATTCTGTGGATTGCTTGTCGTCTAGTATTCCATTGGTTTCAATCAATGGTATAAGCACCAGGAGATTGGAAGACAAGAGAAAAGAGAAACAGGGGTATTAATCATCCTTTTTCCTTTTAAGAATGTAGTGTGGAGATGGGCACCTTCCTCTACCAAAGTCAGTGCTTCTTATCTGTGGCTCTCTCCTAGAGTTCAAGTTCTTGCCAAGTTCTGATAAAACTGTGTCCCCTCTCTTTTCCTTTCAGTCCTAGGCATGATAATGCCATTACCAGCCTTTGAAACATTCACCTTCCCTTGGTGGTTTCCCTTTACCCTACACGGACCCCTGTGAATAGTCTCTTCATTAAAAGTTTTTTGCTCACCCTTTTTTGAATTTTCCATCTGGGCTTGAATTTGACATGCAGCACTGTGACTGATTCAGTCTTCTTTTGTAAGATTTTGTTGAGCAAAGGATTTTACTGAAAAATGAAATGTGGAAAACCATGAAACTGGACCAATCAGAAGCATTGTGAGAACAAATGTCACATTCTTTGTGAGTGAATTACCCAAGATAGCTGAAGCAACATCTTATTACTAACCACCCCCCCAAAAAAAACCCCACAATGAATTATGTGATATTCAATGTGTTAGCTTTTTGACCAAAAGACCTAACAAGAACAACTTAAAGAAGGAAAAGTTTATACTGGGCTCAAGGTTTTAGAGGATTCAGTTCATGGTTGGCTGACTCTATAGCTCTGGGCCAGAGGTGAGGCAGAACATCATGGCAGAAAGGGCGTGGCAGGGGAGAGCTGTTTATCTCATGGTAACCAGGAAGCAGAAAGAGAGTGCAAGGAGCCAGGAAAAATATATAAGCCCCAAAGACATGCTTCCAGTGACCCAACTTCCTCCAATCACACCCCACCTGCCTACTATTACCACTCAGTATAGTAGTCCTTTAAATGATTAATTTGTCAAGTGGATTTATGTACTGATTAGGTTACAGCTTTCATAATGTAATAGTTTCACTTCTGAACATTTCTATCTTGGTGGGGGGAACCTCATAGCCAATCATAACATTTACCATACATTCATTTTTATTAAGAAAAACATTTCATTCAGTACTATATTTAGTAACTAAAAGAATACATTTTGTTTTCTAATTTTTAACCATTTATTTTGTTTCCCACATTGAATGCTTGATAGCACAAAAACAAGAAAAGTCCAGCAAAACTTTTCTTAGTCAATTTAGGTCCTATTTGTACCATTTTCCTCTGTTAGAAAGCCTCATGATCCCTGTTAAAATTGTCTTCCTAAGGTAACCACAAGCCTCTTTACTTGTTTTCCTCTGGATGGATATTACCTATTTTATGCAAGCCCATGGAAATAAAGTTTTCTAACAAGAGTTAACAAATAGGTTCCATGTTATGGAGCAATTATATTTGGTTTTGGTAGTGGTTGGCCAGAATAGTGTTTCTCAGAGTGAGGACCCCCAACCACCAGTAGCACTTAGGTACCCATTAGATATGCAAATCCTTGGCCCTTACTCCAGCTCAACTACATCAGAAACTCTGAGGTAATCATTTTAGTAAGTCATCCAGATGATTCTGATACAAACTAAAATTTGACAACAACTGGTATGCAGTACTACATTGAGAATTCTAATCTACACTCAGCAGGAGGAAAAATGTAGTAATCCACTAGTGATATCTACCATGAACAGGAGAAGGAGAGGTGACAGCAAGTGTGCCATGCATTTGTTATCTCATTTGTGGATATAGTTGATAAATATAGTGCAAACCAATGACCTAAAACAAAGTAGCAGTTTCCAGAAGTTCTGAAGAATCAAAAGAACAGTTGGTCAGAATACATAATAAAAGTGGATGACTCTTCATCCATAAACAGTCCTTTCATGGAAACTTTTTTTACTTTAAATTTGGCAAGATGTGATAACAATCAACGTAATATTGATTGTGATATACACACACACACAAAATAATTCACATTACATAAACAAATCCAAGAAGCAAAGGATCAATTATACAGGGAGATAGAGGTAATAAAAAACAAACAAATAGAAATCCTAGAAATGCAGGAAGCAATAAACCAACTTAAAAACTCAATTGAGAATACTACCAGCAGAGTAGAACACTTAGAAGATAGAACATCAGACAATGAAGACAAAGTATTTCAACTTGAAAAGAACATAGAAAGCTCAGCAAGACTGTTAAGAAACCATGAGCAGAACATCCAAGAGATATGGGATAACATAAAGAGACCAAACTTAAGAGTCATTGGGATACAGGAAGGCATAGAGGTCCAAACCAAAGGAATAAACAATCTATTCAATGAAATAATACGAGAAAACTTCCCAGACTTGAAGAACGAGACAGAATCCCAAATCCTAGAAGCCTACAGGACGCCAAATGTGCAAAATCATAAGAGATCCACACCTAGACACATTATAATGAAGATGCCCAACATACAGAATAAGGAGAGAAATTTAAAAGCTACAAGAGAAACGAAGCAGATTACATTTAGGGGTAAACCAATCAGGATAACAGCTGATCTTTCAACACAGACTCTGAAAGCTAGAAGATCCTGGAATAACATATTTCAAACACTGAAAGAAAATGGATTCCAACCAAGAATCGTGTATCCGGCAAAATTAAGCTTCAGGATGGAAGATGAAATTAAAACCTTCCACGATAAACAAAAGTTAAAAGAATTTGCAGCTAGAAAACCGTCTCTTCAAAAAATCCTTGGCAAAACATTACAGGAAGAGGAAATGGAAAATAACAATGAAAACCAAGAGTGGGAGGTAGGACAGTAAATGGGGGAAAATAATCAAAGAAGAAAACAAATCAGGTTTAGTAACATTAATAAACAAATATGGCTGGAAGAACAAACCATATCTCAATAATAACCCTAAATATTAATGGCTTAAACTCACCAATTAAGAGACACAGGCTAGTTGAATGGATCACAAAACAAGACCCAACAATATGCTGCCTACAGGAGACGCATTTGATAGGAAAAGATATACATAGACTGAAGGTGAAAGGTTGGGAAAAATCATATCACTCATATGGACTGCGGAAACAAGCAGGAGTGTCCATACTCATATCAAATAAAATAGATTTCAAGCCAAAGTTAATCAAAAGGGATAAAGAGGGACACTACATACTGCTCAAGGGAACCATACACCAACAAGACATAACAATCATAAATATATATGCCCCAAACAATGGTGCAGCTATGTTCATCAAGCAAATTCTTCTCAAGTTCAAGAGTCTAATAGACCACCATACAATAATCATGGGAGACTTCAACACACCTCTCTCACCACTGGACAGATCTTCCAAACAAAAGTTGAATAAGGAAACTATAGAACTCAATAACACAATTAATAACCTAGACTTAATTGACATATATAGAATATACCATCCAACATCAAGCAGTTACACTTTTTTCTCAGCAGCACATGGATCCTTCTCAAAAATAGATCATATATTATGTCACAGGGCAACTCTTAGACAATATAAAGGAGTAGAGATAATACCATGCATCTTATCTGATCATAATGGAATGAAACTAAAATCAACGATAAAAGAAGGAAGGAAAAATCATGCATCACTTGGAGAATGAACAATAGGTTACTGAATGATCAATGGGTTTTAGAAGACATCAAGGAGGAAATTAAAAAATTCTTAGAGTTAAATGAAAACACAGACACAACATATCGGAATCTATGGGACACATTGAAAGCAGTTCTAAGAGGAAAATTCATTGCTTGGAGTTCATTCCTTATAAAAAGAAAAAACCAACAAATAAATGATCTCATACTTCATCTCAAAATCCTAGAAAAAGAAGAGCAAAACAACAGCAAAAGAAGTAGAAGGCAAGAAATAATTAAAATCAGAGCTGAAATTAATGAAATCGAAACAAAAGAAACAATTGAAAAAATTGACAAAACTAAAAGTTGGTTCTTTGAAAAAATAAATAAAATCGACAGACCCTTAGCCATGCTAACGAAGAGAAGAAGAGAGAGAACTCAAATTAAGAGCATATGGGATGAAAAAGGCAATATCACAACAGACACTTCAGAAATACAGAAGATAATCAGAAATTATTTTGAATCCTTATACTCCAATAAAATAGAAGATAGTGAAGGCATCGATAAATTTCTTAAGTCATATGATCTGCCCAGATTGAGTCAGGAGGATATAGACAACCTAAACAGACCAACAACAATTTAGGAAATAGAAGAAACCATCAAAAGATTACCAACTAAGAAAAGCCCAGGACTGGATGGGTATACAGCAGAGCTTTACAAAACCTTTAAAGAGGAACTAATACCAATACTTTTCAAGCTATTTCAGGAAATAGAAAAAGAGGGAGAACTTCCAAATACATTCTACGAGGCCAACATCACCCTGATACCTAAACCAGACGGAGACACTTCAAAGAAAGAAAACTACAGACCAATATCTCTAATGAACCTAGATGCAAAAATCCTCAATAAAATTCTGGCGAATCGGATTCAAAAACATATCAAAAAAATTGTACATCATGATCAAGTAGGATTCATCCCTGGGATGCAAGGCTGGTTCAATATACGGAAATCAATAAATGTTATTCACCACATCAATAGACTTAAAAATAAGAACCATATGATCATCTCGATAGATGCAGAAAAAGCATTCGACAAAGTACAGCATCCCTATATGTTCAAAACTCTAGAAAAATTTAGGGATAACAGGTTCATACCTCAACATTGTAAAAGCAATGTATGCTAAGCCACAGGCTAGCATCATTCTGAATGGAGAAAAATTGAAGGCATTCCCTCTAAAATCTGGAACAAGACAGGGATGCCCTCTCTCACCACTTCTGTTCAACATAGTCATCGAAAGACTGGCCAGAGCAATTAGACAGACGAAAGAAATTAAAGGCATAAAAATAGGAAAAGAAGAACTTAAATTATCACTATTTGCAGATGACATGATTCTATACCTAGCAGACCCAAAAGGGTCTACAAAGAAACTATTAGAGCTAATAAATGAATTCAGCAAAGTGGCAGGATATAAAATCAACACGCATAAATCAAAGGCATTCCCGTATATCAGCGACAAATCCTCTGAAATGGAAATGAAGACAACTACTCCATTCACAATATCCTCAAAAAAAATAAAATACTTGGGAATCAACCTAACAAAAGAGGTGAAAGACTTATACAATGAAAACTACAGAACCCTAAAGAGAGATATAGAAGAAGATCTTAGAAGATGGAAAAATATACCCTGTTCATGGATAGGCAGAACTAACATCATCAAAATGGCGATATTACCAAAAGTTCTCTATAAGTTCAATGCAATGCCAGTCAAAATCCCTACGGCATTTCTTGTAGAAATAGATAAAGCAATCATGAAATTCATATGGAAAAATAAAAGACCCAGAATAGCAAAAACAATGCTAAGCAGGAAGTGTGAATCAGGTGGTATAGCGATACCAGACTTCAAACTATACTACAGAGCAATAGTAAGAAAAACAGCATGGTACTGGTACCAAAACAGGCGGGTGGACCAATGGTACAGAATAGAGGACACAGAAACCAATCCACAAAACTACAACTATCTTATATTTGATAAAGGGGCTAAAAGCATGCAATGGAGGAAGGATAGCATCTTCAACAAATGGTGCTGGGAAAACTGGAAATCCATTTGCATCAAAATGAAACTGAATCCCTTTCTCTTGCCATGCACAAAAGTTAACTCAAAATGGATCAAGGAGCTTGATATTAAATCAGAGACACGGCGTCTGATAGAAGAAAAAGTTGGCTATGATCTACATACTGTGGGGGTGGGCTCCAAATTCCTCAATAGGACACCCATAGCGCAAGAGTTAATAACTAGAATCAACAAATGGGACTTACTCAAACTAAAAAGTTTTTTCTCAGCAAAAGAAACAATAAGAGAGGTAAATAGGGAGCCTACATACTGGGAACAAATCTTTACTCCTCACACTTCAGATAGAGCCCTAATATCCAGAATATACAAAGAACTCAAAAAATTTGATAATACGATAACAAATAACCCAATCAACAAATGGGCAAAGGACCTGAACAGACACTTCTCAGAGGAGGACATACAATCAATCAATAAGTTCATGAAAAAATGCTCACCATCACTAGCAGTCAGAGAAATGCAAATCAAAACCACCCTAAGATACCATCTCACTCCAGTAAGATTGGCAGCCATTATGAAGTCAAACAACAACAAGTGCTGGCGAGGATATGGGGAAAAGTGTACACTTGTTCATTGTTGGTGGGACTGCAAAAAGGTGCAGCCAATTTGGAAAGCAGTATGGAGATTTCTTGGAAAGCTGGTAATGGAACCACCATTTGACCCAGCTATTCCCCTTCTAGGTCTATTCCCTAAAGACCTAATAAGAGCATGCTACAGGGACACTGCTACATCAATGTTCATAGCAGCACAATTCACGATAGCAAGATTGTGGAACCAACCTAGATGCCCTTCAATAGATGAATGGATAAAAAAAATGTGGCATTTATACACAATGGAGTATTACTCTGCATTAAAAAATGACAAAATCACAGAATTTGGAGGAAAATGGATGGCATTAGAGCAGATTATGCTAAGTGAAGCTAGCCAATCCCTAAAAAACAAATGCCAAATGACTGCTTTGATATAAGGGGAGTAACCAAAGTCAGGGTAGGGACGAAGAGCTTGAGAAGAAGATTAACATTAAACAGGGATGAGAGGTGGGAGGGAAAGTGAGAGTTAAGGGAAATTGCATGGTAATGGAAGGTGATCCTCAGGGTTATACAAAATTACATACAAGAGAAAGTGAGGGGTAAGGGAAGAATAATACAAGTGGAAGAAAAGATTTACAGTAGAGGGGGTAGAGAGAGTAGAGGGGAGGGGAGGGGAGGGGAGGGGGGATAGTAGAGGATAGGAAAGGCAGCAGAATACAACAGACACTAGAATGGCAATGTGTAAATCAATGGAAGTGTAAATGATGTGATTCAGCAATCTATATACGGGGTAAAAATGGGAGTTCATAACCCACTTGAATCAAACTGTGAAATATGATATATCAAGAACTATGTAATGTTTTGAACGACCAATAATAAAAAAAGAAAAAAAAACCAAAATAATTCACAAGTATTCAGCACTTCCTTTCCTTGATCCAGAAGGAGAATTATTGTGTCAGTTGAGTTTATGGGTCTGTTTTATACAAAATCAATGTGAAAGGTGAAGTGAAATGAAACGAAAGGGATCTAGAAAGGAGGGCTTATTTTACAGTAACAAGGAAGTGGGATATACAACGATAAAATAATAGATCCAAAGGGGAACGAAATGAGGCACACAAATGAGTGAGCTGGTTTGGGGAAAAGATTTGTTTTGAGTTTTGAGAGTAGTTTGGAGATAGAACTGAGGCAATGAAAGATATATAAGGAGAGATGGAGTTTTAAGAACTTTTGCTATATGTTAGGATAAAATTTCCATTTGGTATTTTTATGATACTACTATGAAGTTTTAAATTGCTTTTGAAATTATTTCTATAATTACTCTTATTTTCTTGATTGTTGAATGGTTGTTTCTTTCAGTGATGCTATAAACTGAGTTTTATTTTGCTTCTTTGTATATTTATTTACTGATTTATCTTTTGTATTCCCCTAAGAATGCTTTATTTAAGGTGATATAGAAAACAATAACACTAATAGTTTTCATTTTAAAAATTTATAATTATGAAACTTTTGATATATCATTTTTCTGCACAATATTATGGTGAGGGAGGTAGAAGTGATATTATCCCTATTTTCCAGATAAATATCATGAACTTAAATGAACTTACATTCTATACTTGGAGTGAAACAACTAATAAATGATAATTTTCAAAATCAAACTTGGGTCTTTTAACTCCAAACTCAGCATTCTCTTTATTACCTCATATGGTAACAAAGAATAGTGTAAGGAAGAAATCTCCTGATGTTGAAGGTAATTTGTTCTAAACTCCAAATTTACATGATGACTCATAAGCTATGATTATGCAAGCTATCATTATATATTTAGCCACACGCTGGTATATAGGTATTTGGGGTCTCATCTAAAAGTCAAAATTATTAAAGAAATAAATTTCGTGTTGTATTAGTTCTTTTTTTTCCTACTAATTTTATAAAGAAAATAGGTTTATTTGGGCTCATGGTTCTGGAGGTCTGAGGTCAAGAGCCACATGTGTTGATGGTCTTTTTTTTTTTTTTTTTTGGCAGAGTCCTAGGGCAACACATGACAAGAGACAGGTAGTGTGCACACATGTATGTTCACTTTTTTCTCCTTCTTGTAATTTGACCAAGATTCAGTCATGAAATCCATTCTAATGACTTTTTCTAATCCTAATCATTTCCCACATGCTCCACCTTTAAATACCATAGTCAGATTTGTTTCCCTTTTACACTCTAAATTTCAAGTACATGAGAATTATTGTGTGTCAGTTGAGTTTATGGGTCTGTTTTATACAAAATCAATGTGAAAGGTGAAATGAAATGAAAGAGACCCAGAAAGGAGGAGTTCTTCCTTGGTGAACACACTCCAACTATATCATCTGGGAAGAGAAATGTTATTCAGACTAGAATATAGAACCATGACCCATCAAAAGCAGAAGTCACCTGGTCTACTTTCATCTAGCTACAGAGGGTTTAAAGGAACTCTTGATGGGGAGTGAGAGAGGGCTGTGAGGCAAAGTGCATGTCTTCAGAGAGCAGATGCAGATAGGACAGAGGGCAATCTTTTCGTGAGATTTAGAAACCTGTACTTTGTAAACTGAATTGTGTTTATGTTTGTGTATTCTCTTTCTCTTTCTCCTCTTCCTATTTAATAGAGTTGTATTGAAAGTTATATTCTGCCTAAGCCACACTAAAAGGAACCAAAGAAAGGGATTTTGTTCCTATCTGGGTTGGAGTTTTACCTGTAGACCTCTGAGGATTCACAACAATGGTATCAAGGAAAGGCGAATCTGAAGGAAGGGGTGGGGTGGTATGAATAGATGGGTCTTCCTACCTAGATGTTTCCTAGAATGCAGAGGATGTTAGAAAAATGTAATATTTTAGAGCTGGGGATGTGGCTCAAGCAGTAACATGCTCACCTGGCATGCGCGGGGTGCTGGGTTCGATCCTCAGCACCACATAAAATAAAATAAAGATGTTGTGTCCGCTGAAAACTAAAAAATAAATATTGAAAAAATTCTCTCTCTCTCTCTCTTTAAAAAAAAAGAAAAATGAAAAATGTCATATTTTGATTTTGGTTTTTTTTTCCCTTCAGAGATGGTGGGGTGCATTGAGAGAGTATATGACTACCTCTGAAAAGAAGATTGCCAAGGAAGGTTATGGGATTAGTAAAAGCAATAAAACAGGGAAGAAAAAAATTAATAAATAATTATTTTCTAACTACATGATTTAAATAAATAAATATGTGTGTGTGTGTGTGTGTATTACATACATATACCTATATATGTATACATGTGTATGTAAACTAAAATTCCTTAAAAGATTAATAAATGTTTAAAATAATTTTTTTCTCTATTGCCATCTGGTCTTTACACTTCCCAGATTCAAAGAGAGAGAGAGAGAGAGAGAGAGAGAGAGAGAGAGAGAGAGAGAGAGAGAGAGAGAGAATTTTTAATATTTATTTTTCAGTTTTCAGCAGACACAACATCTTTGTTGGTATGTGATGCTGAGGATGGAACCCGGGCCCCACGCATGCCAGGAGAGCGCACTACCGCTTGAGCCACATCCCCAGCCCAAAGGAATGTTTTTTTATGTAAAACTCTGCCCAGTGTCTGTTGACAGACAGCACGGTATAATTCTCAAATATACATGTAAAAATGAATTCCAGGACATCCTACCATTTTTTCAAGCCGAGGAGAAGAAAGAATTAAGGGATTTATTTGCTTGTAGACTTATAATTTAAAAGTTGGGAAGTTTTTCAGTTCTTCTAATTAGGCTTTGAAGCCTGTGGGTACCTAGTGGTTGTAACAAATATCTGCCCCCTTAGAAACCAGAATGAAGAAGTATATTGCCCTAATTCTTCAGAGAGGGAGAGAGAGAAAGGTGCCAATTTAAAGATAAATATATATGGCTTTTCCCAATCTACAAAAGAATTGAAAGATTATCACTGCCACATATGAGTTCATTTGTACACAAAAGGGAATACTAAACTATATTTCAACATTAGCATATTTTCTTTTTTTTTTTTTATTGGTTGTTCACAACATTACAAAGCTCTTGACATAACATACTTCATACATTGGACTGAAGTGGGTTATGAACCCCCAATTTTACCCCAAATGCAGATTGCAGAATCACGTCGGTTACACTTCCACAATTTTACATAATGTCCTATTGGTCATTGTTGTATTCTGCTACCTTTCCTATCCCCTACTATCCCCCCTCCCCTCCCCTCCCAACTTCTCTCACTACGCCATCTACTGTAATTCATTTCTCTCCTTGTTTATTTTCCCATTCCCTCACAACCTCTTGTATGTAATTTTGTATAGCAATGAGGGTCTCCCTTCATTTCCATGCAATTTCCCTTTTCTCACCCTTTCCCTCCCATCTCATGTCTCTGTTTAATGTTAATCTTTTCTTCCTACTCTTCCTCCCTGCTCTGTTCATAGTTGCTCTCATTATATCAGAGAAGACATTTGGTATTTGTTTTTTAGGGATTGGCTAGCTTCACTAAGCATAATCTGCTCTAGTGCCATCCATTTCCCTGCAAATTCTATGATTTTGTCATTTTTTATTGCTGCATAGTACTCCATTGTGTATAGATGCCACATTTTTTTTATCCATTCATCTACTGAGGGGCATCTGGGTTGGTTCCACAGTCTAGCAATTGTGAATTGTGCTGCTATGAACATCGATGTGGCAGTATCCCTGTAGCATGCTCTTTTAAGGTCTTCAGGGAATAGTCCAAGAAGGGCAATAGCAGGGTCAAATGGTGGTTCCATTCCCATCTTTCCCAGGAATCTCCAAACTGCTTTCCAAATTGGCCGCACCAATTTGCAGTCCCACCAGCAATGTACAAGTGTACCCTTTTCTCCACAACCTCTCCAGCACTTGTTGTTGTTTGACTTCATAGTGGCTGCCAATCTTACTGGAGTGAAATGGTATCTTAGGGTGGTTTTGATTTGCATTTCTCTGACTGCTAGAGATGGTGAGCATTTTTTCATGTACTTATTGATTGATTGTATATCCTCCTCTGAGAAGTGTCTGTTCAGGTCCTTGGCCCATTTGTTGATTGGGTCATTTGTTATCTTATTGTCTAATTTTTTGAGTTCTTTGTATACTCTGGATATTAGGGCTCTATCTGAAGTGTGAGGAGTAAAGATTTGTTCCCAGGATGTAGGCTCCCTGTTTACCTCTCTTATTGTTTCTCTTGCTGAGAAAAAACTTTTAAGTTTAATTAAGTCCCATTTGTTGATTCTTGTTGTTAACTCTTGTGCTATGGGTGTCCTATTGAGGAATTTGGAGCCCGAACCCACAATTTGTAGATCGGATCCAACTTTGTCTTCTATCAGACGCAGAGTCTCTGGTTTGATATCAAGTTCCTTGATCCATTTTGAGTTAACTTTTGTGCATGGCGAGAGAAAGGGGTTCAGTTTCATTTTGTTGCATATGGATTTCCAGTTTTCCCAACACCATTTGTTGAAGATGCTATCCTTCCTCCATTGCATGCTTTTAGCCCCTTTATCAAATATAAGATAGTTGTAACTTTGTGGATCAGTCTCTGTGTCCTCTATTCTAAACCATTGGTCTATCCGCCTGTTTTGGTACCAGTACCATGCTGTTTTTGTCACTATTGCTTTGTAATATAGTTTGAAATCTGGTATTGCTATACCGCCTGATTCACACTTCCTGTTTAGAATTGCTTTTGCTATTCTGGGTCTTTTATTTTTCCATATGAATTTCATGATTGCTTTGTCAATTTCTACAAGATATGCCGTTGGGATTTTGATTGGCATTGCATTAAACCTATAGAGAACTTTTGGTAATATCGCCATTTTGATGATGTTAGTTCTGCCTATCCATGAACAGGGTATGTTTTTCCATCTTCTAAGATCTTCATCAACTTCTCTCTTTAGGGTTCTGTAGTTTTCATTATATAAATCTTTCACCTCTTTTGTTAGGTTAATTCCCAAGTATTTTATTTTTTTTGAGGATATCGTGAATGGAGTGTTTTTCCTCATTTCCGTTTCTGAAGTTTTGTCGCTGATATACAGAAATGCCTTTGATTTATGCATGTTGATTTTATATCCTGCCACTTTGCTGATCATTTATTAGTTCTAGTAGTTTCTTTGTAGACCCTTTTGGGTCTTCTAGGTATAGAATCATGTCATCTGCAAATAGTGATAATTTAAGTTCTTCTTTTCCAATTTTTATGCCTTTAATTTCTTTCGTCTGTCTAATTGCTCTGGCCAGTGTTTCGAGAACTATATTGAATAGAAGTGGAGATAGAGGGCATCCCTGTCTTGTTCCGGATTTTAGAGGGAATGCCTTCAACTCTTGTCCATTCAGAATGATGCTAGCCTGAGGCTTAGCATATATAGCTTTTACAATGTCAAGGTAGGTTCCTGTTATCCCTAATTTTTCTAATGTTTTGAACATAAAGGGATGCTGTACTTTGTCAAATGCTTTCTCTGCATCTATCGAGATGATCATATGGTTCTTATCTTTAAGTCTATTGATGTGGTGAATAACATTTATTGATTTCCGTATGTTGAACCATCCTTGCATCCCAGGGATGAATCCTACTTGATCATGGTGCACAATTTTTTTGATGTGTTTTTGTATTCGATTCGCCAGAATTTTATTGAGGATTTTTGCATCTAGGTTCATTAGAGATATTGGTCTGTAGTTTTCTTTCTTTGAGGCGTCTTTGTCTGGTTTCGGAATCAGGGTGATGTTGGCCTCATAGAATGAATTTGGAAGAGCTCCCTCTTTTTCTATTTCCTGAAATAACTTGAAAAGTATTGGTTTTAATTCTTCTTTAAAGGTTTTGTAAAACTCCGCTGTATATCCATCCAGTCCTGGGCTTTTCTTGTTGGTTGGTAGTCTTTTGATGGCTTCTTCAATTTCATCCATTGATATTGGTCTATTCAAATTGTGTGTATCCTCCTGACTCAGTCTGGGCAAATCATATGACTTAAGAAATTTATCGATGTCTTCACTATCTTCTATTTTGTTGGAATATAGGTTTTCAAAATAATTTCTAATTGTCTTCTGTATTTCTGTAGGATCTGTTGTAATATTGCCTTTTTCATCCCGTATGTTAGTAACTTGAGTTCTCTCTCTTCTTCTCTTCGTTAGCATGGCTAAAGGTCTGTCGATCTTATTTATTTTTTCGAAGAACCAACTTTTAGTTTTGTTAATTTTTTCAATAGTTTCTTTTGTTTCAATTTCATTGATTTCCGCTCTAATTTTAATTATTTCTAGCCTTCTGCTACATTTGCTGTTGTTTTGCTCTTCCTTTTCTAGGGCTTTGAGATGAAGTGTGAGCTCATTTATTTGTTGGTTTTTTCTTTTTTTGAGGGATGACCACCAGGCGATGAATTTTCCTCTTAAAACTGCTTTCATTGTGTCCCATAGATTCCGATATGTTGTGTCTGTATTTTCATTTATCTCTAAGAATTTTTTAATTTCCTCCTTTATGTCTTCTGTAACTCATTGATCATTCAGTAACATATTGTTCATTTTCCATGTGATGTAGGATTTTTCCTTCCTTTTTTTATCATTGATTTCCAGTTTCATTCCATTATGATCAGATAAAATGCATGGTATTATCTCCACCCCTTTATATTTACTGAGGGTTGCCCTATGGCATAATATATGGTCTATTTTTGAGAAGGATCCATGTGCTGCTGAGAAAAAGGTATATCCATTTGATGATGGTTGATATATTCTATATATGTCAGTTAAGTCTAGGTTGTTGATTGTGATATTGAGTTCTATAGTTTCTTTATTCAATTTTTGTTTGGAGGATCTGTCCAATGGTGAAAGAGGAGTGTTAAAGTCACCCATAATTATTGTGTTGTGGTCTATTTGATTCTTGAACTTGAGGAGCGTTTGTTTTATGAATGTCGCAGCACCATTGTTTGGTGCATAAATATTGATAATTGTTATGTCTTGTTGGTGAATGGATCCTTTTAACAGTATATAATGACCTTCTTTATCCCTTTTGATTAACTTAGTCTTGAAGTCGATTTTATTCGATATGAGGATGGCCACTCCTGCTTGCTTACGAGAACTGTGTGCGTGGTATATTTTTTCCCATCCTTTCACCTTCAGCCTGTGTATGTCTTTTCCAATCAGATGTGTCTCCTGGAGGCAGCATATTGTTGGATTTGTCTTTTTAATCCATGATACCAGCCTATGTCGCTTTATTGGAGAGTTTAGGCCGTTAACATTCAGAGTTACTATTGATATATGCTTTGAACTTCCATCCATGTTTGAATGCTTATCCTTTTTTTTTTTTTTAAATATTTAGTTTGTTTCTCCGTGATTATCTTTCCCCTCGCCCTCTGTCTTTACTGAGGCACTTCCCACTGATGGTTTTGGTTATTGTTTTTCATTTCTTCCTCGTGTAGTGTTTTGCTCAAAATGCTTTGCAATGCAGGTTTTCTGGCTGCAAATTCTTTTAACTTTTGTTTATCATGAAAGATCTTTATTTCGTTGTCATACCTGAAGCTTAATTTTGCTGGATACACAATTCTTGGTTGGCATCCATTGTCTTTCAGTGTTTGAAATACATTGTTCCATGACCTTCTTGCTTTCAGTGTCTGTGATGAAAAATCCGTTGTTAACCGTATTGGTTTACCCCTAAATGTAATCTGTCTCCTTTCTCTTGTAGCTTTTAATATTTTCTCTTTGTTCTGTATATTGGATATCTTCATAACAATGTGTCTTGGCGTTGGTCTACTGTGATTTTGTGTGCTCGGTGTCCTGTATGCATCTTCAATTTGTATATCTGTTTCCTTTTTTATTTCTGGAAAGTTTTCTGTAATTATTTCATTCAGCAGGTTTCTCATTCCCTTGGTGTGAATCTCTGTACCTTCCTCTATCCCGATGACTCGTAAGTTTGGTTTCTTTATGTTATCGCATAACTCTTGGATGATTTTCTCGTGATTTTTTACCAGCCTTTCTGAGTTGGCTAGACTCTTTTCAAGATGGTATATTTTGTCTTCATTATCTGACGTTCTGGTTTCTACTTGTTCCACTCTGTTAGTGATACTCTCAATTGAGTTTTTAATTTGGTTTATCGTTTCCTTCATTTCTAGAATTATTGTTTGATTATTTTTTATAATCTCTATCTCCTGATAAAGATGCTTAACTTCTTCTTTTAGCTGTTTATGTAACTCATTCTCAATGTGTTCTTTCGCTGCTTGAATTTGCTGTCTTGTATCCTCTTTGAGGTTCCATTCCATCTGTCTAAGGTGTTCCTTGAGGTCTTTATATGACCATTTTTCTGATGACTCTAGGTCCTCCTGAATATTTAGGCTGTCCTGCATTGCTTGTACTCCTCTTCTTCCTTGCTTCTTGAAGCTGCTCATGTTGCTTCTTGTTCTGGTTGACTGCTGGGTTATTGTTTATTCCTATAAATTTATTTGATGCTAGGGAGGAAAGGTATTAGAAGGGAAGGGAAGAAGTCACTAAGGAGAATGAGAGTAGGCAGGTAGAATTCAAGGAAGGGGGGATAAGAAAAATGAAAAGACAAAAGAAGAAAGAAATGGGAACTGATGCAGCAGGCTTCAATGAAGTTATCTCCTCCGCCGCAGTCCTGCCATGCCAGCCCTCCGCCTCAGTGGTGTTCTCCGCAAACGGCTACAGTTCGCCTCCCCCTGCCGGGCGACCAACGCCACGGGCGGGTCCCCACTGTCACCCAATCCCCGCCTGGACCCTGCGGCCACTACCCACGAAGGCCCGGCAGGCATCCACCTCCGGGGAATGAGAAGTGCTGACCAGCCGCCTCAGCCGGATAGCTTAATGCTGAGTCGCAGCTGTCTGTCTCAGCTTTTCAGACGCGGTGGTGCGGGGCACGGACCATGGAGGGGCTTACTCTCTTCCCGCCGCCATCTTTTTAGCATATTTTCTTAACCTGTATAGATTTTCATTGAAGTCTTACTTATCTGGCATTATTGTGTAATCACCTACTTGACCTTGACATTGAAGTGAAACTCGTAGAACCCAAAAATTTGTTTACATTTAACTCTGTGGGGACCCATCAGTACATTGGTATGTGCTGTAGGTTGGCATTTATATGCAAACTAGCCAATTACCTATATTTTTCTTTGTTTCCCTTCCAGCAAAACAGTGAAAGCAATTTCTTGCGTGCATAATTCCAAGAAGAAATGTAATGCTAATGTGGGGGGAAAAGAATTTATGTATGCTGTCCAACAAAACATAATTCCAGGGCTACCTGGACGACCAAGTACATTTTTATATATAACAAATGTATTGCAGTTTGCTTTTTAAAGGAATCCTTCATGGACATAAGAGAGGGAAACCGCACAAAAAGAAAGACAGGTTGCTTTCCCCACTCTTCTCCCACCAGATGTTGTCCTGTTGTTGCTTCAGTAAAGAGAACAGAGAGTGGCAGCCAATTAACTTCCTTGAGTAACCAAATATTTAAAACAATTGAATACACAAAAACCTTTCCATGTCCTTCTTTTGTAGGCAAGGTAACCACCTAGAATCAATAAATATATTGACCAAACACTTGTGAGAAGAATGCATTTGTCACAAGACTGTGTTGCTCAATGACAGTGCATCTGACTGGCTTCCTGTCTCTGAGTTCCCAGAATCCCAGGTAGCTCCTTCTTCCCAAATCTAGGGTGTCTTCCTCCTGGGGTCTTGGAGGTCTATCCTTTATTGACTTGGGATCAAATCAACTTGTTGTTGACCCCTCTCTAACCCTGGTGTCCCATCTGTTCCTAGTAGGGTTCATTTCCTATACTCTAATTAGATCATTGTCTGAGCTTCCTGCCAATTTCTCCAGATCTCATGCTCTTCAAGTTTATGTATGAGTTTTCAGGTTTCTATAACAGAGTACCATAAACTGGATAGTTTGAACACCAAACTTTAATCTCACAGGTCTGGAGATTGAAAGCCTGAGATCAAGGTGTCACCAGGCTTGGTTCCTCCAAGGGCTAGGAAGCAGAATCTGTTCCAGGCTTCTCTCGTAGCTTCCAGAGCTTGCTGGGAGTTTTTGGCATTTTTTGGCTTGTGGAAGCAACACCCTGTCTCTGCCTTCACAGTCCCATGGTATTCTGCCGCGTCCCTGTCTCTACATAGGCATTCTTTTTATCAGACAGTAGTCATATTGAATTAGGGGCCTACTCTATTCTATTATGACCTCATCTTAATGAATCACCTAATCTTCAGGGAAACTATTTATAAATTTATAAATAAGGCTTCATCTGAGATACTGGAGGTTAGGACTTGAACAATATTTTTTTTGTGTGTTGGGTGCTGGGGAGGCAGGAGCACAAATTCAATCCATAACATTTTACTAATTCTTGTCCTAATTTCCGAATGCTGTCCTGCTTGATTCCTGCCAGGGGCATGCACATGGCTTACCTTTGGTTGCTTAGCCTACCCATCCTTTGAGAAGCATCTTGAATTTGATTTGGATCTTACCTGACTGTACTCATGATCTTCCTGCCCTTTTCTTAGGACACTAATGTCTGAGGTCTATTCTTACCTTGGGATTCATGTTTCCTTGTGCCTTAGCTGTATGTGGCAGGCAGAATAATGGCTCCACAAAGATATCCAACTCCTATCCCCGGAATTTGTGAACATGCTAGGTTCCCTGACAAAAGAGGTATTAACATAACAGATGGAATAAGTATTGCTAATTGGGTTAACTTTAAGTAGGGAGATTATTTTAGGTTATTCAGGTGGACCTAATGTAATCACAGAGCCTTTAAAAGTAGAATAAGAAAGTGAAAAAAAAAAAGACAGTCATAGGAAGACATGTGACAATGGAAGCCGCGTCAAAGCAATGCTATGTTGTTAGCTTTGAAGGTGGTAAAAGGAGGCTGCCAGCCAAGGAGCGCAGGTGGTCTCTGCAGTGGAAAGGCAAGAAATCAGATTCTTTCCTAGAACCTTCAGAAAGCAACACAGCCATGTTGACATTTTTTTTCCTTAGAGTGAAACAGATTTATTTATCAGTTTAATATAATTCCAACTTATAAAAGGCATTTATTATCTATTTGTATATTAAGCAGGAAAAATTCTGAAAGGTATAGCAAAATTTCTAAAATAATTGTACATGGATATCTTCTCCTTTTTCTACGATAATCACACATTACCTTTATAAGAATAGCATTAAATAAGATTTAAACTTGAAATAACAAGACAAAAAAAAATTTACTTATGCTTTTAAGAAGCTGCATCTTACTCCACATGTTTCCCTAGAATCATGGGCACCTTACTTATCTAAATGATCTTAGGGGTTCAGTGGATTTTCAGATCTCAATTACAGGGGACAAAACAGCACTCAGTCCTTTAACTTGACCTTCTGACATCTTGATTTTGGTCCAGTGAGAACCATTTTAGACTTCTGATCTATAGAATTATAATAACTTTGAATTGTTTTAAGCCACTAAATGTGTGATAATTGTTATTGGCAGCAATGGAAAATGATTACACCTTAAAATAAAAGGTTCCTGCATGTGCACTGATGTTTAGACCTGAGACTTTGGTCTGTTCTATTCCAATTAATTATTCTGCCACCACTTCAAACCTCAGAATTAACATGATGAGATGCAGCATTGTATAGTGGATTTTGTATGGGTGTTGTGATCAGATTTGACTGCAAATTCTGGCTCTGCCATTTTCTAGCTGCATAACCTTAGACGAATCCCTTAACCTTTCTGGGCTTTAGTTACATTTCTGTTATCTACAAAATGTTAATTATAAGACATTCTTCTTACTGTAAGGATTTAAAATAATAGCAGTAAATGCACTTAACATAATTCATTGTGTTAGGTGTTCAGTAAGTGGTGGCCATAACTAAAGCATTTGAAATTCTTTTTTTTTTTAAAGAGAGAGAGAGAGAGATTTTTAATATTTATTTTTCATTTTTCTGCAGACACAACATCTTTATTTTATTTTATGTGGTGCTGAGGATCGAACCCAACGCCCTGAGCATGCCAGGCGATCGCATTACCGCTTGAGCCACATCCCCAGTCCGCATTTGAAATTCTTAAACCCACCATTTCATTTCCCTAATATACCCTATTTTTAAGCAAGGCTTATTTAGGATTCAGAATGTAAATAAGTCATGGGATCTTGAAAGGAAGAATTAGCGAAGCTTTTTATCATATAGTACTTGTTGGTGAATGGGTAAACATTTAGGAATAAGCAAACTGTCAAAAAGCACATTCAATGTATGAATATTAGTATCAATCAAAAGTTTAAAAAATGTTCAATAATATCTTGGGAGGAGACACCCTGAAACAAAAAGAGGACAACACTCAGCTGACTGAGTTAGTTGTGAAGTATGTGCTTTCCTGCAACGGAGAAAGAATGAAAGATTTTTGCTCTTCTGAATAATAATGTAAGAAACTTGAAAGCAGTTTGGGAGGTCATGTGCATATATTCTTTTTCTTCAAAAGACTTTCCATCACATTACGTAAATGTCATAATGAAGTTGGAATCCACAAAAAGATCTTGAGAGAAATGGAAATTATGAAAAATCTAAAAGCTGTAAATTACAAAGAATAATTTATTAAGAAGATTTTTTTTTAAAAGTTTCTTCTATTAAAAAAAGGGGGAAATACAAAGAAGGAAAAAGTGACATTAAAAACATTATAGTAAAACTTGATAGAGTAGACTGAAAATTTCCTTTTAAAATTAAAAAAAAAAAGCTTCTTCAAGAATGGGCATAGATGTTGAGGATCTAACTGTACTCAGGACCTTGGAGAAAAGCCACTCAAGGTAGTACTTTCTGAGTTTAACTACAGAACTGCTGTATTTGAAAACCATGATATTTACCCCCTATTGCATCTGGATCAAAAAGTGCAGTTTTGTCAGGTATTTGTCAACTAAATGACTTGGATGAAATCATCTCAAAATATATTTCAAGACTCCAAATGGATTTCTAATTTTAAGAACCAAAGAACATAAGTGAAAGACTCTTATAAGGAAACATGAGGAGTTGTTAATAGTTTATTCCTGCTTCTGCAAATTTCTTAAGTTCCAAATTTTAAAAAGATGAATATATAATGTTGGTCCTACAATCCCATTTTATAGGAGTAGAAAGCAAGTGGTCTGACAGCTGGAGGGACAGATGGAATCCAATGGGCAATTCCAGTTGCACAGTAAGTGGGGGCTAGAGGTGAAGTCAGAGCTGAAATTGTAAGGCAGAGGCTCTCCAGAAGGTGGGGGAAGCTCCAGGATGGGATGAGCACCTGGAAGAAGTACAAAACTTCCCTCCTGGTAAAGAGCCAGATGCCAGGTTCAGGCAGGTTGAAAGGTCAGAGTGTGGTGCCCCAAGAAATGTGGTGCACAGAAAGTAAATGGGATTTGTAAGGAAGTAGGAAGGTACTAGTTATGTCAGCAGGAGAGAGGAATAAAGAAACAGGGCCATCAGTCACACAGGATGACTGATCAGGATAAGAGGCACACACCATGGAGTTTCTGAATCCAACAGGCAATTACTTTTAATGATGAGCTTGTGGGTATGGCCTATTTTCCACAATGTCAGCCAGAACCATCTGACTGCTATTCTCAATTTCCAAAGTGGTCAGAGCTGGCCAGGTGGACAACAGTGTGTGTCTTGGCAAGTAGCGTCTTTGTGATTTGATATCACAAAAACAGAATGTCTTCAGGTGGTAGGTCCCTGAACACAATCTGGGATTCAGCCAAACAAATATGTCCAGAAATATGAAGGCAAGGCCTTTGCACAGCAAGGCTATCAGAGCCTCTTGCTTCTTGTCTGTTGAAGATATTCCTGACTTCTTCAGCCAGAGAGAAAATTAAACAATCACCCCAAACCAAGACATAACCTGATCTGTGATGAGGCAGAGAAACTTGTTTTAATTTGGGCAATTCTGTAGTTTTTAGGAGTCTGTGAAATGGCAAAAATGCAATATCGGATGCCCAGAGTCAATTGGGAATTTCTGAATTCATTTCAGTTATTGACTTACATAATGATTTCTGGCAAATGGCCTTGGACAAGGAGTCCAAGTCCCAAAGTGCATTTAGAATTCCAAATGGAATATATTACTGTGACATCTTGCTCTTTGGGTTGGAAATACCTTAATCTTACTCCAAAAATTGATACATGAGTAGATTTGTGAACCAGGAGTGTTTGCTCTAGGTTACTCAGGTGAACAAGTAAGTACATCTAGTTAAAAAAAAGATGAACATCTGAAACATATAGTTTAATGGCACGTGCAATGCACATCTAATCAGAAATTATATTATTTCAATGGTTTCCTAAATTTCTCCACGATCAATTTTCCTTTACCACCCATGCCTTGCTGTGACATTACTCTAGTTCCAGGCCTGTCACCTGTATTATTGAAACCTTAACTAGCTTCTAGTCTTGTTCTCCATCACTTCTTCTTCACAACACAGTGGTTATTATTTTTATAAAAACCTGAACCTGATCATTTAATTTCCCCTTTAAAATGTTTAATAACACCCTACTTTTCTTGATATAAAGCCAACATTTCTTAAAATAGTTTACAAAGATGTTCATGGTCTACTATGTTGCTTTACCAACATGAATTCCCTATTCCAACCCCACTAAACAACTTCAACCCCCAAACGTTATGTTCTCTCACCTCTCTGGTCCTTCTACTTTATGTTCTCTCTGCCTGTAACTTTCTCCATTACCTCTTTTGTACTTCTCTCCTCCTTCAAATTTCATGACTAATTTCTATTCATTTTGGGGGGTTTGGGCAGGCACTCCTTGTAGCAATCTTTTCCTTTGTCTTGACACAAGGCTAGACTACATTTCCTAGTCTCCCTTGCGATTAGGTGTGACCATGGGACTAAATCAAATGTGAATGGAAGTGATGTTCCACTTTCAGGCTGGCCCACAAAAACACTTGCCACAAATCAAATTTTCCTCCATCTGAGCAGAAGGTTGAAAGGAGGACAAAACCCTAAAATGAACATGATTGGAACTTTCATTTTATAATCTGAGCAAGAAATAAACCATCATTGTGTTGAGCTGTTGAGAAATCGGGTTTGCTTGTTATAGCATCTGGTATTACTTTCCTTCAGCAACACAAAGCCTTAGCTTAGATATAAATTTCTCCAGGAAACCTCTGGCTAAAAATACCTGGATATTTTTAGATATCTAAAATAGCTAATAAACTGAATCTCCACACAGTATGGACAGGTACTGTTATCTTATTCACTGTTTTATCTTCATTTCTTATTATAGTATCTGTATAAAATTTATGAACACATGCAACTATCTGTTGAATGTTAAATTAATATATTGAAGCTCAGAAAATTAAAATTTGAAATTTCAGAGGTTAAACATATAGAATTACACTTGGAAAAGTACATTTAATGCCTTTAGTGGACAGGGTAGAAACTATGAAAAGCTGAGAAATTATTATATCTAAGCAAGCAAACAACTTAAAAAGCCAAATATCCATTTTTGGATAAGAGAGTTAATACAAAGTAAGATATACCCCTTGCTTCGGCATTGTAGCTGATATGCCCTTTGATTTTACTTAGAATAGAAAATCTGATAAAGATATCTGTCATATGGAGTGTCAAGAAGCTTTTGAAAAGTTGAAATAGACTTGGATTTTTTCTTTAGGTTTTAGAACTCCAGGCATTTCAAACCTGTTCAAAATGTCCATGATGGTTGGAGAATTTGGTTATAAGACCACACTCAGTTAATAGTCATCTACTTATGAGAAAAATGTTGCCAAGAGAAAGAAACATTCATATATTTGGCATTAATAAAAAAAATTTGTAGTACTTGAATAAACTGGATCTTTATCTTTGGCCAATATTTTTTTGTGTAAAATGGTCATCAGTTTCTCCCTTAATTAGGGTACACTAGACTTAAAAGTGGCCCACAGAAATCATGCTGGAAAGAATGAAATGAATTAATTTTCTGAAAGAGGAAGGAGAGAAAAAGTATGAGAGAGAAAGACAGACAGACAGACAGGTCCCTCATAAGAATATTCAAGTCTAAGATTTTCATATTTCATGAATCTCCCTGAATTAGAAATTATACTGTTGATTTTTACTAAAATTGATTATGCCATGGGCAGAAGAAAACAGGAAGAAAGAGGTATTCATAATTTACTATACTTCTACGTTTCTTTTATTTGTAAGAATTTATTAGATTTCTACCTTGTTGGGAGTCGCCCAGGCTCCAAAGACTAACTTCCCCATCCCGCGAGAAGAGCCTTCCAATGGTGAGCCCTGTTGGCTCATATGATCCTTACCTACCAATCAGACTAGCCCTTCTGGCTCACATGATCCTTACCCACCAATCAGAAAGCACCCCATGCCAACTGTCAAACCCTTCAACCGTTAAACTGTCATAACTGTAAAACCACCCCCAGCTCTCTATATATGCAGAGCTGCCTCAATAAACAGGCATTTTCTCCAACGATGAGCCTTGTTCATTCTTTCATACCTTACCTGCTTGCTCAAGGAATAAAGAAAACATGGTTTCAGATGGATATTTGAGGCAAACACCATTAGTTGTCTGCCCTAAATCCATTCCTTCAGCAACACAAAGTCTTAGCTTAGTTATAAATTTTTTGTTACAAAAGCCTGACTTTATTTACATCCAGTGCCAGATGATGCAACATGACCAACAGGTGAATCTTGACACCCGCCTTTCCTACTCTTTTTGAAGTTTGGGGTAGCCATAAGATCCAGTTCTAACCAATGAGACCTAAGATGAAATCTACTGATGGAATTTCTTTAGAAATTTTATTTTCTTGGGGGCTAGAAATATAGCTCAGTTGGTAGAGTGCTTGTCTCACATGCACAAGGCCCTAGGTTCAATCCCCAGCACCACAAAAAACAAAAAACAAAGCAAAACATAAAAAGGGCTTAGTGGTTAAGCACCCCTGGGTTCAACCCCCTGTACAAAAAAAAAAAATATTTTCTTAATAATAAGATGATAATCTTCTATTCATGTGCTGCTGGCCCTATTCTCCCCTGATCCCACTTCCATTCTTTCTGAGTCCAGAACATTAGCAGCCATTTTGCTACCATGAAGCTATAGTCATGAGGATGAAATCCATCACTTTGGATGGTAGAGAAGAAAAACAGAGCTGAGGTCCCTGGCATGATTGAACAGAAAAACTGATACCAATCCAGATACACATTTATCTCTAGGCTAACTGTAATATGAGAAAAATAAATCCCTATTTGTTTAAGCTTTCACTGGTTAGATTTTCAGAAGCATTAAAAAACTTGAGCAATACATACAGGAAAAAACTAGAAAACATATGAAAACATCTTTAAAACTCACACCTGATTCCACTGCATACCTTATTCTTGTGGCTGTCCAAAATAGTCTGGAATACAAGACTTGCGTGCGTTGGGTATTCAGATTAATGGTAGAACTATGAAGATGAGAACAATGGGTACAAATCATTAATTAAGACTGCTGAAAGTTTTTTTTAAAGCCTATGTGAGTTTTTTAAAAATATAGGCAAAACATGGTTATGAGAACATAGATACTATATCAGATAGAACTAACAGTCAGACTAAGATATTATTCTCACATAATTTTTTTATTACCTTTGATTAAAAACAGGAGTGGTCATCCAGTTCAAGTTATGTCACTGGACTTGGTTATGGGGTTAGAGAAGGTAAGTCACCTGCAGATCATTGTCTTGAAAGTTTTGATTAAAGTCATGGCTATTTGTCTCTACCAACCTATTTGTGGGGATTAGAAATGTTTAGTTAATTCTTAATTTTTGGAGATTTAGAACCTTGGAAACCCTTGTCAAATGCCAACTCAGTATTAGAAGCTGGGCTAGCTGACTGAACTCTTGAGCTGACCCAGGGCACATGAAGAAAGAGCAAATGTTTGGAATCAGAAAACTGGAGTTTGAGGTCAGTATTCTGACCTTAATAGCTCATTGACCTTGGGAAAAATCACTCTGGTCTTCAGTTTTTTCAAGTTCACAATGAACATAAAACTACTTTTCCTCTGTTCTTTCCATTGTTAAGATAATTGATGTGTGTGAGCTCTTTTTGTGTACTGTTAAATGTTATGTGAATGTTAATTGCCAAGATAATGGTGATGACGAGATGCCTAGTGTGTACCTAGTATTACTCAGAAGTTACTGATCCCTCTTAATTACTTCCCTGTAGATAGCACTGCAGACTCCCAAGCACTGTCATTATATAAACATTCCTGGCTGGGTTCAGGGAGCAAGCAGAAATCTAGGCTCCAATTGCAGGAGTCATGGCCGTGCTATTAGCCAGCACATTTCTGGTAACCCCTCAATGTTCCTGCCAACCTGTGTTGTGCTTTTCAGCTCACAGACTCTTGTCACTTTCTGTCAGAAGCTGAGAGATTATTAGTGCCAGGAGAAAAGTCTAAGAGCCTTTCAACTTCTTGGTCTTGAAAAGAAAATACAATTGTTTGTCAGAAAAACCAACAATCACAGGTTTGACAAAGGCCTGACATTTATTCTTTTAAAAGGTACTCATGGAGTAGTTGTTATAAAAAAATGTATAATAATTTATAATGACTTTTCATATAGCCACCACCTGTGGTGAAAAATAAAACACCAGCAAAATAATTAAAGCCTTTTGATAGTCTTCCACATTGGATTTCATCCTAGGTAAGCAGCATCTTAAATTTATTATTTGTTATGCAATGCATTTCTCTATAATTGTTTAAAAGAGCAAATCTTACTAGATACTTCCCAATATTTCTCTTCATCTTCTATTGATAAAAATTATTTTTATAAAAAAATAGGTAAGTTTCTGTCTATCATATATATTGTTGACATCTCAAGAACTCAGTTTTTGGGGCTAGGGGGTTGTAGCTCAGTGGTAGAGCGCTCGCCTAGCATGTGCGAGGCCCTGGGTTCGATCCTCAGCACCACATAAAAAAAATAAATAAATAAATAAAATGAAGATATTGTGTTCAACTACAATTGAAAAATAAATATTTGTTAAAAAAAAAGAACTCAGTTTGGTGGAAAACACACACACACACACACACACACACACACACAAAATAAAGCATCAATACTAATTATTATTATAGGCTACAGAATGTCTCCCCTGCTTCCTTCTCCCCATTTCCTGAACTTCTTCCCCCTTTGTTATCTGCATTAGCATGTGGACTTCTTGTTCCCACCAAATGAGTCAGTGGAGATAGAACGAATGTCAATGTCTCCTAAAAAAAAAAAAAAAAAAAAAAAAGATGCCATACTGTCTTGTATTAGTTTGAGCCAACACTGAAAAAAAATCAGGAGAATTCACATAAAAGTCTGGATTTTTGGTTTCTTTTGAAAAATAGGAAACACGGATAATGCAGTTCCTGTATTCCTATGAGGAAATAATCTGTTTGAACCAAGTAGCAGCTGCCTCTTTCAGATGGGCCACTCTCCATTTTCCCATATTCCTAAACTCCCCTTTTTTTTTCTCCCTTTATGTCAGTTGCCATGTAATATCATACTTGGACTACTGATACTCCTTAAGGTACATAATATGTTTTTTCTTTGCCCAGATTAATACCATCAAAAAATGGTGAAACAACAACATCAGAAATCAAAGGAGCCAAACCCACTCTGATACTACCCAAAGAGGCTAGCATAAAACTGTGTTCACTTCACAATTATAAGAGAAGTCTCCTCATTTCCTTATCAGTCAGATTGCCGCCTCTAGCCCCCCTCTTCTGTAAAACTGTACTCTGATAATCCCTATTCCATGCCCCACCTAGCATCCACCAACCTCTTCCCTTGTTGAGATTCTTATCTAATTTACACAGACTTAGGGCAATGAGTAAGGAAAATGAGAAAAGAGAAATGTAATAAAAGGATAAATGTCAAAAGACTCCCAACATAAACTATGGCTTTGAATCGAAGGGTAAGCATAGAAATTAACAGAGTGGATAGGATTATTTGCAAAACAATTTCACATTTTAAATATGATTCATAAGGTGTTGCTGCTGAGATGGAGAGATCTGCGTTCCCAATATCTCATCTCAAGCCAGTATAAAATGTAATGATGAAGAATAAAATCTAACCTTGGAAATTATATTGAGAGGTAAGGAAAACTAATAGAGAATATTAAAAAGCAAGAGAAGATAAAGGAAATAAATTGTTAGTCTTTAGCTATCAGCATTCAAGAAAAAAAAGGCACTGTGTGCCTGGCCTGGCAGATAGACACAAAAATTCTAGCCACTAACTAAGAGCCATTCAGACAGAATAGGTATAAATCATCTGGGTTTTACAAAAATTATTTAAATACCTTATCTCTGGCTTCATGCTTAATAACAATTTTCTAATTATTATTTTGGGAGAAGTGTTTTAGCTAAGAAATGCAATGTACAAACATCTGATTTACAAATAACTGGTAACTTTAGAGTATTTTCTCAGTATTACTCACAGCCATCCCCCACATCACTCTTTCCATATATGAAACCCTTGTTATTTGTTTTTCTATTGTAGGTCATGTGAGAAGTGAGGTATAAAGGCAGAAAATAAAATGCTACAGCAAACCCCTTTGCCCCACCTCTTCACCCCTTGGGCAAGTGTCAAGGGAAAGCTGCTGATATCTTTATAAGGAATTCAGAATGCTTTTTCCTATGGAAAAGCATAAACTGTGGCTAATTGTAGATGAAATAGTACTGGACAGCATGATACTCAAGCGTGTTTTTTGCTAGATGGATCATTTTGACATAACCTAGGACTCCAAGTACAATTGAAGGACACATTCCACACTTCAAAAACAAAATGTATGTATAAATAAAATTTGGAAAACACTAGTTTCTGAATCTCAGAAATGTCTTTGCTTTATCACTATTATAAATTCTATTGTTCATTATCTGAGCAATTATAGCTCATTATCTTTGATTTGGGATAGAAAGAATTCATGCTGAGTTTAAATTGAGACTCCTAAATTTCAATATTGAGATTCATTCATTTACTAATATTTGTTGAGCATCTACCATGTATCAAGGACTATACGAGGTTTTGAGATACAGAAGGATTAAAACAGATGAAGTCCCTATGATCATGAAACTTGCAATCTAGAGGGGGAGATAAATGTTAAGAACTGACCACATCAATGATCAGTTATCATTCTGTTGAGTCTTGTAAAGTGGTAGTACTAAAAAAACAGAGTAGAGGGAGGTATAAGGGGGCCTGACCTCCTCTGTGAGTTAGGGAAGACTAAGGAAGTTTAATTCGGTGCCTCAAAGATGTCCATGAGTATCCTTGTTAAAGGGGCTAATATCTGCAAAGAACCCGAGGTGGAAAGGAACTTAGGGAAGAAATTAAAGGAAAGGGAGTGGCTAGGGCATCTTAGCAAGAGCCAAGGCTGTAGTGGCAGGTGAGGGCATGATTAGGTAGGATGCTATAGGCCATGTCACAGATTTTAGAGTTCACTCTGATATCAGTGAAAAGTGATTAGAATATTAATGGAATAATGACATGATTAGACTTAGGTTTAAATCCAGTCTATAGTTTCTAGTAAATCTGCACAGTTGTAGCTGTCCCTGTAAAGGAGCCTATAAAGCCTGTAGCAAACAATTACCTTGATCCATTATACGGCAACCAGCAGCATTCTGTATAATGCATTTCTGAGTCCATTCTAGAGTGAACCCTTAAAATATATAGTCATTGCATTCCACATTCCATCCTAGAAAAATTGACTAATTTCTTAGCCTAATGAGTGAATGAAGTTACTAAATTTTTTATTTCATCTTCAATCTTCTAAAATTGGAATTATTTATCAGTTATTCTACTAGCATCTATGTTCTGGTCTAGAATTTGATGGAAGTTCAGAATCTACGTCAGCTCTCTGGTCACTAGGAATTCATTTAGAGAATTGAAGTGGCAATTTATTAGCTAACTAGCGTGGAAGCCCACTTTCTTATCTTTGTACTTGCTTTTGCATTTGGACCATTCTGCCAAGTGGCAGTTACTAATGGTCTCAGCAAATAAATGTAGTATCTAGATTGCTTAATTTGCACCCACTGAGAGATTGCACTGGGATAATTTGGCTTATTATAAAATGCTTTATATTATAAGCATATCCAACAACTCTTTGACATCTGTCTGTGTTTAAGAAACTAACTAAATAAAAATAACTAAATATAATTCAAACACTCTCCAGACTTGTGCAATTGTCTTTTTCTCTTATGTGTGGTGCTCTCTGATTATTCAGGGAGCTCAGCCTGCAGAAACAGTGTGCATGGGGGTGGGGTAGATGAAACAAGAGAGATTTTGGCCCTTCATTGGTAATTGCTGCCTTTTCAAATGATGCACACATGCTTGGTCCATCTGTCTTCAAGGACTCAACAGAGTAGTTAGTAAAACTTTCTATTCAGTGTTTGAAGCTGCATTGCCAAATATTAATAACTTGTTTTATTTATAACTGATTTTCTAAAGTGGGAAAAACAGGTGGTACTCATGAAGACACAATAGTAGCCAAATTTCAAAGGTCAGGGGCTGCAAGTATAGAAATGAGAGAAAGCATTTTTGTGTTCATACTCGTCCTCTATAAATGTTTGCTGTGGCTCATTTTTTTCAACCATAATACTAGTATTTAAGGCTGCCCAGGCCCTCTCTTTTAGAGCCACACCCTCACCCCCAGCCAGGTCATCATTTTCAGGAAGTTCCCCAAGCTGCAGACTTTAAACGATGTCTTTATGGTTCTTCATTTTCTTCGCACATGGTTTTGCGTTGATAAACTGTGGTCATCTAACCTCACAAATCGATCCATAGATTGTTTTAGTGATGATTGTTTGGTGTTAAACCTCTCCTGGAGCTAATGACTACAGAAAACAATAGCTATAATGGTGAAAGATTTCAGCTCTGCAGTTTGTCTGTAGGCAAGATAATTGTGAGCAGGCAGGATCTCCATCCTTTGATTGGAGAACAGCAACAGACTTCTGAGGAATCAAGAATGCAAGAAATTCCAGGAGACAGCTTAATGAATTTCAAATTTTAAAAAGGGAAAGAAAATTGCATTTTGTTTGTTCATTGTTCCTTTTTTCTTCATTTCATAACACTGACTTTTTGAAATTTATTTTTATCCATTGAAGTGGGACATATTGGCCTGTGACTCAACGGAGCCAATCAATTTCCTCTCCCTGGATGAATATCAAAATGACCAAGTTAGTGTGTGGACTGTGTTCACCCTGATAGGGGCACCTTCAAGAAGCCACTCGTTTACTCTTGCCAGCAAGACATCCAGAATTATCCTGATTCTTGATCTTTCTGAACCTCGTTATTCAATCTTCTCTTTTTAGTCCTTTAATGAACTCCTTTTATTGCTTAAGTTACCTAGTCGATTTTTATTGTTTGCAAACAAAAACCCTGACACAAATATTAAATATAAACTGATTAATGTGAAATTCATCCTATGAGATTCCAAGGGTCATGGGTAACCAACAGTATTACCCAAGAATTTTTTTTTTTCAGTTCTACCACTTGTGTGGTAGGGCTGCCCTTCCCTAGTCTCTTTGAAGTTAGGTATGAACATATGATTTTCTTTGGCCAATGAAATGTGATTGCAAATGATATATTGCCTTTTTAGGTGAAAAGTTTAGAAGGCAGGGTATAATTTGCTACTGTTCTGGTGATTAGGGAGTCTCTGTTAGTGTGAGTACCTGGGTGACTATGATGAACAGAGCTTCTTTGTTGACCTTCAATAGATTTATAATATGAGGCAAGTTTAAAGTTTTGTTATGCTAAGCTCTTATGATACGCCTGGGACGGGAGATTAGGAAACAGTTGTTACTAATGTAAGGCTAACATTAGAGGATATAGAAAAATGGGCAGTTATTTCTGGTTGCCAACAAGGAGTCATAAAGGACAATATATATAGGATATTTAACTCTCTCACTTTGCAAAATCAGAGTTGTTAGAATAGAAATATAAAGGAAGTGAAAAATACTGGTGTTTGTTCAATTAGAGCAATATATGAACTTTTATTAAGAGGAAAGTGGACAGAATATATATCAATTATTTTTATTTTAATGATAACTACATATAAATAAAACTATAAACAAAGATCATCCAATATAAATGCTAATGAAATTACAAAATGAATATTGCTTAAATTCATCCCATTAATTTTATGTGACAAGTTGATATTGTTTAGATGAAATAAAATCACTGTTTAGCAATGTGTACATGGTACTGAATTCTATGGGTTTGGTCTTCTAATTCTACCACATGCCATGTGATGATTCAGGTCACCCACGTCTTTTCTTTATTTGAAACACTGCAAAATCATCATTTATAGAGGACACAATGATGTCATTTGGCCTGCTTTTGGAGTGCATCATTTAAATATTAAGGCATTCTCTCTCTTTTTTTTTAACTAAAACAATTAAAGTAGTACTGCTTGGTACCAATGTGAGGATAAATGCAGACTTAGGAACAGAAGTAGTGTAGGCAGTCCTCAGTTATAAAGGGGCTGGATATGATTGTATTGATTTTTAAATGATTAATAAGAAACATTAGAATTCTTCTCATTAGTGAAGACCTCTGAGAGGAATTTGTGGACCTTTGCCAATGTATCTGTAGACTACCAGGGGCTTTTCATTCTAGTCTAACAAATGTTTACCTTGATATAAAATATCAAAATTTCAGTAAGGTATGACATGTTGCATGATGCTAGATATCCTCATGGATACACAAGGCAATGAAATTATTAAATCATTGTATAATTAGTGGATGCTTATTAATGGGTCAAAACCAACCAAGAGGGAGGTTTCTAGTGGCATGGCTCAGAGTTTTCCCTTTGTTTTGTTTTTTAACTTTGTCCAAGTCACAAATAAAAATGTAGAATGCTGGTTAAACAAATATATCAACAATAAGCTAGAGAAGAAAATAAGTGTTTTGCATAAAGAAGAAATGTGCAAAACAACCTATAATTCACCTCCCTTCCAAGACTTGATTTTTTTTATGCCATCAGATGTCTATTCCACCCACTACCCCTTCTTTCTGTAATCATGTACTGACCCCCAGAAGATCACCCCTTCTCATTTCTGTCACTCCTTCAAATAATACAGCTGTCTGGAGTCTTGATTTATATATAGATATAGATATAGATATAGATATAGATATAGATATAGATATAGATATAGATATAGATAGATAGATAGATGATCCTTTCAACTGCCTGACTTTTCAATTTCCTGACCTCCTCTCTTTCTTCCAATGATCATGTCTTGCCTATTCCCTCAGTCACCCTATAAGTCATATCTTAAGCTTTGGGATTGTCAATTACTGTAAAACCTGCAAAATCTCAATTTCAAGTTTTTCATTCTGACTAACAAATCTGCAAACATTTCTAGTTCATTTATTCCAGCACCTCAGTTCCAACCATGCTTCAGAACAACTAGGACCAATAAAATATTTATTACCATCTAATCACTCTTGTTTTCACTTCCTTCATTATTCTGCCATCCATCATGATATCCATTCTCTTGCTTATACCTCTTCCCTCTTTCTACTTTCTTGCTATTTTATTTTACTTGTCTTCCATCATGGTTAAATACAATTTTATGCCTATTGTGTGTCTGTACTTGTTTAGTTGACATTATGAGAGAAAAATACAGAATCATACTGATTGGTGTCACTTTTTTTAAAAAAATATTTTTTTAGCTGTAGATTGACACAATGCCTTTATTTTATTTATTTGTTTGTTTATTTTTTTAATGTGGTGCTGAGGACTGAACCCAGTGCCTCACACAAATGAGACAAGTGATCTACCACTGAGCCCCAGCCCCAGCCCCGGTCTCACTTTTGTATTCATGTTCATTGTCCTTAAGTTGGCCCTTTATGCTGCCTAGCAATTACACTCCCACTCTGTTAGACTTAGATAATTATTTATTCCTCCCCATCTCCTTAAACCTCCAACACTTCCTCCCTTGTCTTTACTCTCATTTTATGACCTTCCTTCCTCTTTTCCTAAGAAAATGGAAACAATACTTAAATAATGTCCAAAGGCAAACACCACCTTTTCCACCTTTCCTGATACACCTGGGTCCATACACTCTGTCTTCTCCCCCTTACTGATACACTCTATGTACTTCTAGGTAAGGCCAAGCCCTCAGCTTGTGTTACAGATCTTTTCCCTTCTCTCCCACTCAAGGATGTCCTCTAACTATTCTCCCCACTTTTCCTGCATCACTCATTACCACCCCAACGGATTTTACTTAACAAACATGCTGTGTTTTTATTCTCTTACTCAAGAAAAGAAAAATACTGGAAAAGTCACCTTTGACCTCACATCCCTTGCAGTTTACATGCCATTTTTCTTTTTTACTTTTGCAGAAAAACTCTAAGGTATTTATATACTTGATCTCCATTTCCTCTCTTCCTGTTCTTTCTTGAATACATTATAAATAAGGCTTTACCCTTGCAATTCCACCACAATCGTTCTTGTTCTAATACATAACCTCAAGTCCTCATCTTATTAGACTTTGAGCAGCATCTGACACAGGTGAACATTGCCTCCTTTCACGTGGCACATACACACACTCTGTTAGTTTCTCAGCTACCCCATTGGCCACCCCTTTTCACTCTCTCTGGTTATTACTCACTTTATACTGAAATGCCTTTAGGCCTCAGTTTTGGCACCTATTCCTTTTTTTAAAAATCTCTACTTATTCTCCTGGGGGTCTTATCCAATATCATGCTTTTAAATACCATTCAAATACTAGTGACTCACAAATTTATGCATTTCTAATATTTATAGCTCAGACCTCTCCCTTAAATGCCTGACTTAAATATCCAACTGCCAAAATATTAACAGGTCCAAACCTATGTCCTGACCTGCCTTTCCTCCAAAGTTTCCACCTTTTTAAGTCTTCCCCTGATTCAATGCATGGTAACTCCATTTTTTATTGGTGCACTATAATTAGACATAATAGTCAATTCATTTCTAATTGCTTTCCCATTAACTGATTATCACTTCTTTAATGGTTCTTCATATTAGTACATGTTTTCAATCATTGATCAATTACTTATCCCATTCTTTCAAGTAAGAGGATTTCTGTTTTATGGTATCTAAGATGAAGAAGGTAGTCTCCACAATAGGACATTAAGAGGAAATGGCCCAGATGTTGAGAAAGTAAAGGGAGAAAGTAAAGCAGTGGTTTATTAGGAATAGATGAAGAAATTGGAGATATATTTAAAATAGAAAGGAAAGAAATTTAGGAAGTTGTAGCTGTTACATATTTCTAGAGTCTTTCATCTGAAAGGATGATTATGACACTTAGACTATATACCCTGGTTAAGCCATTAGAAATGTGACAGTGCCTTCCTCTGGGAATGGATAGACTTGATAATCAGCCATTAAAACATGATACTATAAGACTTAAGCCATTTAGTTCCAACTCCTGTCCAATCCTCTTAAGACTGAGACTTCTCTTCTCAGATGTGTAAAAGTTTAAGGGACGGGATCTTTCTATAAAGGTTGAAAAGCAAAGGGGAGTTATATATGATATTTGTCATTTATAGTCTAAGCTTTTCATACATGCTTTAAAAATAACCTGTTTTTAAATTTTTGACCTGACAAAGAAAAGGCAATCATTCCCTGAAATTCAGCAAAGAATTCGTCAATAGGTGAAGTTTTCACAGCGACAGATTTTGGCTCCCTATAAGAACATCAACAATTTTATGACTTTTGATGATTCTATCATGTGTTACCTCTAGAGCAGTGGTTCTCTCTTAGCTGCATTTGGAATCACTTTGAAAGGCTAAAGAATTCCTACTTCTGGGTCCTATCCAGAGAGGTTCTAATTTAGTTGATCTGGGCTACAGACTCAGCATGGAGATTTTTTTGACTCTCCCACTGGCATTCCATTTTGCAGACAAGGTTGAAAACAACTCCTCTAGAGATATTTACTCCTTCTATCTCATTGATAGATGAGAGAACCAGAGGGGTGAGGGTAGCATTTCAGGTATGTGATGAGTGACCACCTAAAAGAAATGAATGTTGCTGAAATAATCGAAAAATTAAACAGCTTATTAGAGAGTCTTTTATATCTTTCCCAACCTTAAAGTTCTACACGTTGTGTCTACCCACCTCAGTGTACACACACATAATCAAAGAAATATATACAACAACACAAATTCTACAGAGCTATATAAATCAGGATGATTTTGCTAATATCACTGTATTCATAGCTGCTGCCCCTTTGGGTGGGTGAATTATGTTTTGATGCTGCCTGCTTTTCAGTGCACATGACACAGTTTTATTAGATTACCTTAAGCACAGCACCATCAAGTTTCAAAGTGAGGATATTAGCCTATGAGAAGAAGCTTCTTAACCAGCTGTGTGGACTTTAATATACATCATGATGTTAACTGCACATGAATGTGTGTGGGTAGGTGATAGGGGACAAAAATTTAAAACAAATTAAAAATGTGAAAGAGACTGCAGCACATGGGAAATAAGTGCTCAATGCCACTAGTCTCAATTCTTTTTCTTTTTTTCAAGGTCAAGCTGGCATTTTTCACAACTACCCACAAATGCCCTTCCTGATTGATTGACTTTTAGAGCAAGAAGCTCTCCTTACACCCAGGAGGCAAGCCTGCTTTTTATTGTATTTTTTTTTTAAATCTAAATGCCAAAGTGAAAAGAATACTTGGCTTCCATTTATTTTTATCTGAAAATCAAAACACCATGAAAATTCTAAATCAGTTAATTTTCATCTTAATCCAGGATTTTAAAAAATAAATTTAAATGATTAAAAAATACACTGAGGAAATAGCTAATTATTCTTACTGAACCTAAATAAAGCCTTATTATAACACTGCTGAGTAGGAATCTTCTAATTCTTTCTTCCCACTCAATAAAGCATGCATGTTCTCTGGGATGGATAAAAGAAGAAAAACCTTTCCTTCATCATATCTTACTATTTCTATTGTGGGATGAAAGAAATACCTAATGTTCATTTATAACTGCTTAGGGCTGTTTTTCATGTTATTTTTGTCTTAAAATTCATCCATAGCTTAGAACATGAAGCTAAATGCTCATGAATTTGTATGTAGAGAAGGTGAGAGATATGTGAAACCCTGGGTTCAACCCCCAGCATAAAAAGGAGGAGGACGAAGGAGAGGAGGAGAAGGAGGAAGAAGAAGAGAGATAAGGTGAGAGGTTCCTAGAGATTCTTAATTGTCATACTAATAAAGAAAAACATACATGAAATTTAGTAGAATGGAAAAATGTGATTAAATAAGTGCAGTGTGGGATCCTACAACAAGAATAATAAATATGGGGAAGGAAACTTTTCTTCCTTTTGCTACACTAAAGAGCAAAATGGGAGGTAAGGGCTACTTGTAGGTCAGGAAGATAACAAATATTGTATAAATGTTCCTTTATTTTTAGTGGCTTATTCTATGAGATGAAGAGAATGAATGTGCTCTTTTTCTTCCAGTGTCTAAAAATATCAATGTGCGATATTGGTTATAGAATTGACAAAACATGAGAGTTGGTCATAGGTTGGCTATTACCAAGTGAGGAATAGCCAGGTTTCTAATGGGGGATGCTAGGTTTCTGTTGGGGCGGAAATAGTTAATTGAGGTACCACTTAATGAAATGGGAAAGATGAATGGTAAAGTTTGGGGAATGTTTTTTGAGATTTCTGAAAGACATTCAAATGGACTACGTGGATCAGAATGCAGAAAGAGATCTGGGTTAAAGTTATTAGTTTGTGGGTTTCTAGCCTATAGATAATATTTAAAGCCACGGGAGTAGACAGATTAGATCATAGAATTTAGAAATTAGAGTGTAGAGTATTAAGAAAAACAGGATCTAGAATAAAGCCTTAAAGTAATCCAATCCATTTGTCTAGAGGAGGAGAATACAGAAAGGATTAATCAGAAAAATAGGATAACTAGAAGAGTTAGCCATCAAAAGCAAGAGGAAGGAGTATTTGAAAAAGAGATAAGGTTAACCGTGTTGAACACCTTTGAGAAATCAGATATGAAGAAAACTGAAAAGTGTCCATAGATCTTAAAATGTTGGACATTGGTAACCTAACCAAGAGAAGTTGCATTACAGTGACAAGAATGAAAACCAGATTAATATGAATTGGATATTGAAAGGAAATTGAAGACGTTTATTTTCCCCCTATTTTTGAAAAGAGGAAATTTTATTACCACTTACTAGCTATACAGTTGAATGGGGTTCATTGAGACATTTTAAAACCTGCACTTATCATGCCTTGACCACATCCACTCTCCCTTCTACTCTATCTTTCCTTCATTTCCCTCCCACCTCCCCTAAGTTTCCTTCCTATTTCCAAGTAGTCCTTTTGCTTTCAGGTCTTTTTATTTCACTTACCACATATAGGAACAAACATATAATACTTGCCTTTCTGTGTGACTTATTTTGCTTAACATGATGTCCTATAGTTTCATCCATTTTCTTACAAATGGCAGGGCTTCATTCTTCTTACTGATTGAATAATACTCCATTGTATATATGTACCATTCTTCTTTGTCTATTTATCTGTCGACGGGTATCTAGACTGATTGCTAATCTTAGTTATTGTGAAAAATGCTGCAATAAATATGGGTTTGTAGGAATCTTTATGTATGTGATTTTACTTCTTTTATATATCTGGAATTGGCATAGCTAGATCATATAGAAGTGATACTTACAGTTTTTTGAGGACTATGTTTTCCATAGTAGCTATACTGATTTCTGTAAGTATACTCTGTAGTGCTGATCTAGTGGTCACAAATTTCCTTGGTTTATGCTGTCTTGGAAGGATAACTTCGCTGGGTATAGGAACCTTGGTTGGCAGTTATTTTCTTTCAGAACTTGAAATACATCATTATACGTCCTCCTGGGTTTTAGAATTTCTGAAGAAAAATCTGCTATTCTAATGGATTTTCCTTTAAATGTAACTTGGTGCAGCTCTCTTGAAGCTTTTAATATTCTTTCTATGTTCTGTTTTTTTGGCAATTTAACTGCAATATGTGTGGAGAGGTTCTTTCATAAATAAGGGCTCTAAGTGTCTCCTCTACCTGGATATCCATGTCTTTCCAAAGATTTGGAAACTGTTCTGATATTATTTCACTAAATAGGTTTATTTTTAATGTCCTCAGCATGTAGCTCTTCTCTCTTTGAATATGTGGACGTTTGATATCTTAGTGGTGTCTCGGAGATCTTTTATGTTTGTTTGTTTGTTGTCTATTATTGGCTCGTGTTTTGAAGATTTGGACCCCAGATGGTAACACTCTTGGGAAATGGTAGAAAGGTGGGCCTAGTTGAAAGAGGTGTATCAATACAGGAATGTCCTTGAAGGGACATTCTTGTCTCAGGTCCCTCCTTTGTCCCTGCTTCTCTCTTTGATTCTCAGTCATCATGAGCTAAGCAGCATTGCTGCACCATCTGCTCTCCACCATGATGTCCTGCCTTACCACAGGCCTAGAAACAATGGAGCCAACCAACCATGAACTGAAATCTCTGAAACCATGATCCAAAATTAAAATTTCCTTTTTTAAGATGCTTGTGACACATATTTTGTTCCAGCACTGGAAATCTGATAAAACAGCTTTCAGCTCAGTTTCGAATTGGATTTATTCCGTTTTTAATTTCTAAAATTCCTGTTTCATTCTTTATTCAACACCTCTTTCACATACAGAAGTACCCTTACATATCCTGTATGCCTCCATTCATTCAGTTGTTTATTTGTAATCTCTTAGATTTCAATGAGATTTTAAAAATATCATTCTTTTGAATTTTTTTTTGTCCAGGATTTTACTTTGATATCTTTGAAATCTGTTAGTAAAGAGTTATGAACTTTAGGGGGTGTCATTTTACCTTCTTTTCTTTTTTGTATTTCTTTTTTATTCTAATTTGTTATATATGACAGCAAATGCATATAGAGCACAATTTTTCATATCTCTGGTTGTATACAAAGTATGTTCACACCATTCATGCCTTCATGTGTGTACTTTGAAAAGCGATGTCCATCTCATTCCACCGTCTTTCCTACCCTCATGTACCCTCCCTTCTCCTCCCAACCCTTTGCCCTATCTAGAATTCATCTAATCCTCCCATGCTCCTCCCCCTCCCAACCACACTATGAATTAGCCTCCTTATATAAGAGAAAATATTCATCATTTGGTTTTTTGGGATTGTCTAACTTCACTTAGCATTGCCTTTTCCGACTCCATCCATTTACTTGCAAATGCCATGATTTATTCTCTTTTATTGATGAGTAATATTCCATTGTGTATATATACCACATTTTCTTTATCCATTCATCTACTGAAGGACATCTAGGTTAGTTCCACAGTTTAGCTATTGTGAATTGTGCTGCTATAAACATTGAAGTGGCTGTGTCCTTGTAGTATGCTGTTTGTAAGTCCTTTGGGTATAGACTGAGGAGTGGGATAGCTGGGTAAAAAGGTAGTTCCATTCCCAGTTTTCCAAGGAATCTCCATATTGCTTTCCATATTGGCTGCATCATTGTGCAGTCCCACAAGAAATATATGAATGTGCCTTTTCCCCCACATCCTCACCAACACTTATTGTTGTTTGTCTTCATAATAGTTGCCATTCTGACTGAATCGAGATGAAATCTTAGAGTAGTTTTGATTTGCATTTCTTTAATTGCTAGAGATATTGAATATTTTTTCATATATTTGTTGATTGATTGTATATCCCCCTTGAGAAGTGTCTGTTCAGTTCCTTGGCCCATTTATTGTTTGAATTATTTGTTTGTTTGTTTATTTATTTATTTATTTTTTTTGGTGTTTAGCTTTTTGAGTTCTTTACATACCCTAGAGATTAGTGCTCTATCTGATGTGCAAGTGGTAAAAATTTGCTCCCAAGTTGTAGGCTTTCAATTCACCTCACTGATTGTTTCTTTTGATGAGAAGAAGCTTTTTTGTTTGAATCCATCCATTTATTGATTCTTGATTTTATTTCTTGCACTACTGGAGTCTTATTAAGGAATTAGGGGCCTATTCTGATATGATGGAGATTTGGGACTACTTTTTCTTCTATTAAATGCAGGGTCTCTGGTTTAATTCCTAGGTCCTTGATCCACTTAGAGTTGAGTTTTGTGCATGGTGAAAAATAGGGGTTTCATTTTGTTGCATTTGGATTTCCAGTTTTCCCAGCATCATTTGTTGAAGAGGCTATTTTTTTCTCCACTGTATGTTTTTGGCACCTTTGTCTAATATTAGATAACTGTAATTATGTGGGTTAGTCTCTGTGTCCTCTATTCTGTACCATTGGTCTACCAGTCTATTTTGGTGCTAATACCATGCTGTTTTTGTTTCTATTGCTCTGTAGTATAGTTTAAAGTGTGGTATAGTGATGCCACCCGCTTGACTCTTCTTGCTAAGGATTGCTTTAGCTATTCTGGGTCTTGTATTTTTTTCAGATGAATTTCATGACTGCTTTTTCTATTTCTATGAGGAATGTCATTGGGTTTTGATTGGAATTGCATTGAATCTGTAATAGTGCTTTTGGTAGTATGGTCATTTTGACAATATTAATTCTGCCTATCCAAGAACAAGGGAGGTCTTTCCATCTTCTAATGTCTTCTTTAATTTCTTTCTTTAGCATTCTGTAGATTTTGTTGTAGAGGTCTTTCACCTCTTTTGTTAGGTTGATTCCCACGTATTTTATTTATTTTTTTTTTTGAGGCTATTGTAAATGTGGTAGTTTTTCTCATTTCTTTTTAGAGGATTTGTCACTGATAAATAGGAATTCCTTTAATTTATAGGGTGTTGATTTTGTATCCTGCTACTTTGCTGGATTTACTCGTTCATTTAGAAGTTTTCTGGCAGATTTTTTTGGGTCTTGTAGGTATAGAATCATATTGTCAGAAAATAGTGCTAATTTGAGTTCTTTTTTTTTTCCTATCTGTATCCCTTTAATTTCTTTCATCTGTCTAATTGCTCTGGCCAGTGTTTCAAGAACTATGTTAAATAGAAGTGGTGAAAGAGGGCATCCCTGTCTGGTTCCAGTTTTTAGAGGGAATGCTTTCAATTTGTCTCCATTTAGAATGATGTTGGCCTGGGACTTAGCATAGATAGCTTTTATGATGTTGAGATATGTTCCTGTTATCACTATGTTTTCTAGTGTTTAAACATGAAGGGGTGCTGTATTTTGTCAAATGCTTTTTCTACATCTATTAAAATGATCATATTGTTCTTTAAGTCTATTGACATGATGAATTACATTTATTAATTTCTGTATGTTGAACCAACCTTGCATCTCTGGGATGAACCCCACTTGATCGTGTTGCACTATCTTTTTGATATACTTTTGTATTCTATTTGCTAGAATTTTATTGAGAATTTTTGCATCTATGTTCATTAGAGATATTGATCTGTATTGGAGTAGATTTTATTTTTTTATTTTATCATTGATTTCTTCTTTCTTTCTTTGATTGTCTTTGCCTAGTTTTGGAATCAGGGTGATATTGGCCTCAAAGAATGAGTTTGGAAGTGCTCCCTCTTTTCCTATTTCCTGAAAAAAATTGAAGAGTATTAGTTTAAGTTCTTCTTTAAAGGTCTTTTAGAACTCGGTTGTGTATCCATCCCATCCTGGGATTTTCTTGGTTGGTAGGCTTTTGATGATATCTTCTATTTCATTGCTTGAAATTGATCTGTTTAAATTGTATATATCAACCTGATTCAATTTGGGCAAATCATATGACTCTAGAAATTTGTCAATGCCTTCGATATTTTCTATTTTATTGGAATACAAGATTTCAAAATAATTTCTAATTATCTTCTGTATTTCTGCAGTGTCTATTGTGATATTTCCTTTTTCATCAAGTGTGTTATTAATTTGAGTTTTCTCTCTCCTTCTCTTTGTTACCATGGCTAAAGGTTTATCAATTTTATTTATTTTTTCAAAGAACCAACTTTTTGTTTTGTCAATTTTTTCAATTGTTTCTTTTGTCTCAACTTCATTGATTTCAGCTCTGATTTTAATTATTTCCTGTGTTCTCCTGCTTTGGGTTTTGATTTGTTCTTCTTTTTCTAGGGCTTTGAGATGTAATGTTAACTCATTTATTTGCTGACTTTTTCTTCTTTTAAGGAATGAACTCCATGCAATGAACTTTCCTCTTAGAATTGCCTTTGTAGTGTCCCAGAGATTTCGATACATTGTATCTATGTTCTCATTTGCCTCTAAAACTTTTTAATCTCATCCTTGATGCCTTTTTCAACTCATTGTTCATTCAGTAGCAAATTATTTAGTCTGCAGGTATTGGAGTAGATTTTATTTTTTTTATTTTATCATTGATTTCTAATTTCTTTCCAGTATGACCTGATAGAATGTAGGGTAGTATCTCTACTTTTTTATATTTGTTAAGAGTTGCTTTGTGGCATAATATATGGTCTATTTTAGAGAAGGATCCATGTGCTGCTGAGAAGAAAGTATATTCATACATTGAAGGATAAAATATTCTATATATGTCAGTTAAGTCTAAGTTATTGATTGTATTATTGAGTTCTATAGTTTACTTGTTCAGCTTTTGTTTGGACGATCTATCCAGTGGTGAAAGAGGTGTGTTAAAGTCACCCACAATTATTGTGTTGTGGTCTCTTTGACTCTTGAATTTGAAAAGAGTTTGTTAAATGTAGATGTTCCATTGTTTGGGGTATATAAATTTATTATTGTTATGTCTTGTTGATGAATAGTTCCCTTAATCAGTATGAAATATCCTTCCTTCTTTATCCCTTTTGATTAACTTTGGTCAAAGTCTACTTTATTTGAGGTGAAGACGGAAACACCTGCTTACTTCTGCAGTCCATGTGAGTGATATGATTTTTCCCAACCTTTCACCTTCAGTCTGTGGATGTCTTTTCCTATCATATGAGTCTCTTGGAGGCAGTATATTGTTGGGTCTTTTTAAAAATCCAATCTGCCAGTCTATGTCTTTTGATTGGTGAGTTTAGGCCATTAATATTCAGGGTTATTATTGAGACATGATTTGTATTGCCAGCCATTTTTGTTTATTTTTGGTATTTAACGTGATTTGGTTTCTCCTTTGATTAGTTTTTCCTTTAGTGTAATACCTCCCTTTGCTGATTTTCCTTGTTGTCTTTCAATTCCTCTTCATGGAATATTTTGCCAAGGATATTCTGTAGTGCAAGCTTTCAAGTTGTAAATCCTTTTAAGTTTTGTTTATCATGGAAGGTTTTTATTTCATCATCAAATCTCAAGCTTAATTTTGCTGGGTATAAGATTCTTGGTTTGCATCTATTTTCTTTCAGAGCTTGATATATGTTGTTCCAGGATCTTCTAGATTTCAGGGTCTGGGTTGAAAAATTTGCACATAATCTAATTGGTTTCCCCCATTTATAATTTAATTCCTTTCTCTTGTTACTGTTAATATTGTCTCCTTATTCTGTATGTTAGGCATTTTCATTATAATGTGCCTTGGTGTGGATATGTTGTCATTTTGTATATTCGGTGTCCCATAAGACTCTTAAATTTGGTTTTCAAATTAATTCTGTATGTTTGGAAAGTTTTCTGCTATTATTTCATTGAATAGATTGCTCATTGCTTTGGTTTGGAACTCTGTCTTCCTCTATCCCAATAACTCTTAAATTTGGTCTTTTTGTGCTGTCCCATATTTCTTGAATGTTCTGGTCATGGTTTCTTACAATGTTCACTGTACGGTCTACATTCTTATAAAGATTATATATTTTGTCTTCTTTGTCTGAAGTCTTGTCTGTTGGTGATGCTTTTAATTGAAGTTTTAATTTGCTTTATTGTTTCTTTCATTTCAAGGTTTTCTGTTTTGTTGTTTTTTAGAACTTTTATCTCCCTATTGAAGTAATCTTTTGCTTCCTGTATTTGTTTCTGTGGCTCTTTGTCAAAATGATCTTTTACTGCCTGTATTTGCTCTCATATATCATCCTTAAATTTGCCTAACATTTTAATTATGAACATCCTGAACTCCTTCTCTGTAATTTCTTCTGCTGTGCTGGCCATGGATTCTAATAATGTTGTGGTATCTTGATTTGTTTGGGGCACTTTCTTTATGTGTCTTTTCATATTGCTTGTGTGTCTTCCTTTTGGCACTGTGGATCTGAGGCATTACCATTTTTTACCCTATAGGCTTATAGTACCCCTGTAGGGATCTAATACCTCTCCTTTGAGGTGAAGGACAATGTTAACAGATCCCAATATAAACATTATACACCCTAAAAACAAATGTTTGCTATTAAGATGTTTACAGTTTGGTCATGATGCACAGAAATGGTGAATTCAATTATTATCTACAATATACTCAGTAGGTTTGTAAAAGGGTTTACAGTTTCTGATGGTGGACATAGAACGGGGGGGGGGAGGTGAGGAATAGTAGGATGATATGCTGAGGAGGTAGGAGGTGAGGATACAGAGTTATTATATCCTAGGAAGTGTGAAAGAGAAATCTAAAGAGGAATATTAGTAGCAGGAGAAGGGAGAGGAAGTAATTTTGGGTAGACAAGTAGTGGGAAGAATGTAGAGTACATAAAACAAACACACACACACATATGTGTGTGTGTATTAAGAATATATATATATATTAAGAAAAGTAAAAAGTGTTAAAATAGTAGAAATTGGTGGGAAAAAAGGAAAAAAAGAATATACAACACAACTATAATATGCTATTCAGACATCCCAGTCTTAAAACTCCTAATTCATGTAAAGTACTTGGTTTTGCATATGTTAGGGATGTGAGGATGGGAGAATAGAGAGGGAGAGGGAAAAAAATCTTGAAGGAAGAAACAGGGATTGTTTTGGTTGGAGCTCAGCATCTTTCTTGCTTCTCTTCTCATTCAATATGTGGGGTACTCTGTTGTTAGCTGGTATCTCTGCCCTCAGGATGCTTGGGAGAGTGGAGAGTTAGAAACTGGGTATGTGACCAGCCAGAGTTCCAAACTGGGAGTTTCCCCCACTGTAGATAGTGATGAAGGTTGCCCAAGATGGAGGCACCTACTTTCAGGGATAGGTGTTGGGTCCAGTGGGGGGAGACCAGTGATGGTGTTGGACAATGAGTTAAGAGATGATGAGCAGTGTGTGATGTTGGCTGAATTCAGAGCCTGTGTGAAGTTCTTTGGTACAGGCAGGCCACTGAGCATAGGGGACTATCTCCACTGCTGCAGAATCCCAAGATGGCAGCAATCGGGGAGCCCCACGTTGGTAGATGGGGGTCCTCACAGGTGTGCCCAAGGAGTTCCTGCATGTGGGAAGCTGCTGGGTGTCCTGTGTGGGAGCAGCTTCCATGATTTCTGCTCAGGTGGGTGCCCATGATCCTGCTCGGGTACCTGGTAGTCCTGCATGGGTGAGTGCCGCAGTCTGGCTGGGCAAAATACCCAGGGGGGGGGGTGACAAGCAACTTGTGAAGGTTGAAACAGAGGGAGCCGCTTTATTGTAGGACAGCAGAGGTATTTATACATAACTGAATACACAGCTTGACTCAATTTAGCATCATCCAGTTACAGTAATCAGTCATTAAGGAATCTTCATTATCTTAATTACACACAGCTTAACTTAATTAACATAATCTAGAGACAGCAGTCAGTCATTAAGGAATCTCCATCATCTTAATGGCTTGCTGGCTTTACTTCTCAAACCACTCCTCCTGGCAAAGTGCCAGGCACCATCCATCTTGACTTATCTGTGGCCCTCAACATCTCCCCCTTTTGTTTAATTAAACAACAAGTATGTGTCTTAGGGACTGTGCCTGTTTTAGGTTGTCCAATACTACATATGGTCCTTACCCGTCATTGGATGGTCTGACCTCAAATTGTCAGCCTCCTGTCTTAGGTTGGTACCATTGTAATTGGATCTTACTCGTCTTTGACTACCAGCCCAACACACTCATCCATACTTGTGGATAACCTGCTACAAGCAGAAGGGGGAGGATACAAAATGCCATGATACCAAGCCAATTGATGGCTCCAAGTAAGAATCCCTTGGAAAAATTGTACCACAAATGACTCCATCAGCAAAGATACCCTGGCACCATTACAATTTGTTGTCAATAGGTTACATCACAGTCCAGGTAAATCACAATCCAGGTAAATTCACAGTCCAGGTAAGTTCAAAGCTCAATAGATTAATTAAATCACAGTCCAGGTAAGTTCACAGTCCAGGTAAGTTCTGTAGGCAGCTAGCTTAAGCTGTAGCAGCAGAAACAGCAATAGCTATGATGATCTGAAGTCTCGTCTGGTTCTCAGCAATGCTGGAAATCCCTCCACCCTCATCCTCACCATCACTGGGACGAAGGCAGGAACACTGGCAATGATGGCTAAAGAAAATTCCTGTAGCATTCCAGCAGGCACTAAGTGAAATAGGCCTTAATGGTGCTCATTATTCATTAGCCTCCAGGTGTGAGAGAACCATTGTAGTTATTGACATTGGAAATGACCAAACTTCAGGGGCACAGGGCACGTCCTTCTCCACCAGCTGCAGCGTTCTTGGGCAGTCCCATGATGGGGGACGGGAAAGGGCCGCTGGCTGGAAAGTTGCCGCTGCGCCCGAGACCGGCTTGGGCACGTGGCAGCCGCCGTGCTGCTTCACACACCTTCTGGTGACGAAAAATATTTAGAAGTAGCCTTTTGTTGCAACTTTTTTTCTGATAGTCCTTCCTCCTCTGAACTTTCTTCCACTTTCTGACTACAGTTCCTGGGCTTTTATCAACGTATGCCCTAACATGCCCTAACTGTTCTTGGTTCCACTGGGGTGCCTCCTTCCTTCAGCAATTTACTTAACACCCCTTCCATATTTTTGTAACAAAGATAATACAACACACCAAGACAAAACAAGACACAAACATACTGTATCAATCCTCTCCATTTTCCTGAGATGGCCATCCTTCCTCTCACCCTTTCCAGGGACAGGCAGTCTACCTTGTCACTCACCCCCGAGCGTCCCGGGGCTCCCTGTATGGGCCACCATCTGCCGCAGTCTGGCTGGGCAAAATAACGGGGGGGGGGGGGGAGATGACAAGCAACTTGTGAAGGTTGAAACAGAGGGAGCCGCTTTATTGTAGGACAGCAGAGGTATTTTTACATAACTGAATACACAGCTTGACTCAATTTAGCATCATCCAGTTACAGCAATCAGTCATTAAGGAATCTTCATTATCTTAATTGCACACAGCTTAACTTAATTAACATAATCTAGAGACAGCAGTCAGTCATTAAGGAATCTCCATCATCTTAATGGCTTGCTGGCTTTACTTCTCAAACCACTCCTCCTGGCAAAGTGCCAGGCACCATCTTGACTTGTCTGGGCCCTCAACAGGTGAGTAGTTGGGAGATCTACTCTGATGCTGAGGCCTGGAGCCCTGGACAGGCACAGTGACCATGATTCCTGTGCAGGAACAGGAATATTACTCACAGAGAAGCAGTATTCTCACTAGAATCCCAGGTCATGGAGCGACATAGAAGGTTGCCTCCTTCTGGCCTGCCATCTTGGATCTCTGCAAGCAGAAGTATGCACCCTGGATACCCATCTTGCTGCAGGTGGGACACTGGAGTTTGGTCTTACTGCTGCAGCCATCTGTCTCTCACACCCACGTCTCCCCAGCCGCCTGCTGCCTGCCTGCCTGCCTGCCTGCCTGCCAGGGGATGCATCTGGTTATATGGATATCTCTTCCACTTTTATGTGAGGGTCTTCTTAGTAAGCAGCCTTCTCTTGATGATGTCTTAGGATGTAGGTTTCTTGTGTAGTGTTGAGTTTAATTCCAACTGGACTTCCTGGTGTAGTTTCCCTTTGTCTTCTTTGGCTGTGGCTAGTGGTTTTTGACCCAATGAGTTCTGTAACATAACCTGAAGGACCCATTTTATTTGTAGGTCTCTCAAGAGTGGGGTTTCTCTGGTAGTTCAGGCAGGTGTAGACAGCAGGATATGTGGGGTGTTCCCTCTGTAGTTATTCCTTCTATAGGAATGGAAACTCCTATCAGTTGTTGGGGATTTCCTCAGGCTCTATTGATAGTGGCTCTGTTACTTGAAAGCAGTTTTGACACTGGCAGTTCCCATCATGGTGATGGGTCTAAAACTTTTATCCTCTATTTGGTCACTGGCACAGCTGCAGGTATTTCATAGTTAGAGGCAGGGGCCAGGGTTACAGCTCCCCCCGCCATGATGCACCTCTACTTTTTTCAGCAATGTGTGATCCGATAGGGTGGAAATGATGGATGCTGAGGATCCTTATAAGTGCAGTGTTCACAATGGTTGTGTTATTTCTCTTTGTTGTAGCTATGGGGTGAATATACAGGAGGAGTATTTTATACTACCAGTAATTATGTTCACTTGGGGTCAGATCATTCACTGGGGACTTTAGTATCCATTATTCTTTAAGTTGAAGTATCCACCACAGTTTAAGCATGACTATGCTGTGGCTGGAGCAAAATGCAAACCTTCACAGCAAGAAAGACAAAGAAAATTAAAAATTGAAAAGAGAAGAATGGCAGAGAGATAGAGATATAGAGATAGAGAGAGAGAGAGAGAGAGAGAGAGAGAGAGAGAGAGAGAGAGGCAATGACCAGAAAAGTACTAATAAAAAGTAAAATTTCCCTCCCCACTGAGATGTTTGAATGAGCAGGCAAGAGTGGATGTTTGCAACCTATGCCTGTCAAAACCTCTTTCCTCATACACTTAGGCTGCATGCCCCATGGGCAGAGCAAATGTTGGGGATTATGCATCCCTCTCTTCATTCCTTTGTGGTGCTTGCTATATGATTAGTGGGAGTGATCTTTGGTTGGAGTTCGTTGGAATACCTCTTAGCTGCTTTGGAATCACAAAATCCCTGTTGAGTGGGGTTGCTTGCAGCAAGATCCATGTAATTCACCATGTAGAGATCTGGTGTCCTGTGCAAAAATCACATGCAACTGTTTACTTGGTCTCCAATGACTGCCCTTGCCCCCTCATTTTAAAGGGAACCATCTTTTATTCATTTTCATGTTGTAATCCAGTTTCCTAACATATAGAATTCTCAGTGGGTTTGTGTCAGATTCTCTCCCCTGGGCCAAATTGACTCTCAACGCAGCTGCCCATTAAGTTAATGCAGTGATATTGCTGTGGGGTCCTGGAGGCAGGAAAATGCAGGTGCCTTATACTCCCAGAGTAGTAAACTTAGACAATAGAACCCTTCTCATTGCTCTCAGTTACAGTGTATATAGTGAGAGTTCACACAAATACACAAGAAATTGCAAAGAACCCTTCCAAACACAGCTGTATTACCTGCATTTCCCAATTCTATTATCTGTTTAGACTATATTTCTGAGATTGCCTAATTCTGTGTTAATGGAAATCACGGTGACTCTCCTTCTTTCACCTCTATCTACACCAAGGGGTGTTTCTCCTCCCTCTACTGCCTTTCTGTATGATTAGTGTGGGGGTATTCTGTTTCACCCCCTATTCCATTATCCAAAGTCACCTGGCTTCTCTAAATCTCTGCCTCTCCACTATTAAATTCAAACATTCTTCCATGGTAACCTTTCTCAATAAGCAGCTACATTTTATTGTTTTAATTCTATCTCGTGGAGAAATAGGTGAGTGCTGGGTGCTTCCAAACCATAATCTTGAATCTTCTTGAGGAAACTTAAACAACTTGAGAAACCTGGCTATGAAGGGGAGTATAAAAATAGAGTGGTAGCTGCAAAGAGATAAGGGAGTCAAGATACATTGTTTGTTTAAAAGATAGATGATATTATAGCACTGTTAAAATGCCGAGGAAAGAATCAAAAAGGAAAAGGTGAATATGTAGAAGAGAGAAGCAAGTAACTAAATGGGATGAGGTTCCTGTGAAACTGGAGAGAGAGATCCAGAACACATGACCTAGAACAAGAGGAGAAATTCCTCTTCAATTGTCTAAGTATTGGGATGGAGGGTAGGTAATTAGAGAACAAATAGATGAGTGCCAATGCTATTATGTCTAGAAGATTTGATGGTAGGAGAATGAGGTAATGGGCTGAGATTCAGACCCTGGGGAACAGATTTGGGATCTCAGTAGGTGGATGATGAAAAGCACAGTTGGGATAGTAAACATGCTTTATTTGGAGGCAGCTTCTTCCCTCCCAGTCCCCAGCACAACCCACTGAGTCCTTCCATATGCCTTTTCATATGAAGGCCAAAAGCATGAGAAGGCACATTGCCAACAGGTTACCTAAGTGTGTGCATGCTCATAAGCAGATGTTTATGACTTTGAGTGCATATGCTGAATCAGAGTGTTTGTCACCTTGGCTACATACTAAAAAACATAGACTGCAGAAAGCCTTGGCCAGGGAGCCCAACTAAAGCCATCTTGGGCTTGCCCTCTTTGAGCATGTTCTCATTGAGTGGCTTCCATTTTCTCTATTCAAGATCAGCTGGAATTGAAGTGGGGGAGGAGAAATAGGAGGGCTGGAAAAATTTTAAAAGTTATTAAATAGTGGCTGCAGACTATGATCTTATTTATTGGTTATCTTATTTTAGTTTTGAATCTTCAATATTTTGTTCTCTACCTCTTTGCCTAAAAATACTATAAAATCTCTCTAATTCACTCAAATCCCCTCCAGCTCTTCCCTTTTCATTTTTTTTTACTTTTACTTTGTCCTTTTTACTACCAAACTCCTTGACATAGTAATTCATGGTAATTACCAATTCTTGCACATATTCCATTGCTCCTTAAATCCTTGGGTGTTGAGCAAAGGAAGATGACCCAATGAAGGATGTGAAAGAGGCTCCCCCCGCCCATAGGAGGAAAATCATTATAGAACTATGTTGAGGAAGGTAAATATGGCAAAAGGTTCAATAAAAGATAAAACCAATCTTCTCAATTCACTTACTTCTTCACTGAGGCATCTGGAAGGAATAATTTGTTATTCTTCAGTATAATCACAGGGTTCTGCGTATACCATTCTCTTAAATTACTCTTTAGTGGTTTGCTTGTCTATCACCCCCTGTACTCTATTATTATTGACTCTTCAATTTAGTATAACTTTTTCTTTTCTTTTTTCCTTTTCTCTTAATCTCTCTTTTTCATTCTCTCTCTCTTGCTTTCATTTTCATCTACTATAGCATCCAGCATTGTTTCTAGTGTCAAGTAGGCATGTCTTTTGAGTAAGTGAAATATTTTATCTAATTTGTGGTTTAATTACATCTTCAAATTAAGACCTGAAATTCTAGCATGATGCATGAATATTGTACACTAATGTTCAATCATTCACCAAATGTATATTAAATACCTATTATGTCCCAGGCACTATTGTAAGTGCTAGGGATATAACCATAAACAAACAGACAAAAATAGATTTTTGCAAGTTGTTTTACAAATCAGAAAACTGAAATTTGTGTTACTCTTGGTATTTTTTTCATCTTCTCTAATCCTGTACTATCAAAGGCTGTTATGTAAGCAGAAGAAGCCTCTTTCCCCAGCATCTCCTTTGCTTCCTGCATTGAGGAACATGTTTTTGCAGATATAACCTCTGACTCCTTCAGCTTTCTTCCTTTCTTGGACTGTGGAAATCTCCATAAGTGTTGATAAATTATCAATATGGCAACATATTTTAAAATTTACAAATCAGGGTAAATATTCTCAAATAAAACAAATTTTTTGTTTATGTGAAAACTAACTTACATAAAAAGTCTTACAGTGGTATGAAATTTATATCACATTTAACTGTTAAATATAATGAAAAATCTTCATTAAAAAGTGCATAATTACATGTAGAAAAATAAAAAATTCAGTCAAGATGTATATGAGTTAATATGATATTTGCATTGTCATTTTTATCATCTCCTATTGAAATATTCCCCTCCTACTTCTTACTTTGAAGAACTCAGCTTCCTTAAGAATTGTTTATTATTTCCATCCTCTCTGACCCTCAAACTTTTTGGCAAGTCTCTTAGTACTTCATGCAGATTATCAGGAAATATTTTTCATTAGGGAAAAAAATAAGAAAATGGACAAACCACTGAAACTCTCCTCAATTCTGGAGTCTTAACTGAGAGATGCTAAGTTTATGTATTTTCTCTCTGTTCGCAAAAATAATATTTCCATATTGAAAATCTTTAAATGTATTCAACCATCTATGACCCATGGAGACATTTCCCTTTGTCACATTTTACAAGCACATTCTCATGAAGAACTGACTTAATGTCATAGCATTCATTAAGCAAACAATATGACTGAGTTAACTGCCTAATTCCCTTTTTCTGTTCTGGATGTACCCAACTGAACCCAGTCAAGCTCATAGTCTATAGGAAGATTTCCTTTCTAAATGACTAGATATTTAAGAACCTATAAATATCTGACTATCCAAGGTATAAATCAAAACAAACAGCGTTTTACTAGTTTTCATGTTAAGTTCTTTTACTTTGTCTCTTCAAATGCCGCAGTCTGGCGGGGCACAATTCAGGAACCACTTGTCAAAAGAAACGAACTTTATTTTTAGAACACACACACTGCACAACACGGCTCTTCAGGAATTCCCTCAGAGCCCAACTGCCACCACCGACTTCCCACAAGCCTCTCAACCTCCCCCACTCCTCCTGCTCTTGAGGCCGATTGGCTGGGTCGTGTGGGCAGAGCCAAAAAAAAGTCCCCCAATGAGCAGCTCCGTGGTCTGAAAGGGTGGGGAAACAGCCCAATGAGCATCACCGCAGAGGAGCCAATCAGTTGGCAGCTAGAAGTTTGCTGGGGCCACTGTGAGCCAATCAGCAGCTGGCAACCGGAAGTTTGCTGGCAGCCAGAAGTTTGCTGGGGCCCCTTCGGCTGTGGCTCTCAACATCTCCCCCTCTCTGTTTAAACAACAAGCATGTGGCTTAGGGACCGTGCCTGCCTTAGGTTGTCCAATACTACATATGGTTCTTACCCGTCATCAGATGAGCTGACCTCAAGGCGTCAGCCTCCTGTCTTAGATTGGTACCATTGCAATTGGATCTTACCCATCATTGACTACCGGTCCAGCATACAGCCACACCTGTGAATAGGTCTTTGTACCAGCGGGAGGGTGAGGTTCTTTGCCTCACCTCTGTTGACCCCCAAATTTTAGCTGAACGACCATCACAAGCAGAAAGGAGGAAGATACACCAAGCCAATTGAAGGCTCCTTTTGGAAAAATTGCACCACCAATGACACCATCAGAAAAAATACCCCAACACTACCACAAGTCGCTGCACCAACAGATAGTTCACAATGCATACAAGTGATTTCATAATGCATACAAGTGATACATAGTCCAGGCAAGTTCTGCAAGCAGTTCAGTGATGGCTCCTTTTGGAAAAATTGTACCACCGATGACACCATCAGCAAAAATACCCCAACACTACCACAAGTTGCTGCACCAACAGATAGTTCATAATGCGTACAAGTGAGTTACAAGTGATACATAGTCCAGGCAAGTTCTGCAAGCAGTTCAGTGATAGCTATTGCAGAAGCTGTAGATTGGTTTTATCTTTGTCTTCACCAGCACTGAGATGAAGATAGGAATTCTGGCAATAATGGCTAAAGAAAAAATTATGTAACATTCCAGAAGGCACTAAAAGAAAACAATTTTCTGAACAATTTACATTATCTTGAAGAGAATTATTAAATATAATGAAAAGGAAAGGTGAAAGTAAACAAACAGATCTGTTAACCTCCTTTTTTGCTCACATATTAAAACAATCCTCAACAGCTGTTTACCCAATTTAAATTAAACCATTTAAATCACGTGAATAAAAAAATATTTGGATCCATTTTTTCATGAGCGATCATCATATATGATATATGGACATACGTACATACAAACATACAATATAAAACACAAGTGTGCACACATAATATAATACATACAACACATAACATAATAGTAAAGGCCTTATAACTTTTTACAGGTGAAATCTCCATTGCAATGTTTAAAAACTCTATAGTCAAAAAATAGAACTGATCAGCAAAACATTAACCTAGGTCTGTATGAGCTCAAAAAACAAAATAGAACTTCATGATGTGGGAAAGGGCAATAATAAAATAGATATTGAAAAAAGCATCCTGGTTCTGTCGCAGATGTAAGGATAGCCAAACTGGAGTTCTGGATGTCAGCTGTTATGGATTTGAGCCAAATCATCTTCTTTTTGGTCTGTAGAAATCGATTTAGTTAATCTCTCTGGAATCCAAATCAGCTGCTGTTCTCCCTGTGGAAACTCACAAACAGACCCCGACTCCAGACAATTACTGGGTCAGGACCTTTCCATTGTCCTGTTAGAATATCCTTCCAAAGTACCTTGGGCTTATATACATTTTTTGGACACATATGCCTTTCCACAGCACTAAGCCCTGATGAATCCAAATTTAAAAAGTTTAGAGTAAAAAGGGTCATTTTAAGTTTATCTTTGGGGAATATATACCCCTTCCTAATTCCCTCTTTTTGCTTTAATAAGTACATTTTAATAGTTTGATGAGCTCTTTCAACTATGCCTTGTCCCTGTGGATTGTATGGGATTCCTGTTATATGAGTAATGCCAAATAATGAGCAAAATTGTTTAAAAGAGGTAGAAGTATAACCAGGGGCATTATCTGTTTTTAACTGTTTTGGAACGCCCACAGTGGCAAAATTTTGTAAGCAATGAGCTATAATATCTTTAGTTTTTTCTCCGGCATGAAGGGAGCCCATCAAGAATCTGGAAGAAGTATCAACTGTAACATGAAAATATTTTAATTTTCCAAATTCTGGCAAGTGTGTGACGTCCATCTGCCAAATATGGTTAGGTATCAGTCCTCTAGGATTGACTCCAAGATTAACCTGTGGTAAAAAGGTCACACAATTTTGACATTGTTTTATTATTTGTCTAGCTTGTTCCTTAGTTATTTTAAAACACTTTTGTAAAGTATTAGCATTGACATGGAACTTTTTATGAAAATTTGTAGCTTCTTCTAGTGTAGAGAAAATATGTATGTCATGTGTAGTTTTATCTGCTAAATCATTGCCCAAACTAAGGGCTCCAGGCAATCCTGTATGTGCCCTGATATGTCCTATAAAGAATGGATCTTTTCTGTCCCAGATTAGACTTTATAGAGTGGAAAGCAAAGAGAAAACAGTAGAGGAAGGGGAAATCCTACCAGCATCTTCAAGGGATACTATAGCATTAACTATATACTGACTATCGGAAAATAAATTAAATACAGAATCTTTACACATCACAAAAGCTTGTAATACTGCATTAAGCTCTACCTTTTGAGCTGATTGGGTACTAAAAATGTAAAAATTTGATCAGGTGTAACTATTGCTGCTGTACCATGATTTGACCCATCAGTGAATATATTTGGAGCATTCATGATAGGTTTTTTTTCTTGTCATTTTTGGAAAAATTACAGGATGCAATGACCAAAAAGACAATAAAGGATTAGATGGTAAGTGGTTATCAAATGAAACATTAGATTTGCACATGATTATTGCCCAAGTATTTAACTCATTAGCTAACTCATCAATTTGATCCATAGTATATGGAGTAATAATTTTATTGGGAGAAATTCCAAACACTCCCTTTGCTACTTTTATTCCTTTGAGTATTAATTGTCCTATACCCTCAGGATACCTAGTAAGGATAGTGTTAGGAGAATAAGATAAATGTATCCACAATAATGGACCTTCTTGCCAAAATACTCCTGTAGGAATATTTCTTGTTGATAGTACAATAAATTGAAAAAAAAGTCCCCCAATGAGCAGCTCCATGGTCTGAAGGGGCGGGGAAACAGCCCAATGAGCATCACCACAGAGGAGCTAATCAGTTGGCAGCTAGAAGTTTGCTGGGACCGCTGTGAGCCAATCATCAGCTGGCAGCTTGGAGTTTGCTGGCAGCTGGAAGTTTACTGGGGCCCCTTTGGCTGTGGCTCTCAACATTCAAATTAGCTTTTTTCCCCTTACAACTCTTTGATAATCACCAATATTGATATAAGACTTTAGTGGTAAAAAATACTAGCACCAAAACATTTATGGAGGGTTTCTTATGTGCCAGCATGAATTCTCTCACTCTTTACAACAATCCAATAAGGTTTGTGATTTTACATTCCCTTTATAGATGAGAAATTGAAGCACACAGAAGTTAAGTAACTTTCCCAGTGTCATACACTGAATAAATGGCAGACTCAGTTCTGTTGAAACCAGAGTTCTTGCTCTTAAAAACAGGCTATGGTAAAGACAGTGGAATGAAGCAGACATAACTTTCCTAGTGCATATATGAATACAGCTCAGTGAATCTCACCATCATGTACATCCATAAGACTGGGGTCCTAATTGGAATGAGATGTATTTCATGTTTGTATAATTATATCAACATGGATTCTACTATCATTTATAAATTTAAAAAAAACAATAAAAATAGACTATGGTGTATCCCTGTATCCTATAGGTTCCAATTTAAAAGCAGCATTATGGAAACCAGTGGTATTTGTTGAGGTGCTGGATATTTTTTGATGGTTTAGGAGAACAGTAATACAGAATATTTTAAATAGTAACTGTTCCAGAAAATTCAAAATACTTGGTCTCCATAATTAAAGCACATTGGCCACAAAACACTTAAATTATGTAAAACAAAGTAATATTTGCCTTAAAGAAAGAAGGACTATGCTAAAGATGGTAGAGAACTGAGGATAATGGGAGGAAGAAATGAGGCTGAGAAATAAGATTTAGTTTTCTAACTGAGGAGAGCTAGAAGGAGAAAAACCCATAAATCACTCTGGCTGTTATTGAAAAAAATACTTGTAAAGTTCCCTCAGCTTGGCAAAGGTTAAGAGAACAATAATGTTTTGTCAGCCCAAGCTACCCAAGGAGCTGATTAGAACAGAAAGCTTATCCTGAATTGCTAGAGAGGAACCCACTTAAAGGGTCTTCTTGTCTTATAGTCTGCAATCGGGAGACAAGAAGTAACTCATCTTTCTTTTACCCCTGACTCTGTTTTGAACTTTTGTTAATGGAAAATCAGTCTGGCTGCTATCCTTGCATATTCTCCAAAACTCTAGCACCAATTTTAGCAGTGATCAATTTAATATGGATATTTACAAAATTTTGGCATCTTTGAACTTTTTTTTTTTTAGTTTAGATGGACACAATATCTTTACTTTTATTTGTTTACTTTTATGTGGTGCTGAGGATTGAATCCAGGGCCTCATGCGTGCGAGGCAAGCACTCTACCACTGAGCTAGCTATAACTCCAGCTCACCAAGTTTTAACATCATAACTGATTGTTACCCATCATAAAAAATATGGTAATAGCATTATTAAATTCGTTATTGCCAACACAAAACCAAATACATATCCCTACTTAAACTGGTGCAATCATCATGAGTCATGGTAAATTAAATCTTCCAGAAATGAGAGATTGGCTCTACAAAGGATAGTTTCCTATTGTCTCTATAATTCAAGCACAAGAAAGGCTGTCAATCTTTGTAGTTTTTAATCATCTGAGAGCAAGGTCAAAGAATCTATGATACGTGGCCTGAATCTTGCTGCCAAGATTGAGTTTGAATAGCAAATTCCAAGGGTTCACATCTCTACTTACTTTGTCTGTAATTACAAAAATCTAAACTGGTTTTAAGTTTCTAATATTCTTTTTTAAGATTTGATTTTTTTCTCATGAAATTCTTCTGTAGATTTATCTATAAGTTTTTTTTCACCCTTTTAGCTCTCTTCTTATTTTTTTTTCATTTTCTTCTCAAATAACAATATCGTACAACAAAACTATTACTTTTATTTATTGATGAAACTGGAAGTTTGTGTTATATTTTTTAAAAATATGGATGACTGCTTCTTTCCAACCTTAAAGTTTATAAAATCTAGTATAGTTTCTCCCTCTAAACTGAAGCCGCAAGCAGCAACATGTCATAGTTTGTCAGGCTTTCCTGGTCTGTCATGTTGATTATTCTCACTCACCATTTAAAAATTCTTTGAATCTGTCAATAACTAAATAAAAAAAGTAATGCAGGTGGCATGAGATTTCATTTTACAGAGGTTCATTGTAACAAGTCTTCACAGAAAATTCTGCTCTTGATGAGGATATACATTTGTGAAACCTTTTAAAAATAAAATTAAGAATCATGAATGAAGACATTATTTACATAGCCCCTAAAATGGAAACTTTATCAATTATTTAGTGTAACAGTATTTATTTCATTTTTATTTATAGTGATATAAAGTTATAAATAAAATACCCACAAATATGGAAATGATTGAATAAATTATGCAATATACATACGATTGAATATAACATTGACATTCAAAGTTGAGGTGCCTAAAGAATATTTAATGCAATAAGGTAGGTTCACAACAAGATGTTTAGTCAAAGAAAATCCAAACAGCATATCCTGGATACTTCTAATTGGTTTTAAAATATCCTAAAAAGGACTAGAAGTAAATGTATAGACTTGCTAAAGTTTCTGTAACAAGCACATTTTACTTTCATAGTCAGATGTACATGCTCCTGTGTGGAAACATTAATAAAGATGTCACTTTCAGAAATCTCTGTTTGGTAAAAATGACACATTTGAGGATTCCTGTGCTTTTTCCTACTATGGGCTGTAGTTCATCTTTATTGGCTAGGTGCCTACATGGTACCCATCTAATTACCTTTTCAACAAGGCTTTTTACTGTTTAGGGAGACAGTGCAGTAAACCTTGATTAAACAAATTATATAAAGACAGAATTTTGAGTTGAAAAAAAACCTTGAAGGTCATCCAGTCTAAGCCCTTATTCTCTCCTTCAGTTTCAACTTCAGATACAAAAAACTTTTACATTATTAGAAAAGAGAAAACAAATTCCAGTCTAAAGCCAATTCCCACAGATGATTTCACAAAAGTAAAAGAAAGAAAATAATAGTATGTTTGTAAGAGGTTTGTATTGTACAATTTTTTTACATATCTAATTTCATTTAATAGCCTATATTTGTTCTGATATACAAGGGAAAATTGAGATTAGATACCTGTTAGTACCACATTTATTAAACTTAGGCCTGTCCCAACACTAAATCCCCTTCTCTTACTATATCACAAGGTAAGTATGTGAACATCTATTTTGGAATATGCACAGAGAACTGATTTTAATTACAGATTTAATAGCAAATATTTGAGTTTTGTCCTGGAAGGCATCAGTTCTGTTTGCAATTCTGTTATTGATTGTATGCTGAGCCATACTTTGTGTATTTTGGTTCTATCCTAATGACCCCTGCCTGTTGGTTTGAAACCCATGAGAGCCATGACATTATTTAATTAACCCTGTGGTTTCTCCCTTTGTGGGCTTGGTCTAGGCTGAATGAGGGATTTTACTGCTGGTTTCTATTTCCTGTCATAATAGAAAACTGACAATTAACAACCAGTACCCTTTTTAAGGATGTATAATAGGGTCATAAAAAAAGTCAGATGAAGATTTAAGAAGCAAGGATACCTTTTTAAATCTCTTGAAAAATTTGCCAGAGAGGATATAGGTGGATCCTGGCTTTTTAGCTGTGTTCTCTTAATGAAATTCTAATGTCTAGACTGGCAGATAATGAGGATTGGGCTATAACTTGATTGAGTCAGAACTGAGTGATAAATAAAGTTGCTTAATGAAGGACTCAGTATCTCCCAGAAAGCAGATTAGAAATGTTCACACTTGCTAATGTGAATAAATTCCACCTTGGCTTTTGGATAAATCTTGATTCATTCAAGATGGAATTTGTTTCTACAGATATAGGCTTCTCTCACCTAGTAAGATTTTTAGGTTACAATTATTTATGGGGTTCCCCCACATACAAAATCCATTCTGCTTCTTGCTCATTTCTATCTTTTAGTCATAGTCTGTAAATTGGCATCACAATATGCTCTGCCCATAGGATATTTCTCTTTCAGATTGCAATTACTTTAAGATTTTTACTTGCTGTCATTTATTAAAATTAATATTTACTGGGTGCTTAGTATTTATAATACATTATGCTGTCCATAATGGTTAGATTTCAGGTTTCTAATATTTATTTGGAAACATTTTTCTATTCTAACATGGCTTTTCTTTTACTTTTCATACCTATTTGTGGTCCCATCTGAAGGGATATCTGCCCTATCACATCTTTTAAACTGAAGTAGGCCCTTGAATTCCCTCCAATATTTTCAAGAAGAGTCTTTGTCAGCCTGTTTTATATGCATTTTCTTTTTCAGTTATTCCCAAAGTTTTTTAATCAAAACTACCAAATAAATAGTTTATGACAGTTTATGACCTGATGGGTGATTTAAGGAGTTTTGCTTGCAAACATTAGTTCTCTCTTTGCTGTACTGGGTATTGTCTTTCTTCACCATCATCAAAAGACCAGACCACCACTTTTTATAGGCTTTCATTTTTTTTCAGTTTTCATTTATTTGACAATTAAGGAGTCACAGACAGACTTGCCAATGAAGGGAAGGAGGGCATCTAAATCCATTCATTATTCTAGACAGAAATGTTTAGTGCACTAACAGTTAAGAAAAACTTTTTTCCTTTTGGAAAAAAAAAGACATAAAAAGAGTAAAGCAAACTCTTCAGCTTTAATTGGCACCTATGTTTGGAGAAAAAACAAGAAGAAGGAAAAAGGTGAAAGAGAGTCCATACATATGTAAGTCCAATATAGGATTCAAAACCCTACCAAGATCTAGGTTACATAGACATGGCATTTGTTTTTACCTCTCCCAAACATGATATAATTGGGTACCATCTTTTAAGTCTTTAATAACCATTAATAAGTCAACAGTTCAAATACTTTAAGAGCCTATTACAAGGAAATTATTGTGCCAGATATTAAACAAGTTAGGAGAAATACAATCCCATGACTACCTTCAAGAGTTACTGTTTAGTTGTAACAATAAGAGACAATATAAGGAGTCACAAAAAGGAGTAAACAGGCATTCGAAATGGGAGTATGAGCATTGAGTTGAGGATCTGAAAAACTGCGCTCTATTCCTTTTCTACTACTTCCTTGCTATGTGCTTAGGCAAGTCATATCTCTTGCAAGTTGTCTTCTTTCTCTACCACCCCCATTCTGAATGAAGGGTGCGATGGGGACAGGTGTCATTCTAGATCTGTAAGATATAAGACAATAAATATTTGAGATGATTACTTATGAGCTCCGTTGTGTTGCCTTAACTGAAGTATACAGTTAGTTGTGAGCAGCTTTCCTTTTCACAGACTGACAGAACTAGGTCCAAATTTTCCCCAGTTCGATAGCAAGCTCAAAACGACATCTTTCCATCCAGATGCTCTGCACCCAATGGCGCAGCTTCCAAAATGATTATTGTGACTCACAGAAAAAGTTTGAAGTGTATTATCGACAAGGTTTGCTGAGAGAAAGACTTCTCTTAAAAATTAACTTTCGATATGTGAAGATGACTGAAAGGAGTTAATTGCACTTCTAAGAGTGAACAAGGTGAGTAATCAATTCCTTAGGATCTTCAAGCCTATATATGTCAAAACCCAATTGAAATGCAATTCATTCTGGCAGAAATGACCCGTCAAGCCATAAATAGGTAACAGCTCAGTAGAGGTTAATAGCAAATAGAAGTTGAGCGCAGCTGGCAGGGTAGGTGAAGAGAGCTCAATAGATGGCACCTGGCGAGCGGGAAGAGGTTCTCAGAGGTGAAAAGCTACAAAACACATGTCCAGTTCATAACATCACCCAAAGCAGGAGCTAAGGGAGCTCTGCAGACTCGGACTCCAGTCGATCCAGTTCGCACCTTTGCAAGCATTCTATTCATTTACACTTGCGTCCTTCAACAGGTAGCACCCATTACAGTCCTCAAAGCACCGCCAGGGTCTACGGCCAAAATTGCTGTCAATCAAATACCTCACCTACTTTTCTAAATTCTCCCCTCCCCCTTTCATTGGCTTTTCCTCCGGCCTATCCTCTAATTTCTTCCGCGCCTGGAGACTACGGAACTTGGCGATATGGAGCATAGGATTGGCGGCAAAGCGGCTCCGGCCCTTTGACGTCCCAGACCGCTCCACCCTTCTCCCCGCCCGCGCAGCCGAGGAGGGGGGGCGGGGCGAAAGAGGGGCCGTATCGGGGCGGGGCTTGCCTCCCACGGCGGGAGGGCGGAGCCTGTGGTGGAGCCCGCCTGCTCGGTTAGGACCTCGGAGAGCGCCTGGCGCCGCGACCTGAGGGATCGGAGAAGCGGCCGCAGCTCGGCCGGACCAACGCCTGCGAACTCACCGCCCTACACGCCTTCAGCTTCCCGGGCTGGCAGGCGGCTAGTGGCGTCTGAGGAAGGTGCCTAGTCCTGGGTCAGATATTCACCTGCAGGGACGCCACGGCCGTCCAGCCCCGGCTGGCTCACACCTGTGTGTGTGTGTGTGTGTGTGTGTACGTGTGTGTGTGCGCGCGCGCGCGTGTGCTTGTGTGAGTGAGCCCGCGAGAATATCTGTGAGAGTGTTTGTGTGTGTTCCAGCTGGGCGCGCGGCGGTGTGAGGGTGTTTGTGTGTTCGCGCGCCCGCGGGCTGGAGCTCCGCGCCACGGTGCTCGGCCCAGGGGAGGGACGCGGGAGCGTCGGGTTCGGGCTGCAGCCGTTGCCGCCACCGCCTCACGTCCCCTGAGAGCCGCCACCTTGCTGCGGAGAGAGCGGACCGCGGGCGGGCGAGAGCGGCGGCGGCTGCGGGCTGCGGGCTGCGGGCTGCGGGCGGGGGGGTGGGGGCAAGCGACGCGGGGAGAAAAGGGGGCAGGAGATCGGGAGAGGGAGGGGGAGGCAGAGGGACAAGTGGAGGCAGCTGTTGTCGCCTCTCGCCCCTCCCGTCGGCTGAGCCTCTGGGTCACCCCCAAATGATTTTGGGACTCGGGCTGTTGGGTTTGGGGACGGAAAAAGGCACTTTTGCCTCTCAATCCCCAAATTCCCTAGTGAGAAAAAGAGCGTTGAATATGATGGGGAGAGAGCCCGGAAGATGGTGGCAGAGTAAATACTGGCTCCCCCGCAACGTCGTTTTTCTGGAAATAAAATATTCTGAACTGAACCTTTAGAAGAAAGCCCGCCTTTAAGAGAGACACAGGGGTCTTAGTCTATTGGACTCTGGTTTGATTGTATAATAATGATGATATAATGCTAATGACGATGATGACACTGCCTTTTATTTTTACCCCAGTGCTGATAAAGCGTAGCTACAGCTGAGGAGAAAGCCCTTGAAAATCTTGGAGTTGTGTTTTATTTATTTATTTTATAAAGATACGTTTTTTAAGAATTCAAATTTGACAAAATGAAGCCTCTTTTTCTTTTTCTTCCCCAGTTATAGCCAATGCTCATAAAATGGAGATTGGCTTGGCTAATGAAAAGATAAAAGCTTTTCCTGATCTGATTCTATGTGTTAAGTGGCCCCTTTCTTCTTTCCTTTGAATTTCTCAACAGTGTTTAAAATGAAGAAGTTTAATTTCCGAAAAGTTTTGGATGGCTTAACTGCCTCCTCCCCTGGCAGTGGTAGCAGCAGTGGCAGTAACAGTGGTGGTGGGGCTGGAAGTGGTTCCCTGCATCCAGGAGCAACTGCAGGGATTCTTAGAGAGGAGATTCAGGAGACCCTGACTTCAGAGTATTTCCAGATTTGCAAGGTAAGTTTTGAGTTGGTTTAATGCCTATCAATTCTTTGTTGTTGCAAAGGAACAAGGGGAACATACATAAACCCACATACATTAGGTACTGGAAATTGTTGAGATGCCAGCATCAGAGTCTGGTGCAGAGAACCCTGTGGGTAGGTCAGTTTGAGTTAATAAAGATATTTCAACTTTAACATCAACTTAAAAAGCAGTGACAGTTTAGGGAAAGAAATAAGTACACACAAAAAGTAGAATTTGCAAGATTATGTTTTGTCCACCCAATAGTGGACAAAATATAATATTTATGTGTAAGTAGTAAACTGAAGGAGAAGATAATCACTTGTTTTCCTGAACTAGCATTCAGAGAAACTAATTGTTATTCTGTTTTACTGTTCAGTATAAAATGAATAAAGTATTAACGTGTTGCTAGAATGAAGTAGATAATGGCTACATAAATGTATCTATTTTTTAAAGGATCCAGTGGCATTGCCTTAAAATTATGAACATAAAAACATCCCCAGATTTTTAGACTCTTCATAAATGTATATATAAACAAATTCATGGTCTTACTACTTGTGAAAACTTATAATACTTGTAAGAACTCAAAAATAGTTAATGTGCAGTTTAGTAAGAAAATATTTTAGGTAATTATACTTTGATGTTGAATTTCTAATGAATAAGCAAAAAATATATAGTTTCCAATAGGATGAGATGAGAATTTATAAAACAAGCATTATGTTAATATGTTGAGATATTATAATACCATTTTATGATCTAAAGTGATTTATAATCTTTACTGCACTTTTTTGGGTTACTTTGAAATGTACTTTTGACATGGTTTATACAAGAAAAAGCTTTAAGTCATTTGTCTCATACAAATGAATATAGTTTTATAAATGTGCTTGAATACATAAGAAAAAAATAGTAAAATTAGAAATCACAGAAATTAAGAACCAAATATTGATAATTTAAGGAAATTCTTTTTGGAATTATTCAATAATTTTTGTAGTAAAAAATAATGTATAAATGAAATAAGTATCAATAATTGCCTCAGCCTCTATTCCTAGTAGGTTGTCATAAAAGCATTAAATCTGGAGTTATTAATAATTTAAAAGCCAATTTTATTCAGAATTAAACAAACAGATTTAATTCTAACTCACACTGAAATTTTTTTACAATAGTGATTTTTTTCTCAATATGAAATAACAGATAGTTTGTCAGATTGAAGAATGGCTTAATAGGGGTGATGAGGCAAATGTGCAAGAGAGTCCGAGAGGCCAAATTTAAACTAACTAGGTAGGGGGATTAGGCTTTGATGCACTAAACTTGGACATATTGCTATTTCTATTCCCAGATTCTGAAAATTTTTTTCAAATTCCCTCAATTCATGGATATAATAATAGTGATTCTGGAGAATTTTGCTAGAGATATATTAGTATAAAAAAGCAGACTGGCATGGGCATTTGAGGATATAAAGCTGGTAGAGAAAATATTCAGATCAAATATTTCAGAAAAATATGTGAATGTAAGAAAATAAAATGGAATACGTAGTCATCTACCTTCTCAGACAAGAGATGGTCATGGAAGTGGCAGCAGTTAAGTATGTACTACTTCAAAAATATATGGCATGGTAGGAAGAACATTGGCTTAGGATTCAGAAAATTTGCGTTTTACTTAAAGTTCTATTGTTTGCCAGCTAGATTATCTTGGGCAAGGCATTTATCTTCCTTGAAATTTCATTCCTGCATCTGTATTATGGGAATAAATATTTCACCTCTTATCTGTAAGAGGTTATTGGAAAATGAGAGAAGACAATAAGGTGAAGGTATTTGCATAGATTGGAAAGGGTGATAAAATGTACATTGGATTAAAATTTTAAAAATTACCTTTTTAAATAGTGGAACAAATATAATTTATAATAATATATATTACAATAATAGGTAATGATTTCCAAATAAATTATAAGGATAGATATCTATATAAACTATGTACCAATAGTACTGAAGTCTTACTAAATGGGGAAAATACTATGGCATTTTTGAATAGGAATATAGTTAATTTTAAAAAGTGGTTATGATTGTATTATAGGGTACCTAGTCTATAATAAAATATATAAAAATGGATTGAGAAAATTCCATAATTAGAGCTATTACTAAAATGGGGACTTCATTTCAACTCACTGATTAAATGTGCCAATGAACATTTTATTCTGAGTTCTGAGGAGTTGGCACCTTCTGGCCAACTCCTTTTCTACCTTTTAAACATGGCCATAATTAAAATGTGCATCTAGAAAATCACCCCCCTCTACTATCTGATGAGTCATCAAGTCATTCTATTTCCTAGTGTTTCTGAAATTTATTCTCTTTTGTCCATTACCAGTACTTGTTCATTCCATCATATTTTCTTGCTTGGCCTCTTGAAACCACTTCTTAACTCATTTCCTCACTTTTTGTTTTACCTCATCACACTTCAGTTTGTTGTAGTAATGTTATTTCTGAAATACAATGTTAATTTTGTCATTTTCCTGTTAAAAATTCTATGTTGATTTCCCTAGAGCAGGGGTTTTCTATGTGAAACCCTGGTAAATAACACTTATTAGGAAAAATAAATAAATGTACTTTTTGGCATATATTTATCTTATAAATTATAACAAGTTATATATCTGTGAAGATAAATTTTAAAAATATTTGGTTTTTGTTGTATAATATCCACAGACAGATATGAGGGCATTGTTAGCTTTAAAAAAAAGTGTAAAGCTGTACCCTTTGCAGCCAATGAAATAACTAGGAAGAACATAGGAAAAAAAAAAGATGAGCACATCAATTTACTACATCTTGTTTTAAGTTCAGTATGTATTTGAATGCCCCTGTTATTTGTGAAAGATATGAACTTGAATTCTTTGAAGTACAATTTTAAGCCACTGCTTTATACAATCCATTTCAAACTGCTTAACTTTCATATAGTTCCCTTCAGAAGGCATTCCTGTTTACCTTTCCATCTTCATTTCTCTGGTTCCTAAGGCATTTTGTGCTCCCTGAAAGCATTATATTGTTATATATCTTCTGCTTTTTCTTGTTCTGTAGCCTCTGACTAGAATGCTTTCTTCCACCTTTAATATAATTGAAGAACTCCCAATTTAACCTTTATCGTGTCAGTCACTACCACTGTGAAACTGGCTCTGGCCACTGCCTCCTCATCTACCTACCCAGGTTATTTTATTTATTTTTCCTCTTTTGTTTTCGTATGGCACCTGCCATTTATCTATAGTGTAAATTCAGCACCTTGTGATTTTTAAAAAACCTATCACTGCTATTATACTATGAACTCTTTGAAGTGAAAACATGTTTTATTTTAGTTTTTTACTTCCTTATTGTTAGAGTGTACATCAATTAGCAGGCCAGTGTTTATCAACTCTGCTGTCTAAAAGAGACTCTGGCCTCACTCCAGTCTTGGAGAATCAAAATCTCTAGGGATAGGGCCTAGACAGTTGCATTTTTGAAAAAGGCCCTACAGGAAATTTTAATGTATAGTTAATATTGAGAACCATTACAGTAGGCATTGATATGCTTTTTAAATGAATGAAGCAGTGTATACATGGTTAATTAATTGAAAGAGATTAAAGCAGAAAACTGTTACTAATGATGTGTGTCTTAACCATTTTAATTGAAAACATATATTTAGTTTACAAATCACTTGATTAATGACCAAGATTTATTTTATTGAGTGGCCATCTCTTGCCTGGGCTACTATAGCCTCTGTGTCTTCTCCCTAATTTACTCAGGCCTCAGTGCAATGAGTGACTATAGTTACTCTGGAGTTCTGTGTGGATCTCCTATAAATCATCATAAGTTTGTATGTATAACTTGCTGTTTTATTAAAGTGTAAGGACTTAGGCTTTTGAAACAAACTCAGTGTTACGTCTATGTGTGTGTATACATATACATAGGTATATATATATACATGTATGTGTGTGTTATAAATTATTTTCATCCAGGTGGCTAACCTGGACCACACCTAATTAATCTGGTAGCAGTAAAATGTGGGTATTGAAGAGTAGTTTACTAGTTTTAAGCATTCAGTGAACCATTAAGTGTATGTCTGTCTGTGGTACAGTGAAATTGCAGAGTTTTTGTTAATCTAGTGTGTTAAAATTAGTTTTAATTAATCTAGTAAGTTAAAATTAGTTTTGAGAGCTTTATCTTTAAGATATTGGAACTTCATAATAGTCATGTGAGAAAGGCAAGGCAAAGAAAGTGTAAATATTGTAATTTTATTGATAAAACATCTGAGGCCAGAAAATTGAAATGATATCCTTAGGTCTGCAAGTTTGGTAAGAATCATAGGTAAATTTAACATTCTGTTCTTCAGTTCTTGAATCTAGTATTTTTCATTCACCTTTCTCATTTTCTGAAAAAGACAAAATATGATAAATTCCTAAGGAAGCATGGAGACTTTGAGAAGATAAATGATCCTGTTCTATTTCTTCAAAATATATACCAAAGCTGATCATGTGTCTTTATTGCTTCCACTGCTACCCTGATCCAAACTCTTACATCTCTTGATTGAGATTCAAACAAGGTCCACATTGTATTTTCATTTGACTTAGTTATAAATGCATAGGGTTTTTGATAAAATCAGTTAACCTGTGCTTTTGGATATGTTAATGAAAACAAAACTGATTCCCTTCTGAACTGGAAGGCCCTACATGAACAAGTGGGTGCACGATAAGAGGACAAATACAACTTTTGAAAGCTGTTTTGTACAGATGGTAAAATTGTCTAAGGGGTTGAAAAAAATATTTTCAAGTCAATCTAAGCCATTCTATTTTGTGATGCCCCATAGGGTGGGCTTTAGTAAGAATGTTAGAAAAGAGAAGCCAAAAGACAAAGTATTTGCCAAAGTGAATAACAGTGGGGTGGATTTTCCAGATGCCACTGGATGTTAATTTTTAAATATGAAATAAGTTTTTGGAGGGACTTTGCAGTGCTTAGAATAAGGTTATAGAGCAACAAGCTGAAAGTAAACTGGTTAAAGTCTGTTATTTCTAACTTGGATTTCTCCTAAGTTATAACCTATTTAAGACTCAGGCAAATAGGCTAAACATTCTTGAGTAACTGAATTGGAATGTGGTTAAGAGGATGATCAGAATACAAATGAGGGGCATTTATTTATTTATTATAAATAATGTGTATACTATATTTATTGGTTTCTTATATAATTCAGAAAGTTCCTTATTCTGATGTGTTGCTATCCTTTGGTAGCACATCATTGAATTTTTCTTTTTTATTCCAGTTCCATTTTAACCAAAATTCCTTTATCTTTGAGGTAATAGTCAATATATTATTGTACTTTGTAATAGCTACACAGGGTAAATTAGTGATGTCACTTATTATGTAAACACTTATTAAAGGCTTATTTACATATAATTCTACACAGGTCACTTCCTAATTGAGCCATTATTTTTTAGAAATGAATTTTCAAAGTAAGTACATACTCTATGAACCATTTTTAATGATTTATATGATAATTTGCATAATTTGTATACTTCAATTCATTCTTTATAACTTCTATGAAAGTCTTATTAAAAATCATTTTCTTTGCTGCCTTTCTTCCCCTTTTTCTTGTATTTATGCTATTTTTGAAACATTTTATAATTTTTTTGGGCTATTTTTCTTTTTGTGCTTTGATGCATTAATTTCTGTTTATTTTTCTCTTAGCCAAACATTCTTCTATTCACTTCTATAACAAGTCTAATACTTTTATTGGGACTATTAACATACCAGAATAACTCAGTCACAGTTTCTATTTTATTTATCTGTTTCTTCTTAAAAGGGCTGAAAAATTTTTAGTTTTATTGTTCAGCTCAATATAAGCATCAAATATTTATCTTCAGATTACTTCTTTTTATAAATTAATTTTTTTTTTAGTTTCAGATGGACATAATACCTTTATTTTGCTTATTTTATGTGGTGCTGTGAGGATTGAACCAAGTGTCTCACAGGTGCAAGGCAAGTGCTCTACCTCTGAGCCACAACCTCAGCCCCCAGATCACACTTTTTCCCCCCGATTACATACTTTGTATTCATAAAAAGCAGGATTATACATATATTTATTATTATTTAATTTTGACATTTTTTAAATGCCTGTATATATCATTCTAAGAAAGCTGTAGATTTTAAAAGTCTGGAACACAAGATACATATCTAGAAAACAAGGTTCTAAGTTGAGCATCTGAAAGTTGGTAGCTAAAGAAAAAATAAGAAAGGAAAGGAAAATATGCCAGGTATAATTTATACACAATCGCATTTAAGATATCAAGTACTCGGATCAACAAATTTTGAAAGTTATTTACATCTGTATAGTTATCAGTCAAAATAAGATATAGAATTCTTAAGTTTACTTAAATTTTCTTCCTGTCCCTTTTTATTCAGTTTCTCACCTCTACCCCTTTATGGAGGCCACTAAGTTCTGACTCCTAGCACCATGGTTTACTCTTGCTTGTTCTTGAACTTCATAAAATAGAATCAAACAAACTGAAGAATGTGTATGTGTGACTTTCATACATAACAGTTTTTGAAATTTGTCTATGTTGTTAAATATATTGGGAATTTGTTCATTTTTTCTATAAATAATTTTATTATATATTTACTTAATAAGTTCTAAAAATCTATTAGGATCTATCATTGACTTTTTTGATAGTCAAAAATTTTAATTGGTTCTTTTTAGTTATATATATAGTATTAGGATTCATTTTGGCAAATCATAAAAGCATGGAATATAATTTGTTCTAATTCAGTCCCCAGTATTTCCTTTTCCCTTCACTCCTCACTCCTTACCTCTACTCTACTGATTTGTCTATTTACTTATAGTTTCTTTTTAAAATTAGTGTCTTTGGGGTACACATGATGGTGAGAATCATTGTGGCATATTAATTTATGTCCATAGGAAAATTAGGTCAGATTCATTTCAATGTTTTTTTCTTTTCCCATTCCCACTCTTACCCCTTCAATCCCATTCATCCACTCCACTGATCTTTCTTCTGTTTTTTATTTATTTATTTATTTATTTTTATTTTTATTTTTTTTTCTTCTGTTTTTTTATATCCCTCTTTATTTTGAATTAGCTTTTGCATATCAGACAAAACATTTGACATTTGACTTTTGGGGATTGACTTATTTTACTTAGCATGTTAATCTCTGGTTCCATCCATTTACCATCAAATGCCATAATGTCATTCTTCTTTATGGCTGAATAATACTACATTGTGTAGATATATCACATTTTCTTTATCCATTCATCTATTAAAGGGCATCTAAGTTGGTTTCTTGGTTCCATTGCCTGGCTTTTGTGAATTGTGCTGCTGTAAACATTGATGTGGCTGCATCACTGTAATATGCTGATTTTAAATGTTTTGGATATATGCTGAAGATTGGGATAGCTGGGTAAAATGGTGGTTTCATTCCTAGTTTTTTTTGAGAAATCTCCATACTGATTTCCAGAGTATTTGCAATAATGTGCAGTACTGCCAACAATATGAGTGTACATTTCTCCCACATCCTCACCAACATTTATTGTTATTTGTATTCTTGATAATTATCCTTCTGATGGAGTGAGATGAAATATCAGTGTAGTTTTAATTTGAATTTCTCTGATTGTTAGGAATAGAACCACCATTTGACCCAGTTATCCCACTCCTCAATATATATCCAAAGGATTTAAAATAAATGTACTATAGTGATGCAGCCACATCAATGTTTATAGTAGCAAAATTCACAATGGCTAAGTTATAGAGCCAACTTAGATGCCCCTCAAGAGAAGAATGGATAAAGAAAATGTGATATATATATACACACAATGGATTATTAGTCATAAAGAAGAAAATATTTGCCAGTAAGTGGATGGATCTGGAGATTGTCATGCTAAGTGAAATAAACCAATCCCCCAAACCAAAGGTCAAATGTTTTCTCTGATATGGGAAGCTAATCCATAATAAGGGAGGGGGGAAATAATGAAAAAGAAATTCAGTGGAGTAGACAAAGGGGAATAAAGGGAAGGGAGAGAGGATAGGAAAAGGAAAGATAGTGGAATGAATCTAACATCACTTTCCTGTGTACATTTATGAATAAATTCTAGTGAATCTCACCATTGTGTATATCCACAAAAGAATAAATTTATTTAAAAAAATAACTATAGATAAATGACAGAAAGATGAGTACAGGCTGGGCCAGGTGGTACGTGCCTGTAATCTCAGTGGCTTGGGAGGCTGAGGTAGGAGTATCGCGAATTCAAAACCAGCCTCAGCAATGGTGAGGTACTAAGCAACTCAGTGAGGCCCTGTCTCTAAATAAAATACAAAATTGGGCTGGGGATGTGGCTCAGTGGCCGAGTGTCCCTGAATTCAGTCCCTGCTAAAGGGAAGGAGAAGTTTCCGGACTTAATTAGACCAAGATATATTCTAAGCTTTATAATTATGTCAAAATGGATTCTACTGTCATGTATAACTAAAAAGAACCAATAAAAATTAGAAAATGAAAAAATGATATATGTTCAAGGAGATATGTTTAACCTGATTAATCATTATGCTAGATATTCAAGTATCCATTATTAAAAGGCACCCTGTTAATTAGTACAATTTTTATTTTTATGTATCAGTTAAAATTTTTTTAAAAGTTGGAAAACATTTCTTTTAATTTAAGAGGCAATAGGCATGGCATGGGGCTGAAGTTAGAATAGATAAAAAAGAGTTACTTATATTAGTTTGAAAAAAGGGTCTAAAAATAACAAGGGAGAGAAATGAAGTACAGTAGATGGGGTAGAGAGAGAAGATGGGAGGCGAGGGGAGGGGAGGGGAGGGGGGATAGTAGAGGATAGGAAAGACAGCAGAATACAACAGACAATAGTATGGATGTGTAACTGATGTGATTCTGCAATCTGTATATGGGGAAAAATGGGAGTTCATAACCCACTTGAATCAAATGTATGAAATATATGTCAAGAGCTATGTAATGTTTTGAACAACTAATAAAAAAGGGTCTATATAATCACTGCAAACATTTTACACTGTTGGAGTAGTCTTTTTCTAACCATTTATTTTTTATTCTCATATACTGGCAAACAAATTACTTGATACAAGAAAATTATGCAAGGTTAAATAATGTCCTTTGCAAATGCATATTTTAAAGACAGTGTTGTATGTACTTGGTAGTAGGATAGCCAGGCTATTGAATGACTCATACTCATAAACTTGACTAGGTATGATGGAGATTCAGGCAAGAAAATAGTAGAGTCATAGTAGGCAATTTATCTAAATATTGTATTTACTTGTTTTAGTGTGATCATATATAGGCTGAGATTAATATTCAAGATAAAAACCCCCAGATCCTGGAAAACTATAGAGAAATAGCAATGCAGGAAGAACTGTGATACTGGACAAGAATCCAAATACTTAAGCAGATCTTGAAGAAACAGGATTTAAAGAGCTTTGGGGCACCAAGCGCAAAATGAATTCAATGTCAAGTCTTTTGACCAAGGTTTTCCTAATTTCCTTAATGTAGTAATGGATTACTTTTAAAGGAATAGTTATAGTTTGATGAAATTTTCAGTTTCATTTTGAATGAAATCAGTCTTTTTCTTCTTATAATGGTACAACTACAAGAAATTTTGAGCATTTTTTGCCCTTATCCTCTCTGTCAAGGTTAGTTCTAATGAGTGGTTGTTCTTCATTTTGTAAATGATTTATTAATTTCTATAGTTTTTTCCTCATCTTTCTTTGTTTAGTCTTTCTTTGCTGTCCCAATTGTACCAACTCATATTCTGCTTATTTCCAGACTCAATAATTTCTGGTGCTAAATTGTCTTGAAACATTTTAATATTCCTTTTAAGGATCCTTACTTCTTTGACCTACATATTATTTAGAAATGTGGTGTTTAATCTCTAAGTATTTAGAGGTTTTCCAGCTATTTCTCTTTTATTGATTTTTAGTTTTAATTGCATTGTGGTCTGGGAACATGTTTTTGTATTATTTCTATTTTTCTAAATTTGTTAAGGGATGTTTTATGGTCTTGAATGTAGTTTATCTTTGTAAATATTCTGTTTGAACTTGAGAAAAGTGTGTATCCAATCAATTGGTGTTTAGCTCAACTATGTCTTTTTAAAAAAATAATTCCATTTTATTTATTTTTTATGTGGTACTGAAGATCAAACCCAATGCCTCACACATGCTAGGTGAGCCACAACCCCGCCCTCAACTATGTCTTTAATAATTGGCATGTTGGCTCTGTCAATTAACGAGAAAAGGATGTTGAAGTCCAACTCAAATAGAGGATTCATTCATCTCTTTCTCTTTGATTTTTTGCCTCATCTACTCTGATTCTCTATTTTTAGACACATAGAGATCAGGAATTGTTAAGTCTTCTTGGGGAATTGACCCCTTTTTCATTATGTAATGCCCATCTTCATCCTTGGTTTTCCTTTTTCTGAATTTGGCTTTGTCTGAAATGTAGCTACTCTTGCTTTCTTTTTACTATTGTTAGCATGGTGTTTTTCTTCATCCCTTTAATTTTAACTGACCTGGATCTTTGTATTTAATTTTTTTTTAACAAACAACATATAATTAAGGACTTTTTTCTATAGTTTCTGTTTTTTTAGAAAAAATGTGTTTGTATATTTGTGGGAAAGTCTCTGGATTTTTGTTTGAGAAAGTCTTTGTCCTTAACATTTAAAGAATGATTTTATGGTGTATAGAATTGTAGGGTGTGTTTTTTTCCCCCAACATTTTAACTTTTTTTTTTTTTTTTGGTACCAGGGATTGAACCCAGGGGGCACTTAGCCACTGAGCCACATCCCCAGTCCTTTTTATTTTTTATTTGAGACAAGGGTCTCACTAAGTTGCTTAGGGCCTTGCTGAGCCTGGCTTTGAATTTGTGATCCTCCTGCCTCATCCTCCCAAACCACTAGGATTACAGGTGTGCACAACCACCCCAACTAACACTTTAAATATTTTAATCCACTTATTGCTTGCATGATTTCTGAAGAGAAGTCTGATGAAATTCTTTTCCTTGTCCTCTACAGGTCAAATTTTTGTTTCTCTGACTTCTTTTAACATGTTTTCTTTGATTTTTCTGCAGTTTAGATATGATATTATAGGCATTTTTTTTGGTATTTATTCTGTTTACTAATCTCTAAGCAGTATAGAACTGTGGTTTGGTGTCTTTCATTAATTTTAGGAAATTATTCATTATTGCTTTAGATATTGCTTCTCTTTATTGCTTTCATCTTTCTGATATTCCCAGTTTTATGTGTATATCAAATCTTTTGTAATTATCCCACAGTTTTTATATATTCTCTCCTTGCTCATTCTTTTTCCTTTTTGCATTTTCATTTTGGAAGTTCCTATAGAAATTTCTTCAAGTCTCTTCATTCTTTTCCTAGTTGTGTCCAGCCTACATATGATCCAATAAAGGCATCCTTAATTTCTGTTACAAGGCTTTTGATTTATAGCATTTCCATTCCCTCTGCTTAAATTGTCTGTTTTTGTATAATGTCCACTTTTCCATTAGAGCCTTTATTAGCACCTTAATCATAATTGCTTTAAATTCTCAGAAAATTCTGAAATCTCTATTAAAGCTGAGATGGAATCTAATTTTGCTGTTTCTTCAATCTCTGTGTTTTTTTCTTTTAATATGTCTTGTAAATATATTGCTGCTGTTGAAAAGCAGAAATTATTAGGTAAGAGGAAATGAGATAAATAGGCCTTTAAGTGAGAGATTGTTTATCTGACTAGGGATTAGGCTGCATTTGTTGTTTTCTGTAGCTGCAGGTGTTAGAAACAAAACTTTCCTTCTGTGTCTTTGTTTTTACATTCCTTTTTTGTCTGTAGAATTCCCTAGATACTATAAAATCTGAGATATGCAGGTTTTTCCAATTTCTTTTCTGTTATTATACAGAAGCCATATTGGTGTGGTAGGAAGATATGAGGGAGAGGAAACATTCTATTTCCTATGATTCAGACTCATTTTTAAAATTTTTTTTATTTTTTTAGTTGTTGATAGAACTTTATTTATGTGTGGTGCTGAGAATCGAACCCAGTACCTCACACATGCTAGGCAAGCACTCTACCACTGAGCCACCAATCCAACCCCTCAAACTCATTCTTTATGATCATTTACTATTATTATTTTTTATTAAAGCATTATAGTTATACATAGTAGTTGGGTTTATGTTGACAAAATCATACATGCAAGGAATTTTATTTCAATCCCCATTTCCCCCTCCCATTTTATTCCCCTTCTCCCTCCCCCTATTCTTTCTCTGCTCTGTTGATCTCCCTTTCACTCTTTCATTTATTTTTTATTGGCACTTTCTGCTTATACATAATGGTGAAATCCCCTTTAGTACATTTATATTTACACATGACCTAATTTTCTTCAATTTATTCCATGTTTCCTTGCCTTTCCCATCCTTCTTCCTCCCTCTTGTTCTTTACCTTCTACTCTACTGATCATTCCTATATATGATATCTGAATTCTCCCCCACTATCACCTTCTTTCCCTTATTTTGCTCTATCTTCTAGAAATGAGAAAAAACAATTGACCCTTGATTTTCTGAGTCTGGCTTATTTCACTTAGCAGGATATTCTCCATTTCCATCTATTTACCAGAAAATATCATTATTTCATTCTTTTTATGGCTGAGTAAAACTCCATTGTGTATATATACCAGATTTTCTTGATTCATTTGTCTATTGATGGGTTTCTGGACTGATTCCAAAATTTGGCTACTAGGAATTGTGCTGCTATAAACATGAAACTGGCTCTATTTCTATAGTATGATGGTTTTAGTTCTTTTGGCAAAATGCCAAGGAGTGGATAGCTGGTTCATATTGGTGGTTCTAGTACTAGTTTTTTGAGTAAAGTTCATCCTGTTTTCCAGAGTGGTTATACTAATTTTCAGTTTCAATGACAATGCATTACTGTACCTTTTCCCTTGCATCCTCACCAGTATTTATTATTATTTGTGTTCTTGATAATTGATATTCTGAGTGGAGGGAAATGAAATCTCAGTGTAGTTTTAATTTGCATTTCCCTGATTGCTAGAGATATTGAACACTTTTTCATATATTTGTTGACCATTTGGGTTTCTTCTTTTGAGAAATGTCTGCTTAGTTCTTTTGCCCATTTATTTATTGGTTTATTTATTTTTGGTGTTAACTTGTTTTAGTTCTTTACGTGTTCTGCAATTAATCCCTCGTTAGAGGAGCTGGTAAAGATTTCCTCCCGTTTTGAGGCATTCTCTGTATGTTCTTAATTTTCTTTGATGTGCTAAAGCTTTTTAATTTGTTGGCATTCCATTTATTGATCCATGGTTTTATTTCTTGAGAATAGGGGTCTTGTTGAGGAAGTTGTGCCTGCCCTATATGATGGGAGTGTTGACCCTATGTTTTCTTCTTGTAGTTGCTAGGTTTCTGGTCTAATTCCTAAGTCTTTGATACATTTTGAGTTAACTTTTGTGCAGGGTGAGAGGTAGGGATCTAATTTTATTCTTCTACATGGTGCAGTTTTCCCTGCACCATTTGTTTAAAAGATTGTCTTTTCTCCCAACATATATTTTTGGTACCTTTATCAAATATTAGATGGCTGTAAGTATGTGACTTTGTCTCTGTGTCATCTGTTCTATTCAGTTGGCCTTCCATGTCTATTTTGATGCCAGTACAATGCTATTTTTTCTTTTTTTGAACTATGTAGCTCTGTAATACAGTTTGAGATCTGGTATTGTGATGTTTCTTGAATCACTCTTCTTGCTCAGTATTGCTTTGGCTATTATGGGTCTCTTATTCTTCCAAATGAATTTAAGAAACTGTTTCCTTTTTCTTTGAAGAATATGTTGATATTTTGATGGGGATTGCATTGAATTTGTACAGTGCTTTTGGTAGTATGGTTATTTTGACAATATTAATTCTGCCTATCCAAGTACATGGGACATCTTTTCATCTTCTAAGGTATTCTTCAATTTCTTTCTTCAGTGTTCTTTAGTTTTTATTGTAGAGATCTTTCACCTCCAGGTGTTTGTGTTTGTATGTGTGCATGTGTTTGAGGTTGTGGTAAAAACTATATGGTTTTCCAGATTTCTTTCTCAGCTGAATCACTGTTGATTTATGAACGTTGATCTTGTATCCTGATACTTTACTATATTTGTTTATAAGCTCTAGAATTATTTTGGTGGAGTTTTTTGGGTCTTCTAAATATAGGATCATGACATCAACAGCGATAGTTTGGGCTTTTCTTTTCCAATTTGTATCCCTTTAATTTTCTTGCTTGATTGCTTGGGCTAGAGTTTTGAGAACTATATTAGTAGAAGTGATGAGAGTGGAGAGTCCTTTTCTTGGTATTAGAGGAAATGATTTCAGTTCTCTCTGTTCAATATAATGTTGGCTTTGGGTTTATCATTTATAGCTTTTATAATGTTGGGAAAGTTCCTTCTATCCCTAGTTTCTCCAGCATATTTTAACATGAATAGGTGCTGTATTTTATCAAAGGTCTTTTCTGCATCTATTGAGACAATCATATGATTCTTTTTCTTAATTCTGTTTAAGTGGTGAGTTATGTTTGTTAATTTGCATATGTTAAATCAATCTTGGATCCCTGGGATGAAGCACAGTTGATCATGTTTTTTTTGTCTTCTTAAGGTATTTTTTAATACAGTTTTCTAATATTTTATTAAGGAATCAGATGTTCTTCAGGGATATTGGTCTGTAATTCTCTTTTCTTGATTTTGGTATCAGTATTATACTAGCTTCACAGAATGTATTTGGGGGTATTACTTCCCTTTCAATTTCATGGAAATTGCTTAAAAAAGAATAGCAGTCTTTCTCAAAGGTCTAGTAGATCTCAGATGAGAATACAAATGCTTCTGGGCTTTTTTTTTTTTTTTTTTTTTTGGTTTGTCTGTGTTTTTTTGTTTGTTTGTTTTTTTTTGGTTAGGCTTTGATTGCTATTTCAATTTTGTTACTTGATATCCAGGTTCCTTACTTGCTATTAATGTTTTCTATATCTACCTTGTTCAATTTGGGCAGGTAATATGTATCAGAAATTTCTCAGTGTCTTCTAGATTTTCCGGTTTATTGGAGTATAAATTTTCAAAATGGAATTCCAGTGATCCTCTGGATTTCCAAATGATCTGTGATAATATTTACTTTTTTATCTATAATTTTGTTGATTTGGTTCTTTTCTTTCTTTTGGTTTGGGTAAGGGTTTGTCAATATTATTTATATTTTCAAATAACCAACTCTTCGTTGCATTGATCATTTGTAGTGTTTTTTTAATTCTCAATTTCATTAATTTTGGCTCTGATATTTATTATTTCCAGTCTTCTACTGAGCCTTGTGTTAGTTTGTTCTTCCTTTTATAAGGACTTGTGGTAGAGCATAAGCGTATTTATTTTGTTTTCTCATTTTTTTTAAAATGTAGATACTCAATGCTATAAATTTCTTAGAACTGCTTTTATACCATCCCAGAAATTTTGATATATTGTATCTCTGTTCCCATTTGTTTCTAAGAATTTCTTGATTTCTTCTTTCATCTTTGATCCATTCTTCATTTAAAAGGATAGTCAATATCCATCCGATTATGTAGTTTGTAACTTTTTTCCTATTGATTTCTAGTTTCACTCCATTATGATTATATAGGATACATGGGATTATATTGATTTTTTTTTATTTGCTAATAATTACATTGTGACCTAGAATATGGGTCTGTTTGGGAAAAGATTCCATGAGCTGCTGAGAAGAAGATAAGTTTTTTACTCTCTTAGAGTGAAATATTCTGTAGGTATTTATTAGGACCATTTGCATTATTTAGGTTGGATATATCTTTATTGATTTCATACTTTGATGACCTATCTGTTGGTAATAAGAGTGTGTTGAAATAACCCAATATTATTGTATTGGGGTCTAGCTAGGATTTAATGATTTAATCTCAGGGTTTTTTTTTTTTTAATGAGGTGTGCTGACATTTGGGGCATGGCATATATTTACTGTCATTTATATATCTTCTTGTTGGATTGTTCACTTTACTAGGATATGGTGGCCTTCTTTGTCTCTTCTGTTTAATTTTTGCTTGAAATCTGCTTTGCCAGATACAAGAGTAGCTACTTCAGCTTGTTTACAGACTCCATTTATTTGGAATAATTTTTCCTTTTACCTTCATTGGGTTAGTGTCTTTGCTTACTCGTCTCTTACAAACAGTATATAGTTGGATCTTGTTTTTTTTGTTGTTGTTGTTGTTTTGTTTTGTTTTTAATCCATTGTGCTAATCTGTGACTTTTAATTGGGGGAGTTCAGAGCAATTACATTCAGTGTAATTGTGAATATGTGTGATTTCCTACCATTTTGATTTTTTTTTGTTATATTTAATTCTGTCTTCTCATTTAGATGAATAGTCTTCCATTGATCTTCGCCTATTTGGGAGCATTGGGATTTGTTTTTGTATTCTCTGTGTAGTTTGAGTATCTTATATAGTGCTGGCCTGGTGGCCATATATTCTTTTAGTTTATCCTTGTCATGGAAAATTTTTATTTCCCCACTGAACTTTATTATTTGCTGGGTATAGCAATCTTGATTGGCAGTTGTTTTCTTTTAGTACTTGGAATATCTCCTTGAATTTAGTGTCTGAGTTGAGAAGTCAGATGTAAGCCTTATTGTTTTGCCTTAAAATGTGACCTGATGTTTCTCTCTTGCAGCTTTTAATATTCTTTCCTCATTATCAATGTTAGGCATTTTGATTATGATGTGTCTCTGAGAACTTCTCTTCTTATCTTGCCTACTTGGGGTCCTATGTTTGTGGATATCTATCTCATTTCTGATATGGGGGAAGTTTTCTATAACTATCTCAAAATATTCTTAATGCCTTTAGCCTATATCTCTGTGTTCTTTTCTACCCCAATGACTCTCAGATTTGGTATCTTAATGTTGTCTCAGAGTTCTTGTATATTCTGATCATTGTGTCCCCTTTATTGCATACCTCTGTACTTAAGTTCGTATACCCTGTATTCAAAGGCTGAAGTTGTATTTTCTATCCAATCTATCTGTTGGTGATGCTTTCAAGTGAATTTTTAATTGGATTCATTTTAATTTTCATTTCCAGGATTTCTGATTTATTTTCATTATTGCTACTTATTTATTGATATGGTCTTTCATTTCTTGTATTTGGTCTCTGAATTCATTCCTTAGATCTCCTTTTCATTCACTGAACATTTTAGTATTCAGTTTTTTATAATCTTTCTCTGGAATTTTCTCCACTTCCATATATCTGGGATTCTTTATTGGGGAGTGTATTTTGGTGGGATATATGTTTGCTTGTTTCCTGGTGTTTTCAGAAGTCTTGGAATCACACAATTGAGATGGATTCCCCTTCCTCTTTTTATATGCATGTTCTTTTATATGTAGTTATCTTTTTTATTTTAGGATTTATGTTTTTGATATATGAGTAGATTTTAAGAGGTGGAATCTGAAGTTTCCTTCTGGTTGTTCCTACTGGTGGCCTGTTTTTTTTTTTTGTCTCCAAGTTCTATGAGTTGAAGTAATATTAAGACTCAGATGGGGCTATATCATATGTGGGGTAAGATTCAATGTTGTTTGGATGAATTGTATTTCTCAGCAGCAAGATCTCTTCTCTGTGATCTTGAAGTGTCCCAATCACTTTTCAACCCCTCTTAGATGGAGGAAGCAGCCAGAATAGCACTAATGTTGGCAATAGATGTTCAGACTTAAGATAAATGCCTGTTGTTTACTTTGACATCTGTAAACACTAATTGCCACCTATATAGGAATGGTGGGATCAGCATTTAGCATAAGTACCAACAATAAAAAGGTATGAACTAGATCAGACATTTGACAGCAGGTTTCTACTATGTTTTCCACTGTATAAATAATCACAACAACATGAATGGATTATGAATTTCATAAACTGTATGATTCTATTATCTAGTGGGATTATAGTTTAAATAAAGAGAAAATAGGTGGGAAGAAGAAAACTGGTTTGAAATATTTTAAAAAAATATTTAAACATTTAGAAAAGGGATTGGAGTAAAGGCAAGAGGTAGGTAGCACACATCAGCTGTTAAGGAATAACTGACAGTAATAAATCCAGAAAGAAAGAGAGGAAGTGGGAATAGGAAAATTTATCTTTAGCGGGGGATAAGAGTCAAGAAGGGGAGATAAGAGGGACAAGAACCAATGTATGAACAATCTAGTAAATGTAAGATCAAAACAACTGGAAGCCTTGTATAACTGAACCCCACCAAAGTTAAATCAAGGCTTAATAATGCAGAAGTTAGCATTTAATATGAAAGTATAATCATATGAACATACATGTAGTTTTCGAATCTATACACACAGTGAGAACACCCTCCCACACGCACACAAAATCATGCGCAATTGAAGAACATAAAAAGTAATATAATACAACGTAGTAGTTATTGAAAACATTCTTAAAATCAGCATATTACAATGACACAGCCACATCAATGTTTTTTTTTTTTTTTAAGAGAGAGTGAGAGAGGAGAGAGAGAGAGAGAGAGAGAGAATTTTTTAATATTTATTTTTAGTTCTCGGCAGACACAACATCTTTGTTGGTATGTGGTGCTGAGGCTCGAACCCGGGCCGCACGCTTGCGAGGCGAGCGCGCTACCGCTTGAGCCACATCCCCAGCCCCACACATCAATGTTTATAGCAGCTCAATTCACAATAAACTGTGAAACCAACCTAGATGTCCTTCAATAGATGAATGGATAAAGAAATGGTGGTATATATACACAATGAAATATTATTCAGGCCTTAAAGAAGGATGAAATGGCATTTGCAGGTAAATGGATGGCATTGGAGATTATCATGCTAAGAGAAGTAAGCCAATTCCCCCAAACAAAGGCCAGTTGTTTTCTCTGGTATGTTGATGCTGATCCATAATGGGAGGAGGCAAGGGAAGAATGGAGGAATTTTGGATGGGGCAGAGGGGAGTGAGGGGAGGGGAGGGGGTATGGAGGTAGGAAAGATGGTGGAATGAGACATTCTTACCCTATGTACATGTATCATTGCATGAATGGTGTGACTCTGCATCATGTAGAACCAGAGAAATGAAAAGTTATGTTCTATTTGTGTATACTGAGTCAAAATGCATTCTGCTATCGTATGATTAATTATATATACCATGTATAACTAATGTAGTTTTCTTTGTGCTGATTTCAGTCTCTCTGATTCAGATACCATCTGGGAATTATCAATTGCTGATAATTTCCTTTATGAGTTTCTGATCACCTGTCTCTGCCCATAGCTGTGTAGTGCTTACAGATGTTTCCTATGCTGCACAGCAGCTACTTTCTATGCCCAGCAGTATTTTCTGCACCCACAGATGCTTCTCGCCCCTGGGGTGAACTATTTTGGAGTTTGCTTTCACTGAGCTTCTACCAACTCTATTCATTAAAATCAGCCTTCCTCTCTATAGGGGATTCTCCAAGTCAATTTTCTTTGTTAATTTATATATCCACCAGCCACACTGTGTCTTTTGTTGCCTGCACTCACTTTGCCACTGTTGCTGCTGCCACTGGCAGCCAAGCTTGTGTGTCTAATGTATTATTTCTTATATTATGTTCAAGTTGTATAATATTCTGTGTCTCTATGGTTCTTTTACAGTTCAGTATTAAGTTCCAGTGATTTTCTTTAGTTACCCACCTCACTGAGAAGCAGTCTTCCTACTTTCTAGTTTGATGCTGAGAAACTGCTAAGAAGTACATCCTTCCTCTAATCTACCATCTTCTAACAAGACTCATTCTTGTAGTGAATTTGTAGTCTTGGTCTGTGACCTGTAAAAGTTCTTTTCAGGCTTCCCCTTTCCCCTTAGTTGAGACAGGAAGGCTAGAGTTGGTATTTTTCTTCCCCTGATGGGGGCAGGAGGGGAATTCCCCCCAATCCCCAACCCCGCGGTAATATTCAACTGTAAGAACCTGGTGAGGCTTCTGCTGGTAAAATTTGAAAAAAAAGTAGGGGCACCTTAAACACTAATCTCTCCTTGACCCTGGAGTTTTTAACTCTTAAACATGTTTATATCAAACCTTGAGCAGTTGGCCAAGTACAGTTTGGTTTTCCTACCCTGTTACTATTTCCCAAACAGAGATTTATGTTCTTGAGCTTTTGCTTAGGTAAGTTGTGATTCTCTGTATCTGCCCCTCTCCATTTTGGTGACTGCCTTTTGCCCTGTGACCTCAATTTTCTGTGGATCTAAGAAAATTTTTGATTTTCATTTTATTATTTTGTGTGTGTGTGCGCATGCACTGTATAGGTTTGATGACATCTAAGCTTCCATAAACCAGAGTAGAAATTGGAACTCTAGAACCTTTTTCAAAAAATTTAAATCTTAAAGTCAATATTGGAATTTATATAATTAGACAAAAGTTTCAGTTTCAGATAATAATAAATATTTATTAAATAATAAATATTTAATTTTGCTTTCTGTCCCTTTCTCTACATGCTACAACTTCTATTATATAGTTGATCTCTTAATGTTGTCCCATAATCCCCATAAACTTTCTTCTTTTTCATTTTTTGTGTGATTTTGCTCCTCTGACCATATAATTTCAAATATCTTTTCTTTCAAATCATTTATTTTTTCTGCTTGATCAAGTCTATTGAAGTTTATGTTGTTGTTTTTTTTTTTAGTTTAATCATTCATATTCTTCAACTCTAGGATTTCTATCTGGTTGTTTTTTATTGTTTCTATTCCTTTGTTGATCCTTCCACTTTTTTATATATTTTGTAAATGTTATTTTATTTTTTATCTGTTAAATCTTACAGTTCATGGAACTTCCATGTTAGTCAGTGTTTAGTTGCTATCACAAGATACCTCAGAAAATTAGAGGAGGAAAGATTTATTTTGGTTAACAGTTTCAGTTAATAGTTGGCTGGTTATCAGTTTCTGGACCTGTGATTAGGCAGTAAATCATGGCAGAATGACATGGCAGAGCAAAGATGATCACTTTATCATGGCCAGGAAGTAGAGTTGGGCATGCCCTCAAGGACCCACTCCTTCTGTCAGTCCCACCTCCTATGTTTTCATTGCCTCAAAATAATCCATTCATGTCTTGAATCCATCAATGGGTTAATCCACTGTTGAAGTCATGATCCAGCAAGTTCCTCAAGCCCCACCCCTGAATATTGCTGCATTGGTTAACAAGCCTTTAACACTTTGCCTTTTGGAGAGACATATTCCAGGTCAAAATTGTAACATTCTTCTTCTTACCCCCCAAAACTTATGTCCATCTCACAATGTAAAGTGTATTCAGTCTATCTCCAAGAGGTCCCATAGTCTTAACAGTTCTAGCATTGTTCTTCTGAGACACAAGGCAACTCTTAACTCTGAACCCAGTAAAAGTATTAAAGCAACATAAAATGAAAGGACAGACACAGGGTAAACATTCCCATCCCAATAAGGGAGGAAGGGGATTCTAGAAAGGAAGGATAGAGCCAAAGCAAGACCGAAACTCAGCAGGGCAAATGTTAAATCCTATAATTCCTTGCATCTGGGGCCCATGGTGGTGGAATGTGGTCTCCATAGGGCTTGGGAATTCCCATTCCTGTGGCCTTGCCAATTCCATGTGGCCTTTCTTCATGTTTGCTCTACTCTCTGCCTGCAGGTTTTCTTGGCAGATATTCTATGTCCTTGGCATCTTTAACCTCTTGAGGTCTCCATTGCAGCATTGGCTTCACTTTCACAGCTTCACATTTCACACATCAGGGCTGCCCACAGGAATTCTGACCCTATCCCACACTTCCTGGTATGTTCCTTTTAAATCTGGGTGGAAGCCTCCATGACCCACAATTCTTGGATTCTTTATGCCTATAAAGCTAGTACCATGTGGATAGTGCCATCAGGAGCAGTAGCTGGGCTCACTGGGACCATGGCTATTAGTAACTGGATTCCTTTCCTGTAGACAGGAATCTTGGGGAGATAATTCTGTACATGTTCCTGTTCAAGACAGTGCACTGGAGCTTTCTTCTTAAAGCAAAGAGTTTACAGTTCTACATCCTTGAGATTATGATGGGTGGTATCAGGTTGATTCCTGAGATGCCCTCAGGGCATGTTTCCTATTGTCTTGGTGCAGAATACTTGGTTTTTCTTTAATGGTGCCAATCTCTTCAGCAATCACACCTTCCTTTGTCCAGTTTTACATGTCTTTCTGATCAAGCTGCATGGTTTTTAGAATCCTCCCAATCTGCTTATTGTTTCTGATTCTCATTATAACCCTGATCAAACACAACTAGAAATACCCATGCTATATCTTGAATGCTATACTGCCTTAAAATTTCCTCTACCAGATTAGTTAACTCGTCACCTTTAAATTCAGCTTCATACCGGCTCTAGGCACGGGCAAAATGTTCTTTGCTAGAATGTAAAATGCATGGCTTCTAATCCAACTCTCAATACAGTCCGTATTCCCTTCTGAAATCTTATGAGTAGAGTCTTTATTTACTGTGTGCATTCCTGTCAGCGTTCTGGTCTTCTGAGCTCACACCAGAGCTGACACCATTAAGTTACTTTTAACATCCTAGGACTTTTCTAAATTGTATCGGTAAACTTTTCATGTTCCTCCCACAACCCAGTTCCAAGGCTTCTGAACCATATGGACAGGTATTATTAACATCCCCTTTTCTTGATCCTATTTCTGTGGTAGCCAGCTTGTTGTCACTGTGACAAAAATGCCTGGCAAAATTCACTTAGTGGAGGAAAGACTTATTTGAGTTCACAGTTTCAGAGATTTTAGTCCATGGTTGGCTGGCTTCATTGTTTCTGGACCTGTGGTAAGGCAGTACATCCTGATGACCAGGAAAAAGAGGAAGGGCCAGGAAAAGGATATAGTTCTCAGTGGCATGTCCCCAAAGATACACTTCCTTCAACTAGGTTCCACCTCCTACAGTTTCCATCATCTACCAATTGTCCATTCACATTATGAATCCATCAGGGGCTTAATCTACTGAGTTTAAAACTCTTATGATCAAAACATTTATTAAAATCTCTACATCTGAACATTGATGTATTAGTGGCCAATCCTTCAACACATGAACCTTTGGAGGATATTCCAGATCCAAAACATAATGACTTCCTCATGAGTATTCTCAGTTCTTTGTAATTTGTAGACATCCATTTTAGGGGGTTCCATTTTTGGAGACTGACTTGTTTCTTTTGGTGGTGTCGATTCTCTGATTTGTCATACTCTTTTTGTCCTTACATGTTGTCTGCACATTTGAGGACACAGCCGCCCCCTCTTATGGCCTTTGCAGATTTTTTTTTTTTTAAAGCAGGGATAGAGCTTCATAATTCAATTTAGTTTCTCATTATGGAAAGTCCATCTGGCTATGCCCTGTACAGGCAGATTCTCTAGTTTCTAGGGCTGTTGTCTTTGTTCTGATATTGTGGTGCTATTATCTGGGTTCTGCTCATCAGTGAGACTACTGTCTAGGTTCTGCTTTCAGGTAGAGTTGTTGTTTTGATTACATGCTTTCTCTGGTTTGGCCAATCCATTATTTCAGATCTGCATTTGTGTAAGGAAGCAGGCTCTGAGATTAGATGAGTTGCTATTCTGGACAGGTGGGACCTGAAGCTATGCCTCTTAGAAATGAATGATTGGAGATTTCCTTCTTGTCTGGGTAGAGCCATTGGTGAGCATTGGCTAAACTCAAGTTGTTGTTAAGTCATCTAGATAAAGTAGAATTAATTTTGGTGCTTCTAATGACTGGGGTTATTGTACTGGTGGTTTTTCTGTGTGGAACTCCTACTTGCTTTCCTGGGTAAAGGCATCCTAGCCCTTTTATGTTTGGAAGACATGAAAGTATGTAAGCCAGGTATTGGGGAAGGCAGACAATCTAGGGATTTGAGCTAGTGTATTTCCTACTCACATCTAAAGTTGAGCCCATCAGCTTGGTGGGTATACAATGAATTTATCTATTATCTCTGAGCACTGTAGCTAGCAGGAATGTAGAGGTGCCAAGATCTGCAAACTTGTCACTGTCTTTGTTACTACCTGACCCTTGGTGATCAAGTCTTGTCATTCCCCCAGAATTATCCATGAAATCAGATCAGAGTGAGCTTCCTGAGAAGCATCTTGGAATGCTAGGTAAGCTGGATGACTACTTCTGGTTCTCTTTTCCCCTGGTAGGAAGTGTGAGCTAGGGCAATCCTGTCCATTTGGTGTTATGCTGACTTGGGGTAGGAAGGATATGGCATGGAGGGAGTGACCATCTTCTTACCCTCTTAATTCAGATTTCATTCACTTTTTCATAACATGCAGGTATTTCATGCTCATTTTCAGATGTGGGGGTTTCCAAAAGGACATTTGGATCTGGGGATAGCTGTAAACTTTCTGAGAGGTGTAGCAGGTTTGAGACTTTTTACTCCAGCATCTTGCTGACAACACTCCCTTGAAATTTGTCTATTTACATATGGTATTGAAAAGAGCCAGTTCATGGATCTGATATTTAGTGATTTTTTAAAAAAAAAATTATATATTTATTTTATCATGTGTCTTTAATTTTTACTCTTTGGAATTTGGAGTTTTGTGTGTATGTATCTATCTGTAGGTGGTGAATCATAAATAGAGCACAGAAAGTATTTCTTGTTTGTGGAGTACAAAATTCCTAGCATAATTTATAAATATTACGACTTATAGTACTTCTTTTGCCTTGTTTGTTTTTAGGTTATCTATTCTCTTAATGACAGAAAAATGTATAGTTCTGTATAACTAGTATTTTTCTGTTCATTTTGTTTTTATTTATATTTTTATAAAGTGATATTTGTGCCAAGGCAGTATAATATATCTGTATTGTGAAATATATTGTCAAGCTATAAAATACTTTCTTTATAGGCATAGGTGTACACACCTTTAATTCATCCTACTTTCCCTGAACATCCCAACAGTGCCCTATGTAGCAAAAGAATCTAGTTCAGCATCATAGTCACCTTGTCTCATCTCTTGCCCAGTCTCTTTCAAGGTAGAATAGTTCTTCAGGCCTGCCTTGATGTTTATGATGACCCCAACATTTTTTTTCCTTTAAATATGACATTTAAAAAATTAAAACCCACAGCAGCAATTCTGCCAATAAGTAATAAAGCTTATTAGCAATGGGAGTAGATGTCAATCATGTTTACATCCCATTGTGAAGTTTTGAATGAAAATACACTTAACATCTAATGCTTTCCTATGGTTCATTGTCTCCTTTTGGATGATGACATTTTTAAGAACCTTTGCTGAACACTGCCCACCATTTGTTTTTCACCATGTCCTTCAGTTTGAGTTTGCCTTCGAAAGCCTGCTGATCAGATACAGGTTATGCTTATTTGCAGAAATTCTCAGAAATCATCCTGGGATTCTCTAGCTGGATCTCATTTACTGATTACTATTAGACCTTTAAAAAGCATTCTTTAATTCTTAACTACTTGTTAGAGTCAAGAGTGAAATGGAGTCTTCTGGATCTATTTTTGGTCAACTTCTCAGACCTCATTTTAAGATGTAGAAGTTTAGCACATTTTTGTCATATATTCCTGCTCCTCTGAAAGTCTGTTATTGAGATAATCCTGAGCTTTAGGGTTAGAGCATTAAGTTTATAAGATCTATTTTTGATTTAGAAGTAGTCTTTGACTTTTGCATCATTTACAGCTAGTTTATTTAAATTAAATAATTTAAATAATTATGAAAATTTATATTTTTTACATATTTCATTGCTCACCATTAATATTTTTTTTTAAAGAGAGAGTGAGAGAGGAGAGAGAGTGAGAGAGAGAGAGAATTTTTTTAATATTTATTTTTTTTTAGTTCTCGGCGGACACAACATCTTTGTTGGTATATGGTGCTGAGGATCGAACCCGGGCCACACGCATGCCAGGCGAGCGCGCTACCACTTGAGCCACATCCCCAGCCCCAACCATTAATATTTTAATGCTAAGATTTTTCTAATTTTCTATAAATGATATTTGGTAATATAATTTCGGAATTTTTGTATGTAAGAATCTCTCTCTGTTCTCCTAATACTTTAAGACCAGCCTGAAGCATCACTGAAAATAAGAACTAAAATATTTTTTGGAGAGAGCAGTAAAAATAAGGCAAATCTGTTGGTAATCTCTCTTTCCCTCTTGGAGATCTATATTGTCTTTCCATATAATAAAGGATAAGAAGTCCTTTGCCACAGAAGGACTTTAATCTATGTTTGAGATTTTCTTTTTTTTTTAATTTGTTTTAATTAGTTACACATGAAAGTACAATGTTCTTGACATATCATACATTTGAATCAAATTTCTCCTTTTTCTGAGTGTACAGGTTGCTGAATCACATTGGTCATACAGTCACGATTATACATAGTGTCTGTTTTATTTTGCTGCCCTTCCTATCCCCCCTTCCCCACCCCTCCCCTCCCATCACTTCTCTCTACCCAATCTAATGTGACACACTTCTTTTTTTCCCCCTCATATCGTCATACATGTAATCTGTATAACGATGAGGGTCTCCTTCCATCTTCCATGCAATTCCCCTTCTCCCTCCCTTTCCCTCCCACCTCTCTTCCCTATCTAGAGGTAATTTTCTTCTCATGCTCTTCCTCCCTACCCCATTTTGAGTCACCTCCCTTATATCAGAGAAGACATTCAGCATTTGTTTTTTTGGGATTGGCTAACTTTACTTAGCATAATCTGCTCTAATGCCATCCATTTCCCTGTGAATACCATGATCTTGTTATTTTTTAGTGCTGAGTAATAGTCCATTGTGTATAAATGCCACATTTTTTATCCATTCATCCATTGAAGGACATCTAGGTTGGCTCCACAGTCTAGCTATTGTGAATTGTGCTGCTATAAACATTGATGTGGCTGTGTCCCTGTAGTATGCCATTTTAGGTCTTTTGATAATAGTCTGAGAAGAGGAATAGCTGGGTCAAATGGTGGTTCCATTCCCAGTTTTCCAGGGAATCTCCATACTGCTTTCCAAATTGGGTGCACTAATTTGCAGTCCCACCAGCAATGTATTAGTGTACCCTTTTCCCCCGCATCCTTGCCAGCACTTGTTATTTGACTTCATAATGGCTGCCATTCTTACTGGAGTGAGATGGTATCTTAGAGTAGTTTTAATTTGCATTTCTCTGATTGCTAGAGATGGTGAGCATTTTTTTGTGTATTTGTTGATTGATCGTATATCCTCTTCTGAGAAGTGTCTGTTCAGGTCCTTGGCCCATTTGTTGATTGGGTTATTTGTTTTTTTGTTTAACTTTTTGAGTTCTTTATATATCCTAGAGATTAGAGCTCTATCTGATGTGTGAGGTGTAAAAATTTGTTCTTGGGATGTAGACTCCCTATTCACTTCACATATTATTTCTCTTGCTGAGAAAAAACTTTTTAGTTTGAATTCGTCCCATTTGTTGGTTCTTGGTTTTAATTCTTGACTATAGGAGTCTCATTAAGGAAGTAGGAGCCTAATCTGTCTTTTGCAACCCATTGTTCATTCACTAGCAAATATTATTTAGTCTCGTTCTCCAGGTGTTGGAGTAGTTTTTATTTGATTGATTTTAATTTCATCCCATTATGATCTGATAGAATGCAGAGTAGTATCTCTACTTTGTGGCTAATACATAGTCTATTTTAGAGAAGGATCCATGTGCTGCTGAGAAGAAAGTGTGTTCGTTCATTGAAGGATGAAATATTCTATATATGTCAGTTACTTCTAAGTTATTGATTGTATTATTGAGTTCTGTAGTTTACTTGTTCAGATTTTGCTTGAGCAATCTATCCAGTGGTGAAAGAGGTGTGTTCAAATTACCTAGAATTATTGTGTTGTGGTCTATTTGACTCTTGAACTTGAGAAGAATTTGTTTGATGAAGGTAGATGCTCCATTGTTTGGGGCATATTAATTTATTATTGTTATGTCTTGTTGATGAATGTTTCACATAAGCAGTATGAAATATCCTTCTTTATCCCTTTTGATTAACTTTGGTCAAAGTCTACTTTATTTGATGTGAAGATGGAAACCCCTGCTTGTTTCCGCAGTGCATGTAAGTGGTATGATTTTTCCCAACATTTCACCTTCAGTCTGTGGATGTCTTTTCCTATGAGATGAGTCTCTTGGAGGCAGCATATTGTTGGGTCTTTTTTTAAAATCCAGTCTGCCAGTCTATGTCTTTTGATTGGTGAGTTTAGGCCATTAACATTCAAGGTTATTATTGAGGCATGATTTGTATTCCCAGCCATTTTTGTTATTTAACTTGATTTGGTTTCTCCTTTGATTAGTTTTTCCTTTAGTGTAATACCTCCCTTTGCTGATTTTCATTGTTGGTTTTCAATTCTTCTTCATGGAATATTTTTCCAAGGATGTTCTGTAGTGCAGGCTTTCAAGTTGTAAATCCTTTTAAGTTTTGTTTATAATATCCAGCAAAGTTAAGCTTCATCAAATCTCAAGCTTAATTTTGCTGGATATAAGATTCTTGGTTTGCATCTATTTTCTTTCAGAGCTTGATATATGTTGTTCCAGGGTCTGGGTTGAAAAAAATCTGCACATAATCTAATCGGTTTCCCCCATATGTAATCTGATTCCTTTTTCTCGTGGCTTTTAATGTGCGTTGGTGTGTATCTGTTGTGATTTTGTACATTTGGCATCCTGTAAGCCTCTTGAATTTAGTTTTCCAATTCATTCTTCATGTTTGGAAAGTTTTCTGATATTATTTCATTGAATAGATTGCTCATTCCTTTGGTTTAGAAACCTATGTCTTTTTATGCTAGTCCAATTTTCTTGAATGTCCTGTTCATGGTTTCTTACCATTTTTACTGCGTGGTCTACATTATTATCAAGATTATATATATTGTCTTCATTGTCTGAGGTCCTGTCTTCCAAGTGGTCTAATCTGTTGGTGATGCTTTCAATTGAACTTTTAATTTGGTTTATTGTTTCTTTCATTCAAGGATTTTTGTTTGGTTGTTTTTAAGAACCTTTCTCTCCCTATTGAAGTAATCTTTTGCTTCCTGTATTTGTTTCTGTGGCTCTTTGTTAAAATGATCTTTTGCTGCCTGTATTTGTTCTCTTGTATCATCTTTTAATTCATAGAATATTTTAATTATGTACATCCTGAACTTCTTCTCTGTAATTTCTTTTGCTATGCTGGCCATGGATTCCAATAATATGGTATCTTGAATTGTTTGGGGCACTTTTCTTCCTCGTCTTAAATTGCTTGTGTGTCTTCCCTTCTAGCACTGCTAGTATTTTATTGATGATTTTTGCATATTGTTCAATAGTTTTATAGTTCTGCCCTTGTCAGATTTGCTAACAGGGTAGTGCTGACCTCATAGAATGAGTTTGGAAGGGTTTTTTCCCCCCTCCTTTCAATTCTATGGGATAGTTTGACATGCATTGGTGTAAGTTATTTGCAAGTTTGGTTACCTCAGCAGTGGGATCATGCAGTTCTGCACTTTTCTCTGCCATTACTTGTTATTTGCCTTTTCAGGTTTTTTAATATCCTCTTGATTCAATTTTTGTAGTTTATATTTGTTCCTAAATTTATCCATTTCTTCTAGATTTTTCAGTTTGTTAGCATGTAGTTTTTCAAAATAATCTCTATTGATCCTTTTAATTTCTGTGGTATCAGTTGTAATATTTTTTTCACCTTTAATTTTATTATTTAGGTGAGCACTCTCTCATTAGTCTAGCCAAGGATTTGTTGACCTTGTTTATTTTTCAAAGACCCAACTATTTTTTCTTTATACTTGAGGCAGGAGCAATTGAGAGTGGAATGTGTACAGTTACATGCAAAGTTTCTCTTTGCACCTTCTTAGACTATATCTCCAGAGGTAGAGCTATAGTCAAAATCTTGGCAGCATTGCTCTAGATTGCTTTAGCATGTCTCTGTGGGTGGAAGAACAATGGAACCTGAATTTTCTTTCGACCTTGTTAGGGACAGATGCCTGTGCTTGGTGCTGGGAGAGGAATTGCAGAAACCATACAGGAAACTACCCTTGGTTCTGGCACCCATGTGCTGTAACTGTCCACACTACTGGTCTCAAAGAGCAGGCCTCTGGATCCCCTAGTTCTTGCAAATGAACCCTGCCTCACAGCATCCATTCTGCATAGTGTAGGAATTTCTGTAGGCTTGTGTCAGTAATTCCATTAAGCCCAGTCTGGCTTATGAGGTAGCACCCACTGGGCCAGTGCAGTAGAATAAATATCTATGGGGTCACAGACATGGTATTTTAGTCAATTTTCTTGCTGCCATGACCAAAAGACCTGATAAGAACAATTAGAGGAGGAAGAGTTTATTTGGAGATTCATGGTTTCAGAGGTCTCAGTCCATGAATGGCTAACTCCATTCTCTGGGCCTCAAGGTAAGGCATAATATCATGGTGGAAGTATGGCAAAGGAAAACATCTCAGGACATCACAACAGGAAGGAGAGAGAGCTCGCTCTTCAGAGACAAAACGTATACCAAAGGCATACAGCCAGGGACCCGCCTCCTTCAGCCACACCCTACCTGCCTACAGTTAACACTAAGTTAATCCCTGATACTAAGTTATCAGGGGAATAATGCACTGACTAGATTAAATTTCTTATAACCCAGTCATTTAATCTTTAAACTTTCTCACATTGTTTCACACATAAGCTTTTGGAAGTTACCTAATAACCATAACACATGGGAATATACAAGGGGTTCTGACCTCTAGAGCAGTCCAAATTCAGACAGTAGGCCCTTTCTCAAGATAACTCCTGTTACCGCACCCTGTGATTTTGCTGGGAGATGAAGTGAATTCCTTTTCCAAACCACTGTGCTGAATTCAGTCTCATCTATTTAGGTGTAAAGCCTGTATGGACTATGAAATTTTCCAATAGTTAGGATTGCCAGTATCTGTGCTAATAGACTTTGCTAGAACTCTAAATTTTACCTTTACCCCTAGGGAGAGGACCATCCAATGCTGTGGAACCAGGTCAGCAGGTACAAGGATATTTTGTTTCTCTTGCTATGCTGCTATTCCAGGTCTCTGGGTTTTACAATGTTCCCATTTTTCTGCTGTTGAATTCCAGTGTTGTTCTTTCCTTTCTAACCCAAATGTGCAGCTGTATACCTGTTGCTTATGCTTTTCTTTATGGAGGAGCAAGTGAGTGCTGGGTGCCTCTGTTCAGCCATCTCGCCCGTCCCTGTGTTCTTCCAACCTTAATATTAAACTTTTGAGATTTTATATCCATTTTTTATTATACCTTGGACCACCTAGACTTTTACTATCACTCATGCTGATAGTAGAAATCACTGATTTTTCCTGCCCTATATTTATAAAATGTATTTATATATTTCAGGGAAATTAATAAACTAGTAATTTAAATTTTTACTTTAAAATTTTTTACTTTAAAATTTTAAAGCCATAAGAAATGTGATGAATTATGTGAATCAGTTTATATCTATTCTAATGTGACTGGGCTTATTCTAGAATGACCCTGGAGTAGGAGGTAATAGCATTTTGCTGGTCTGTAATGTCTATTTTTGTAAACCCTATCTCAAAGATCTGAAATGTCCACTGCCCTTCTGCTTTTGACACAGTATAATTTACTTCTTCCTCTTTCTCCTTCTCTGCCTTTGCCTGAGGCAAAGGAAACCCTTGATGTTATTTATACCCATTAGTGAAGTTAGAAATGGAAATGTTTGATTATTATTCTGTGGTTGCTGTAACTCAGTAGCTGATCTTAGCTCTACTTCAAGTTGAAGCTCTGTTATCATTTTGAATGCTATTTCTATCTCTGATCTTATTCATATGAGGTAAGTCAAGAGTTCTCTCATCTTGAGATAGGATTAGAATACTGAAGAGCTACATAGCACTCATTCAATGTTATCTAACTGTGTATGTACTCAGTAGCTTTGTGACCTTGAACAAGTTGATTAACCTTTCTAAGCCCCAATTTCTTCATTTTTAGTGACATCACCTATCTCATGGGGGCTATACAAATAAGTGAACTAATCCATGTAAAATGTTTTTCATTGTACCTGGTACACTAAACATACAGTGATGACATAACCTTTTTGGCGATGATTATGTGAATCATCATCATTGTTTATTAATAATATAATAGAAATGATGTCATTTTCCATTTCTTTGCAACTGGAAGACAAAGATAAATAAAATAATATACTCTTACTTCTTTGGCAGGGGGCAAAAAAGCTGTTTCTGTAAGTAAATTGTGAATTTAGATATTATTTTTATAATGGAAGGTGAAAAAGCCCCCTATTACTGAGATTTAAGAAGGTACCATATAAGGAAGAAAGTTGGTCCTCAAATGCTTAAAGGATGTTTATACTTACAGGAATAATTATGGAAGTGGATATCTCAGAATATTTGAAATGCAAATATGTAGCTCCTTAGGGCATCAGACTAAATCAATAGCAAATCATCTTTAGTAGTCTAACACCATGACTAGGTACATAATTAGTCCTTTTGAATCAGGGAATATCATGCTAAATATAAGTCTATTTGTTGTTTCTTTTAAGGAATATATTCTTAAGAAATATGCAGATACCAGAAGGCTGAGGCAGTAGGATCACAAGTTCAAAGCCAGCCTCAGCAACTTAGTGATACCCTGTCTCGAAAAATAAAAAAATGGTCTGGGTTAGTGGCTTGGTGGTTAAGTGCCCCTGGGTTTAATCCATGGTTAAAAAGGAAAAAAAAGAAATATAGAAATATCCATCCATCTATTATGTTCTCAAGGTCTCACTTGGATTCTAGTGAAAGTTGTACTCTCTAGGAGTTTAGATGTATATCACCTTTACATTGCTCTGACCAAAATATCTGACAAGAAAACTCAGAGGAGGAAAAGTTTTTCTGGGTTTATGGTTTCAGAGGTTCTGTTTATGGTCAGCCAGCTCCATTTTTTTCTGGCCCTGAGGAAATGCTGAACATGATGGCAGAAGGGCATGGTAGAGGAAAGGTGTTCAGCTTACAACTGCAGGGAAGAAAGGAGAGATAGCAAGGAGTCAGGGACAAAATATAATCCCTAAAGCGATGCCCCCGAGTGACCTGGTTTCTAGAGCCATGCCCTACCTGCCTATGGGCAATACTTAGTGGTCCATCAAATGGATTAATATACTGATGAGATTACACTCATATTCTAATCATGTCACCTCTGAACATTCCTGCATGTGAACTTTTAGGGAATATGTATGCAAATCATAGCAGATGGAACTGGAAGAGATTTTAAAATCATTTACATTATTCTTTTATTAAGCTAAGTACTGTGTCCAGGTTAGATAGTCAGTGATAGAACTGGAACCCGAAGTTGGTCTCCTGACTCCTGGTACACAGTATTCTTCCATGTCATTCTGTCTTTGTAGTTCTGCTTCACAACATTTCCATTTTCTTTTAAAAATGGGTTTTATTTTGCCCTAAAACCAAAATATTTTTCTGTGACTACTAATTTCAATTTTTATTGTGACAATGAAAAAGATCTTTAAGTTTAAAGAAATTTGTTTGATAGCTATATAGACACAGAAAATAGTTTCAATAAAAGAGGTATTTATTTCTGTAAAGCACAATATAGAGTTTTATTGAGTTGCTATGAATTTAGATATTAAATTGTCTGAGGAAAGAAGCTGCTGTAGCCAGGAAGAAAATAAAAAGTTTCATACAAGTAAAAGAGTTTTAAGTGGAAGTGCTAGGATAGGCTGATGTGGGTTTTTTTTTTAGTTGAACATAATGTCTTTATTTATTTATATGTGGTGCTGAGGATCAAACCCACAGCCTTGCATGCCCTAGGCAAGCACTCTACCACTGAGCCCCAGCCCCAGCCCCAGATAGGCTGAGGTTAGTTGGTGATTTGTTGATTTGAAAGAGAGGAAAGAATGAGGTAGTCAAGGTGTATCATGAGTTGAAGCAATAATACTGAAGACATTAAACTGTTGATAGGGTCTAGAATAAAAACAAAATATATGAGCCATATAGTAAAATCACCTAAGATGAAAAACACCAGTGGAAGTACTTTGGAGAGAACTATCTGGCCACAAGATTGCTATATTTTTCAGTTCTGTGTCCTTTATTGAATAATAAAGTGATAAAATACCCATAATTGGCTTATGTTCTCAATGTGCTTGTACTCATATTACTTTCATCAATATATATTTGTATGTATCTATTCTTTTCAATAGCAAGAATTGGGTCTGTTAATCTATAACTAGGTTTGTTTCCTTGAAGGTATGTATTAACATATGCCTATATGGTATTATGATAGAAGAAGATAGTATGTTAGATTAAAGAAGATAAGTGAATTTAATTTGAATTTGGTTCTCTAATATTTTGAAAGAGCATTCTTCTGTTACATTTCACTACTAAAAGTTATATAGTATGCTCAATTTAGAAAGCATGTTTACATGCATTACTTCAATTATAAGTCTAAGATTTGTTTGGTTATACTAACAGTATGAATTATAGATTAAAAGTTAGTCACCATAGATATTGAAATGTGATAAAACTCAGTAGTTTTTTGAATTCCTATAAGACTATTGAGCTTGAAATAACAATCTTTGAGCTCAAGTGACATAATATGCTAGGGAAGAAACACAAGTAGTAAAGAATAATCTGCTTTTATAGTAGATTTAGTAATACATTAGTATGTATAACATATCCCCAATTAAATAATTGTGTATATGGGGCTGGGGATGTGGCTCAAGCGGTACCGTGCGGCCTGGGGTTCGATCCTCAGCACCACATACAAACAAAGATGTTGTGTCCGCGGAAAACTAAAAAAAAAAAAAAAATTAAAATTCTCTCTCAAAAATAAATAAATAAATAAATGAATAATTGTGTAGAACATTATGCAAATGTGAATGCTTTTTCTGTTACGTTGCTTTAGCAATATATAAATTCACTAGCATATGGTGACATTAATTCCAAAGGTGCTGAGTGGGAAAAGGTGAGAATGTTTTTTTTTTTAATTAAAAATGTTTCTTCATTACTATGGAAAGTTGAGATTACAATTCCAAGTATAAAGATAATTATGTATTGATTCAAAAATTAATTTAGATAAAGATTTTAACACCTACAAACATGTTAAAGTTATTCATCTTTTGTAAAATATAAGTAGTAGTTTTTGTAGGAAATATTTTACATGCATAAATCATATTAATGAACTTAAAAATACTGTCTAATAATAGCACCAAGCTTGGTTCAGGCAACAAATTAAAAGCATGTTCCTGTTCATAAAGAAACAATTTATTGGAGGATACCAAAGTACCATAATCATTGTTCCATAATTTTGAATAAAAACTAAATCATGGGGTCTGGGGCTGTAGCTGTGTTTGTCTTGCATGTGTGAAGCACTGGGTTCAATTCTCAGCACCACATAAAAATAAATAAAGATACTGTGTGTTCATTTACAACTAAATAAATATAAAACACACACACACACACACACACAAACTAAATCATGGAGTTGACTTAGATTCTTTGCAAAGATTTTTTATAGTAGTAAGGCTTCTCTCTGGGATTTAAGAGTTATGTAGGTAAATATTTTATTTTTAAAAATATGCTAACAGTTAGGGCTGGGGTTGTGGCTCAGTGGTAGAGTGCTTGCCTAGCACGCGTGAGGCCCTGGGTTTGAACCCCAGTACCACATAAAAATAAACAAAGAGGGGCTGGAGATGTGGCTCAAGTGGTAGCACGCTCGCCTGGCATGTGCAGGGCACTGGGTTTGAGCCTCAGCACCACATTAAAAAAAAAAAAAGATTTTTTGTGTCCACCAAAAACTAAAAAATAAGTATTAAAAATTCTCTCTTTAAAAAATAAAATAAAATAAAAAATAAAGATACTGTGTCCAACTACGACTAAAAAATAAAAAAAAATATGCTAACAATTAGTACCTCATTTATTTGTCACTGTGTATAAGTAATTTTCTCACTAGTATAGTTTTAAGTATCATTTGAAAAGAAATGGTTTATTAGCTCAATCATGGAAAATAATAAAAAGTGTCCTGATGCATGTAAACAATTACTTCTTTTTTTTTTAATTTTTATTTTAATTTTATTTTTTTCCCTTTACCCAGTTTTCCCAATGACAACATCTTGACGATAACACAAAATCACAATCGGGACACTGACACTGACACAGCATGATCCCATTACTACAAGGATTCTTCCCATTGCATTTTTTTTTATTGGTTGTCCACAACATTACAAAGCTCTTGACATATCATACTTCATACATTAGATTGAAGTGGGTCATGAACCCCCAATTTTACCCCAAATGCAGACCGCAGAATCACGTCGGTTACACATCCACAATTTTACACAATGCCCCATTAGCAACTGCCGTACTCTGCCACCCCTCCTATCCCCCACTATCCCCCCTCCCCACCCCTCCCAACTTCTCTCTCTACCCCATCTACTGTAATTCATTTCTCTCCTTGTTTATTTTCCCATTCCCCTCACAACCTCTTATATGTAATTTTGTATAGCAATGAGGGTCTCCCTTCATTTCCATGCAATTTCCCTTTTCTCTCCCTTTCCCTCCCATCTCATGTCTCTGTTTAATGTTAATCTTTTCTTCCTACTCTTCCTCCCTGCTCTGTTCATAGTTGCTCTCATTATATCAGAGAAGACATTTGGTATTTGTTTTTTAGGGATTGGCTAGCTTCACTAAGCATAATCTGCTCTAGTGCCATCCATTTCCCTGCAAATTCTATGATTTTGTCATTTTTTATTGCTGCATAGTACTCCATTGTGTATAGATGCCACATTTTTTTTATCCATTCATCTATTGAAGGGCATCTGGGTTGGTTCCACAGTCTAGCTATTGTGAATTGTGCTGCTATGAACATCGGTGTGGCAGTATCCCTGTAGCATGCTCTTTTAAGGTCTTCAGGGAATAGTCCGAGAAGGGCAATAGCAGGGTCAAATGGTGGTTCCATTCCCAGCTTTCCCAGGAATCTCCAAACTGCTTTCCAAATTGGCCGCACCAATTTGCAGTCCCACCAGCAATGTACAAGTGTACCCTTTTCTCCACATCCTCGCCAGCACTTGTTGTTGTTTGACTTCATAGTGGCTGCCAATCTTACTGGAGTGAGATGGTATCTTAGGGTGGTTTTGATTTGCATTTCTCTGACTGCTAGAGATGGAGAGCATTTTTTCATGTACTTGTTGATTGATTGTATATCCTCCTCTGAGAAGTGTCTGTTCAGGTCCTTGGCCCATTTGTTGATTGGGTTATTTGTTATCTTATTGTCTAATTTTTTGAGTTCTTTGTATACTCTGGATATTAGGGCTCTATCTGAAGTGTGAGGAGTAAAAATTTGTTCCCAGGATGTAGGCTCCCTATTTACCTCTCTTATTGTTTCTTTTGCTGAGAAAAAACTTTTAAGTTTAATTAAGTCCCATTTGTTGATTCTTGTTGTTAACTCTTGTGCTATGGGTGTCCTATTAAGGAATTTGGAGCCCGACCCCACAGTCTGTAGATCGGAGCCAACTTTTTCTTCTATCAGACGCAGAGTCTTTGGTTTGATATCAAGCTCCTTGATCCATTTTGAGTTAACTTTTGTGCATGGCGAGAGAAAGGGATTCAGTTTCATTTTGTTGCATATGGATTTCCAGTTTTCCCAACACCATTTGTTGAAGATGCTATCCTTCCTCCATTGCATGCTTTTAGCCCCTTTATCAAATATAAGATAGTTGTAACTTTGTGGATTAGTCTCTGTGTCCTCTATTCTATACCATTGGTCCACCTGCCTGTTTTGGTACCAGTACCATGCTGTTTTTGTCACTATTGCTCTGTAATATAGTTTGAAATCTGGTATCGCTATACCGCCTGATTCACACTTCCTGCTTAGAATTGCTTTTGCTATTCTGGGTCTTTTATTTTTCCATATGAATTTCATGATTGCTTTATCTATTTCTACTTCTTTAAAACTAAATTCTGATGGGATCTTATTGTCACAGCTACAGTAAAAACTAATGGCATCAACTCTATATTTCTTTCTTATTTATTTATTTATTTATACTGGTGATAAAATCCAGAGGTGCTTAATCACTGGGCAACACCCCCAGCCCTTTTAATTTTTTTTTTTTTTTATTTTGAGAAAAGATCTCACAAAGTTGCTGAGGGCCTTGCTAAATTGCTGAGGTTGGCTTTGAACATGGATTCTCCTGCCTCAGCCTCCAGAGCTGCTGGGATTACAGGCATATGTCACTGTGCCTGGCTCAACTCTATATTTCTAATGGAATTTTAGCAATATTAGTTTAAATTCTGTTGTATATAAACATTGGATATATGAATATTTTTCCCATACTAATAAAGATTATCAAAGCAGATGAAGTTCAAAGGAGTGAAAAATATTTTGTCTCCCCAAGCACTTTATGTACTAGATATGTTTTTCAGTGTTTCTGAATAAAACTTTTGTTTTTAGACTTTTAACAAATCAACATTTCAAATTCGAATTAAAAGTATAAATGGGAATTTCCTTTCATTTTTATTGGCAATTGCTATTGTTAAAATAGACAACAGTTAATAATTTTTGTTTATTTACCTTGTATCTGGACAACTTATTATATTCTTTTATTTGTGAAAGAAATTCATTAGTATATTTTATTTCTTACTTTCATGTATTTACATGTATTATTTCAATTTCTTGTCATAGTGAATTAACTTGAATTCTTAAAGTTGAATAAAAAGATGAGTCTAATTCCTGATTTTAATGGAAATAGTTATTGTTTTTTGCTGTTTATTTTTATTATTCTTAATATTTATCATGTTTAAGTAGTTTTCTTCTAATTCTTAATTTTACATAAAATGTTAACTCACATTAACTGCTGAGTTTTGTTAGGTGCCTTCTGGAACCTGTTGATATAATCATGAGGTTTTAATTCTTAATTTGTTGACTTAGTAATAATACCAATAAAATGTCTTGATGTTGAACTACCCTTGTGTTAAGTTAAATGAGATTAGGCAATCAATGTTTTTAATAAAATCCAGCAGAGTCCTGTCTTTCAATTTTATTTTTCCTTCCATGCAAAGAAAAAGAAAAGTGTTCATGGTGTTCTTCTTTTGACTTTATATAAAAAACTCATTTGTGTTTATGTTTTTCTGAAGATGCTGTGTCAATTTAGATATTATCAGGGGAACGCTTTATTAAGTAAAATAACCAATCATAATCACAAATTCCTTAGGGAGTAAAGATTACATTGATAGAGAGGTAACAGCAATCTGTAAAATATAGCTGCCTTTTAAGACGTCTTTTTTAGAAATAACCCTTGCAAAGACACTTATGTGGTGAGGAATATTATTTGCTTTTCTTTTATCTATATCTTAACAAATTTTATTTTGCAAGAAGTTAGAAGTTCCCACAACTTACAAGCTCGGAACTAGAGGACTCAAAATTTAAATTAAGAAAGGGAAAAAGATGAAATATGTTAGTTAACATAGTAATTTCAGAAATTAGTATGAAGTATATGTACTACAGGGGGAATAAACTTTATTTTGCCATAATTTATCATGATACACTGCTGGATTTGGTTTGTTAGTATTTTATTTAGTATTTTGTACCTGCATTCATAAATCTTTCTTGCTTTATAAAGCTGTAAACTGAAATTCTATACACTGTGTAATGTGATGAGTTTCCTGAAAAACCACTACTGCTTCTCTCTCTCTCTGTCTCTTCTCTCTGTCTTTTTTTCCCTCCCCCCCCCCTCTCATATTTACCTCATATTTAACATGGTAAAAGACAATTTGAGCAATCGGGGGAAGAGTTTGGGGTTGAATTAATGACAAGTACATAAAAACTAAGCAAATGAAGATAATAATAAAAAAAACCCAGGGAACAAAACATATGTGTGGCAAAATAAAGAGCAGTAACAATAAAATGTGAATAGTTATGATTTATTGGGAGAATGGGTATATGAGAAGTGCACTTATATGTGTGATGGGGGTGGGTTACAAAGGAGGGGATTCTTATCTTTTTAAAGTCAGTAGCAATATAAAAATGTTATCTTGAGACACATTAGATAAAAATATAAAAATAACTTTGCAAAATGAATTAGGAAGTGAGTTTTATGAATATGCAATGTATTGACATGTTAAACTATGAATATTATAGTGATAAAAATGTCTCTAAAATTAAAGATAAAATTTCTAAAAATCAATAAGTTAATAAATATTTAATTTCTGTGATATCTACTTCTGAATATCTTATAAACTGGAGGGGATTTGTGCTTTATTTTCCTATAATTTTATAATCAACTCCCTTTTGGATCTTTGTACATGATAATTTTCTTTCTTATAAAAGAATTCCTAATCTTACTGTGAAATTAGTACCAAAGACCAGTGGCATTTGCATGGGTGGACAGTTTGCCATCCTTGTGATTATACAGCAGACTCATTTTAAAAAAAAAAAAATCACAGTGTGACAGTTCATAGGAACTGGTTATTTCTGTCACCATTATGCTACTCTGTGGTGTCATATGCCTGCCATATTCCTCTATATCATGCTATATAGCATCAAAGACTTTCTTTCATCTAATAGAGGAAAATTTTCGGCAATATTTTCAATAATCTAAGATGATATCAGATTTAGGGAAGAGCTGGTTGCACAGTTCTAGTACTGATTGTTTTTTGCTTTCCAAAGTGGCAAAATATGTTATATCTGTCTGAATGTTGCCTATTATGGAAGACTAACCCAGATATTTTAATGTCAAATTATATGGATTCATGACTTAATGCACAAATTTGAGACAGTTCATTTCAATTTTCTGGAATCAAGATCTAAAATGAATCCTCACTCCATCCCTTTTTTATCCAGAGTATAACTTTTGTAGATTAAACCAGACAAGTGAATATCAGAAAAAGTATATGCCATATAATCGTAACTACTTACAAGTGAATCTTATACCTAGGATTTTTAAATAAGATGAAATTACTCCATGACCGCAATATTCTGTCTCCTGTTACATGTTATTTTTTTCATATTTTCTAGTTTCCAGTGGTTATTACATTGTATTATTAGGTAAAATTTGGTGCAATGCTTCTAGGAATTCTATGTTCACACATAGTACTTATATGCCAAAGCTATAATTTCTATTTGGATATGGATAAATGTGTCTATATCATGCTATATAGCATCAAAATTCTTTCTTTAATTTTTCAGGTTGATGATTAACACAGGAGAACATTCCTCATAAATTAATGTGGTCTACTAAATATTTACCTCCTTTAAGGAATGAGTGGTTTCAGAGTGAATTATAATGAGTATTAGATTATTATAACAGACCATAATAACTGTGGCTTAAACAATATAGAAATTTTTATTTCTCTTCTTTTGAGTATATCCAAACATAAGGCACCCAGAACTGATTCAATGACTGTGTGCTGTGAAGAACCCAACACAATCTTTCTGTCTTGTTGCTCTGGCATCCATATGGCTTGGTCTAGTGTTCTGAGATAGCTGATCCAACTCCTGCTATTATATTTCCCAGCCAGTAAGAATTAAGTGCAAAAATTAAGGACTACTTGCTTTTACAAAGATGTTGTGTCCGCCGAGAACTAAAAAATAAATATTAAAAATTCTCTCTCTCTCTCTCTCTCTCTCTCTCTCTCTCTCTCTCTCTCTCTCTCACTCTCTCACTCTCTCTCCTCTCTCACTCTCTCTTTAAAAAAAAATTAAAACTAAAACATTCAGACTTTTCAGACTTACTATCTAGGTTCTGCTACCAGGAGGCACTTGTGTCAGATTAAAAAGTAGAAAGATATCAAACATCATTTTGCTTCTGGTAGTACCTCTTGCAGTATCAGCAATGAGCAGAGGTTTGTGTATTTTGTCCTTAGGGTAGTAGCAATTTCCTTAAATCAGGAAAATATGACCAGCCGTATTCATATCTGTAACCAATTCTTTGTGTGCTGTAAATAATCTAGAGAGATTTGTGTAATTGTTGATATAGTTGACCACTTCATCTCATTCCTTTTAATATTTTGAGGGGAAGTAATAAAACGAGTGAAGCAAAGTAGCATTAAAAAATGTTTGATATGTAAGAAACTTAAGTTTCTGTTGTCGATGATGACCATCCTTTGCTATTATTTTACTTTACCAACTGAGCATAAATATATTTCAAAAACCCTTTCTGACTCTCTAAAATAGAATTTTTTTTTTTACCTTGACACTGCCATCGTTAGACCCTGTTCTGCAATGTTTTTCTTCTTGCCCATTTTCTAACTACATTTTATCATTCCACTTGATGACTTTGATTCTTTTGAAATCACCTCAATACCCTAAGTGGTCCTAACATCGTTTTTTTTTTTTTTTTTTTTTTTTGTTTTTTTGGTACAGGGATTGAATTCAGGGGCACTCAACCACTGAGCCACATCCCCAGCTTTGTATTTTATTTAGAGACTGAATCTCACTGAGTTACTTAGCACTCACTTTTGCTGAGGCTGGCTTTGAAATCGTGATCCTCCTGCCTCAGCCTCCTGAGCAGGTAGGATTACAGGCGTGCACCACCCTGCCCGGCTGATCCAACATCTTACTGCATACTTTGTGTGATGATATGATTTGGTATTCTTGAGGAGAATAATATTCTTTTTTATTTTACATTGAGATACAATATACATTTCATTGGTGTTTAGTATATTCACAGAGCTGCCCAACAACCACCAGTCAATTTTAGAACATTTTTCATTACACTGTTAAGTGGCCACTTAGCAGTCAATTCCTTTTACCCTGAACACTAGGCAACCACTAGTATAAATTCAGTTTCTATAGATTTTCCTGTTCCATACATTTCATATAAGTGGAATTATATAATGTGAGTAGTTTTTCAGTTAACAAAAGTTTTTAATATTCATCCATATTGTAGCATGTATAAGTATGTCATTCCTTTTTAAATATTTTTAAATTGTTGATAGACCTTTATTTAGTGTGCTACCCCTGAGCGACACCCCTAGTCCCTGTCATTCCTTTTTATTGGTGAATAATATTCCCTCTTATGGATATAGCACAAGCACATTTTGTTTATTAATCAGTTGAAGGACATTGAAGTTGTTTCTTTTTGGATGTTATGAATGTACATTTTAACATTTCATGTTGTTATATTTTATATTTTCATTTCTGTTGAGTTTATATCTAAGAGCAGAATTGCTGGATCATATGGTAATTAATTTCACATTTTGAGGGACTGACTATTTTCCAAAGAGGATGCATGATTCTACATTTCTACTAGAAATGTATTAATTCAATTTCTTCACCTCTTCATCAACATGTGTTAATATATCTGTCTTTTGATTATAGTCATTCTAGTTTTTAATGCAGTTGTTTATTGTTGTAGTTAAGATTTGCAGTTTCCTAAAGACTAATGATATTGAGTATCTTATTTTATGCTTATCATTTGTATATATTGTTTGCATACAAATCTTTTTGAGATCTTTTGGCCATTTTTAAAATGAATTATTTTTGTGCTTATCATTGAGTTATCAGAGTTTTTATACATTGTGGATATGAGTTTCTTTTCAGGCTGTTGATTTGCAAATATTTTTCCTATTTTGTGAGTTGTTCACTTTCATTCTCTTCGTGGTATCCTTTATAGCACAAAACTTTTTAATTTGAAAAAATTTCAATATGTCATTTTTTTTTGTTTTGGACTCTGGGTGTCATATTTAATAAAGCATTGCCTAGCATTCCACAGTGTAGACACATATAAAACATCATGCACAAGTAAGGGGTCCAACTTATTTTGTTAGCATGTAGATATCCAGTTGTTGTAGCACCATTTGCTGAAAAACTATTCTTTTCTCATTGAGTTGTCTTGGCACTGTTCTTTGTCAAACTATTGAAAATATGAGGATTGACTTTTGGAATCTTGATTATGTTTCATTGATCTATATGTCTGTCCTTATACTTGTACCTTATTTTCTTGATTACTATAGATTTGTATAAGTTTTGAAACCAAAAAATCATGAGTCCTTCAACTTTGCTTTGTTTTTTGAAGATTGTTTTGCTATTCTTGATCTCTTGAATATTCTTACGAATTTGGGGGTGAGTTTTTCAATTTTGGTAAAAAAGCAAGCTGGGATTTTGATAAAGATTACTTTGATTCTGAAGATCAGTTTGGGCAGTTTTACCAGTATACCAATACTAAGTTTTTTAATATGGGATTCCTTTCCTTTTATTTAGATCTTCTTTAATATTTTTCAGTTTTAAAATACTTTTTAGGGCACAAATTCTACACTTATTTTTTTTTTAAATTTTTTTATTATTGATTGTTCAAAACATTACAAAGCTCTTGACATATCATATTTCATACATTTAATTCAAGTGAGTTATAAACTCCCATTTTTACCCCGTATACAGATTGCAGAATCATATCGGTTACACATCCACATTTTAACATATTGCCATACTAGTGACTGTTGTATTCTGCTACCTTTCCTATCCTCTACTATCCCCCTCCCCTCCCATCTTCTCTCTTTACCCCGTCTACTGTAATTCATTTCTCTCCCTTGTTTTTTTCTTTCCCCTCACATCCTCTTATATGTAATTTTGCATAACAATAAGGTTCTCCTTCCATTTCCATGCAATTTCCCTTCTCTCTCCCTTTCCCTCCCACCTATCATCCCTGTTTAATGTTAATCTTTTTCTCATGCTCTTCCTTCCTGCTCTGTTCTTAGTTGCTCTCCTTATATCAAAGAAGACATTTGGCATTTGTTTTTTAGGGATTGGCTAGCTTCACTTAGCATAATCTGCTCTAATGGCATCCATTTCCCTGCAAATGCCATGATTTTGTCATTTTTTAGTGCTGCATAATACTCCATTGTGTATAAATGCCACATTTTTTTATCCATTCATCTATTGAAGGGCATCTGGGTTGGTTCCACAGTCTAGCTATTGTGAATTGTGCTGCTATGAACATTGATGTAGCAGTATCCCTATAGTACGCTCTTTTAAGGTCTTCAGGGAATAGTCCGAGAAGGGCAATAGCTTGGTCAAATGGTGCTTCCATTCCCAGTTTTCCCAGGAATCTCCATACTGCTTTCCGAATTGGCGGCACCAATTTGCAGTCCCACCAGCAATGTACAAGTGTACCCTTTTCCCCACATCCCCGCCAACACTTGTTGTTGTTTGACTTCATAATGACTGCCAATCTTACTGGAGTGAGATGGTATCTTAGGGTGGTTTTGATTTGCATTTCTCTGACTGCTAGAGATGGTGAGCATTTTTTCATGTACTCGTTGATTGATTGTATGTCCTCCTCTGAGAAGTGTCTGTTCAGGTCCTTGGCCCATTTGTTGATTGGGTTATCTGTTATCTTATTGTTTAATTTTTTTGAGTTCTTTGTATACTCTGAAATTAGGGCTCTATCAGAAGTGTGAAGAGTAAAAATTTGTTCCCAGGATGTAGGCTCCCTATTTACCTCTCTTATTGTTTCTCTTGCTGAGAAAAAACTTTTTAGTTTGAGTAAGTCCCATTTGTTGCTTCTTGTTTTTAACTCTTGTGCTATGGGTGTCCTATTAAGGAATTTGGAGCCCGACCCCACAGTATGTAGATTGGAGCCAGTATTTTCTTCTATCAGACGCAGTCTCTGATTTGATATCAAGGTCCTTGATCCATTTTGAGTTAACTTTTGTGCATGGGGAGAGAAAGGGATTCAGTTTCATTTTGTTGCATATGGATTTCCAGTTTTCCCAGCACCATTTGTTGAGGATTCTATCCTTCCTCCATTGCATGCTTTTAGCCCCTTTATCAAATATAAGATAGTTGTAATTTTGTCCTCTATTCTATACCATTGGTCCACCTGCCTGTTTTGGTACCAGTACCATGCCGTTTTGGTTACTATTGCTCTGTAGTATAGTTTGAAATCTGGTATCGCTATACCTCTTGATTGTCACTTCCTGCTTAGAATTGCTTTTGCTATTCTGGGTCTTTTATTTTTCCATATGAATTTCATGATTGCTTTATCTATTTCTACAAGAAATGCCGTTGGGATTTTGATTTGCATTGCATTAAACCTATAGAGAACTTTTGGTAATATCGTCATTTTGATGATGTTAGTTCTCCCTATCCATGAACAGGGTATATTTTTCCATCTTCTAAGATCTTCTATTTCTCTCTTGAGGGTTCTGTAATTTTCATTGTATAAGTCTTTCACCTCTTTTGTTATGTTTATTCCCAAGTATTTTATTTTTTTTGAGGATATTGTGAATGGGGTGGTTTTCCTCATTTCCAATTCAGAAGATTTGTTGCTGATGTAAAGGAATGCCTTTGATTTATGCATGTTGATTCTATATCCTGCCACTTTGCTGAATTCATTTAATAGCTGTAGTAGTTTCTTTGTAGACCCTTTTGGGTCTGCTAGGTATAATATCATGTCTTCCGCAAATAGTGATAATTTAAGTTCTTCTTTTCCTATCTTTATGCCTTTAATTTCTTTTGTCTGTCTATTTGCTCTGGCCAGTATTTTGAGAACTATATTGTATAGAAGTGGTGAGAGAGGGCATCCCTGTCTTGTTCCAGATTTTAGAGGGAATGCCTTCAGTTTTTCTCCATTTAGGATGATGCTAGCCTGAGGCTTAGCATAGATAGCTTTTAAAATGTTGAGGTAAGTTCCTGTTATCCCTAGTTTTTCTAGTGTTTTGAACATAAAGTGATGCTGTATTTTGTCGAATGCTTTTTCTGCGTCTATCGAGATAATCATGTGGTTCTTATCTTTAAGTCTATTGATGTGGTGAATAACATTTATTGATTTTCATATATTGAACCAGCCTTGCATTCCAGAGATGAATCCTACTTGATCATGGTGTACAATTTTTTTGATATGCTTTTGTATCCGATTTGCCAGAATTTTATTGAGGATTTTTGCATCTAGGTTCATTAGAGATATTGGTCTGTAGTTTTCTTTCTTTGAAGTGTCTTTGTCTGGTTTTGGGATCAGGGTGATTTTGGCCTCATAGAATGAATTTGGAAGATCTCCTTTTTCTATTTCCTGAAATAACTTGAAAAGTATTGGTATTAACTCTTCTTTAAAGGTTTTGTAAAACTGCGTTGTATACCCACCTGGTCCCTGGCTTTTCTTGGTTGGAAGTCTTTTGATGGCTTCTTCTATTTCCTCCTTTGTTAGTGGTCTGTTTAAATTGTGTGTATCTTCCTCACTCAATCTGGGCAAATCATATGACTTAAGAAATTTATCCATATCTTCACTATCTTGTATTTTATTGGAATATAGGGTCTCAAAATAATTTCTAATTATCTTCTGTATTTCTGTAGTGTCTGTGGTGATATTGCCTTTTTCATCCCGTATGTTAGTAATTTGAGTTCTCTCTCTTCTTCTCTTCGTTAGCATGGCTAAAGGTCTGTCGATCTTATTTATTTTTTCGAAGAACCAACTTTTAGTTTTGTCAATTTTTTCCATGGTTTCTTTTGTTTCAATTTTGTTGATTTCCACTCTGATTTTAATTATTTCTTGCCTTCTGCTACCTTTGCTGTTGTTTTGCTCTTCCTTTTCTAGGGTTTTGAGATGAAGTGTGAGCTCATATTATTTGTTGGTTTTTTTCTTTTTTTTTTTGAGGAATGAACTCCAGGCAATGAATTTCCCTCTTAAAACTGCTTTCATTGTGTCCTATAGATTCCAATATGTTGTATTGTATTTTCATTTATCTCTAAGAATTTTTTGATTTCCTCCATTATGTCTTCTGTAACCCATTGATCATTCAGTAACATATTGTTCATTTTCAATGTGATGCAGGATTTTTCCTTCCTTCTTTTATCATTGATTTCCACTTTCACTCCATTATGATCAGATAAAATGCATGGTATTATCTCCACACCTTTATATTTACTAAGGGTTGCCCTATGGCATAATATATGGTTTATCTTTGAGAAGGATCCATGTGCTGCTGAGAAGAACGTATATCCACTTGATGATGGTTGATATATTCTGTATATGTCGGTTAAATCTATTGATTGTTTTATTGAGTTCTATAGTTTCTTTATTCGGCTTTTGTTTGGAGGATCTGTCCAATGGTGAGAGTGGTGTGTTGAAGTCACTCATAATTATTGTGTTGTGGTCTATTTGATTCTTGAACTTGAGGAGAGTTTGTTTTATGAACATTGCAGCACCATTATTTGGTGCATAAATATTGATAATTGTTATGTCTTGATGGTGAATGGTTCCTTCTAACAGTATATAGTGTCCTTCTTTATCCCTTTTGATTAACTTAGGTTTGAAGTTGATTTTGTTCGATATGAGTATGGCCACTCCTGCTTGCTTCTGAGGACCATATGAGTGGTATGATTTTTCCCAACCTTTCACCTTCAGCCTGTGTTTTCTTTTCCTGTCAGATGAGTCTCCTGAAGGCAGCATATTGTTGGGTCTTTTTTTTTAATCCAAGTTACTAGCCTATGTCCCTTGATTGGTGAGTTTAAGCCATTAACATTTAGGGCTACTATTGATATATGGTTTGTACTTCCAGTCATGTTTATTTATTTATTTTAATTTGTCTTGTTTTTCCTCTTTGGTTATTCCCCCTGCCCCCGCTTTACTGAGTCACCTCCCACTGTTAGTCTTGGGTGCTGTTTTTCATTTCCTCTTCTTGTAGTGTTTTGCTCAAAATGCTTTGCAGTGCTGGTTTTCTGGCTGCGAATTCTTTTAACTTTTGTTTATGGTGAAATATTTTAATTTCATTGTCAAACCTGAAGCTTGATTTTGCTGGATGCAATATTCTTGGTTGGAATCCATTATTTTTCAGTGTTTGAAATACGTTGTTCCAGGATCTTCTCGCTTTCAACGTCTGTGATAAAAATCAGCTGTTAACCTAATTGGTTTACCCCTGAATGTAATCTGCCTCCTTTCTCTTGTAGCTTTTAATATTCTCTCCTTGTTATGTATGTTGGATATCTTTATAATAATGTGTCTTGGAGTTGGTCTATTATGGTTTTGTATGTTTGGAGTCCTGTAGGCTTCCAGAATTTGGCAGTCCATCCCATCTTTCATTTCTGGAAAGTTTTCTAAGATTATTTCATTCAATAGGTTGCTCATTCTTTTGGTTTGGACCTCTATACCTTCTTCTATCCCAATGACTCTTAAGTTTGGTTTTTTTATGACATCCCATATGTCTTGGATGTTTTGCTCGTGGTTTCTTACCAGCCTTTTTGCGTTGACTATAGTCTTTTCAAGTTGATAAACTTTGTCTTCATTATCTGATGTTCTGACTTCTATTTGATGTAGTCTATTTGTAATATTCTCATTTGAGTTTTTGATTTGGTTTATGGTTTCCTGCATTTATGGGATTACTGTTTGATTTTTTTAAAAAATCTCTATCTCCTGGTAGAGTTCATTTTTGCTTCTGGAATCTGCTTATGTAATTCATTTTCAAAGTATTCTTTCATTGTTTGGACTTGCTGCTAATGACTTCTTTAAGATTCCATTCCATCTGAGTCAGGTATGCCTTGAGTTCTTTCTCTGTACATTTTTCTGATGCCTCTAAGTTCTCCTGTAAATTTAAGTTATCCTGCATTGTTTGTAATCCTTTTTTCCCTTGTTTTTTCATGGTTCCCACATTACTTTCCAATTCTGTTTGACTGCTGTGTTTCTGTTTTCTCCTATAAATGTGTTTTGTTTTTGTATAGCTCCAAGATCTCTCCTTTGTGTTGGGAGACAATGTTTAGAGATGTTGGATTTAATTGTGATTTAAGGTAAATTCTTTAGTTTCATTAAAGGCCTACAGATTTTGATGGCATTTAGAGAATTGAGGTTTGAACTTAGGGTTTTATATTAAGGTTGGGTGATTTGATGGTATGGAGGTTAGTATATCTTAGCTTCTTTGGGAGGTTGCTAAAATGCAAGCAGATAGAAAGGAGTACTTGATGGTAGTTAAGGGCTTAGGCGGACTAAAGACAGACTCATAATATTCATCTATTTGCATTTAGTAAATTACGTGTAATCAGAGTGGTTATGCTTGGGAGGAAACATAGCGAAAATGTAAGGAAGCAAACCAAGAAAGAGACAGGGAGAGAAGAAAGAAAGAGAAAAAAATAGAAAAGAAAAAGAAGAAATGATAAAAAAAAAAAGTAAAATAAAAATTACAATTTTAAAAAAAAGCACTGTTAGGCTTCTATTTTCTTAGCTTCCAGTAGGTGGAGCTGTGCCTTCCGGACCAAGATTTTGCTCTCGGGCTGTAGGAAACAATCCTTATGAGGCCACTCCCTCCTCCCCACCAGGTGTCTCTCCAATCCTGTTCACTTAGGTTTATTCCTGGCCTCTAGTCTCCTTGCTTCTCCTGCCAGACAGGCCTTCCCTAGTGTGATACCTCTCCGCAGTTCAAGCTACATTCTGGGCCTGCAGTTTCCTGGATGTGGAGCACGGCTATTGGGAACCGGCCCCCTGTTGTTTTGATTCCCTCTGATGGCCACTCCTCTGAGAGCTGGTGAGACAGGTTTCGTTTTAGCCGCTGGTGGGAGGGGGGGGAGTTGGAGGTCAGGTGCTTTACCTTTCCCCAGGCCTCTACTCACACTCATTCTGATAATCATGCCCCTGGAAAGCTGGGGAGAGATTTTATGCGATTTCCCCGATGTATGGGAGAAGGGCTAAATGTCACATACCTGTTCTATCGCTGAACTTGCTGCGATGGGGTTGGATATGTCGGAAACTGGCGATGGTGATGTCAGCTCTCCAAGATGGTGGCTGCTGGCTTCCTCGGTGGGGTGTCCGGGGTGGGGGGCGGATCTGGACTGTTTCTCTCCCCGTCTCAAACCCAGAACTCAGCCTGGAGCACTGTGAAGGAACAGTTGGCAGGACCCCACAGAATCCGTAGCACCGTTTCTCTGCGTTGGCACGTCTGAGCGTAGGCTCTGGCTGCGGGGCGGGCCGCTGATCAGTCAGCCTCAATCTCCAGGTGCACGGTTCACTTGAGATTGAGCCGCAGTAATTGATCCTTGGGTGTTGAAATCTCTAGGTTTCAGTGCACCCCAATTTTGCTGGAAATTCCTAACAAGACAGCTTCTGTCCTTTCTAAACTCGCTAATCACCTGCGCAGTGAAGCGGAACATGGGGGTGAGGCACTCTATTTGCCGCCATCTTCATAATCCTACACTATTCTTAAATATTTCACTATTTTGGGTGTTTTTTTGGAAATGGAATTATCTTATTTCATTTTTTACTTAAAAATTTTTAAAATTTCATTTTTATATGAAGTCCTCATAAAATCATACAATATTCGTATGAGAAAGAATTGAGTTTCTACTCCCAATTTTGCTACTTGACCAATCAAGAAATAGTTTTAATAAAAATGCTTTGAATTATATCAAACTCAAATTATATCAACTCAAGTTTTCTCTACATCTGAGAACAATAATGTCATTTTTCTTCTCTTAGTATTGATGGAATGCTTGTTCATGAACAGCAGCGTGTGCAACTATCAATAAATAATGTCTTCACTGAATGAATGTGTGAATAATTTTTAAATTACATATGTTTTCTAAGCAACTTTCAGGAATTTAAGAAACATGGATCTAAGAGACATGCTCCAAACAGATTCATTTAGCTGTTAAACAAAAGTAGTGTAAAATATGAATTTTGAATAGAACAAAAGTATTAATTATAAATGAGTAACAGTGGAAATCTATACCATATTTTGTCATTGGCAGTACAAATATCCTCAACAGGTCTCACAATTGACTGTTTAATTTTTTAAAAATGTGTTTATCTATACACTATAGTTATATACAATAGTGGGATTAACTTCAACATAATCTTACTTGCATGGAACATAGTTTGCTCCATTTCAGTCCCCAGTACTTCCTGTTTCCCTCCCCTCTTCTCTCCCCCTGTTCTTCCTCTATTCTACTGGTCTTCCTTCTATTTTATTATTTTTTAATTGGTGTTTTATAAATATACATAAATGTGGAATTCACTAAGATTTTACATAGTAGTTCTGTATAATCATTCTTGCTGAACTCCTTCATTAGTTCCAAATTTTTAGTGTGTTTCTTGGGGTTGTGTATATACAAGATTCTGTCATATACAAATACTTTTATTTCTTTCCAATCTCGATTTGTCTTCTTTTTCTTATCTAATTGCTCTGAATAGAACTTTCAATACAATATTTAATAGAAGTGGCAAGAGTGCATATAATTATCTGTTTCCTAACCTTAGAAAGAAAGCATTAATTCTTTCAGTAATTGGTATGATGTTAGCTATAGGTTTTTTTTTTTTAAAGAGAGTGAGAGAGGAGAGAGAGAGAGAGAGAGAGAGAATTTTTAATATTTATTTTTTAGTTCTTGGCGGACACAACATCTTTGTTGGTATGTGGTGCTGAGGATCAAACCCGGGCTGCATGCATGCCAGGCAAGCGCGCTACCACTTGAGCTACATCCCCAGCCAGCTATAGGTTTTTGTACATGCTGTTTATTAGATTGAGGAGATTCTTCACAATTTCATCAATTATGTTTTAATATGAGAAAGGATGTTGAATTTTCTGAAATTCCCTTTTTGCATCTGTTGATATGATCAAGTGATCTTTGTCCTTTATTCTATTGATACATTAATTAAATTTTCAATGTTAGAATGATATGTCAAAATACATTCTACTGTATTTATGATTTTTAATGTTAGAATGTTAGAATGATATGTCAAAATACATTCTACTGTACATATAACTAAAAAGAACAAATAAAAAATTTAAAAAAATGAATGTTAAACCAGTCTTTCATTCTTGAGATAAATCTCAACAAGTCATGTTGCTAGAATCCATTTGATAGTATTTTGCATCTATATTAATAAAAGTTATATGTATTTAGTTTTCTTTTCTCAACATGTCTTTGCCTGCTTTATTTTTTTAAATCAGGCTAATATTGGCTCATCATTCATTGAATGAGTTGGAAAGTGTTCTGACCTCTTGTTTTTTTTAGAGAGGAACTGTATTCTGGTTTTTGTAATCCACATGCTCTGTAAGAAAAGTATCAATCTCTTCCTTTTGACAATTTCATGTTGCTAAATCTACATCAGAAATAAACTATGTCAGAATCAAGAAGTAAATATTTCAGTTACGAGTCACAACTGAAAAATAGTATTTTTACCAACTGCCTGGCAGAATTCAAAACACTCTTGTGAGCTTTAATGATGTATGTCAGTTCCCTATGGCCAGCAGGTGTCTCCCAGCAGCTAATATAGGATATTTAGTTATTGTATCCTTTTGTAGCCTAGAAGGACCTCTTTCACACTCTATGTAGAATAGATAGAGCAGTGGAGTTGGCTGCATGCCATGTGATACACGTGCTGTAGCAGAACAAAGGAGCATAAATTGGGCTTGCAACCGACAAAGTTATTCCCACACAGGCAATGAGCTAAGCACAGACCATGTAGACATTTTATCTCTTGGTAAGGAAGTGTTCCAGGTACAATGTATTCTCCTGCAGCCAAATGGGTGTCAAAAGACTGTATGAGACTGCCTTTGTCAGCACCAGATTATTTGAAAATTCTTTGATTCTAAAACAGTAGTTGATTGTTTAACAACATTATGAAATATTCATATTAGGCTACACGTTTACACATTTTTTGTGGAAGTACGTTGAGTGAAAAAAACAGGTCATGATCATGGATCATGTAATCTAAACCTCATGTATATATTGTGTAGTATATACATACATACAGGTTCTTGTATGCTCTAAAAAAGGAGGGAGTTATGCAATGAATTCCTTCCTTTGTTTTCTCAGGGGAAGAGTTCTAAATTAACTACATGCTGTGGTTGATTTTTTTTTTTATCTTGAATACTTATAAATGTAGCATTTTGTTATCACAATGTTTCAACTAGGAAACAATTCTGGGAGCACCAGATACGTAGATGAACTGTATATAGAATCTGTCCTCTACTGACCTGAGTCTTCTACCCTTTGAAAAGATACAGCATATTCCATATAAAAATGAAAATATTTCTAACATTACATGTTCCTTCTCGTATGTCTTTTCCTTAATGAGTTCCTTATATTTTTATGTTTTTATTTTGTGTTAATATGAAAACTTTCAAACATCAGAAAAGTCGAAAGAATTTGTGAATTCTCATGTGTGTATGCTCACCACCTAGATTTGACAAGTTTCATTTTGCTGTATTTATCACATATCTATTCATTCTTCTTTTCATCTCTCTGTATTTTGGAGATGAATTTTCAGCTTGCAAATGTCAGTACAATTTAACACTTCAGAATGCATAACATTACTTTTTCTTAACTCTTTTTGAAGAATAATCTACATACAGAGAAATTTCAAATTTTATTGTATCATTTGATAAGTTTTGACCAACATACAGACTTTTGTAATATAAACCTCTATCAAAATATTGAATATTACTTTCATTCCATTAAGTTCCTTTGTACCACTCTCCAGTCAGTTCTCAAAGTAACCAGTATTCTGATTTTTTCACCATAGATTTGTTTTCCTTATTATATATAAATGGAATCCTACTATATAAACTCTTTTGTGAGTGGCTACTTTTATTTAGTATAATGCTTTGAAGAATCATTCACGTTTTGCATCTATCAGTAGTTTGTATCTTTTAATTATTGAGTAGTAGTTTACAACATGAGGATACCATATGTTTTTTAAAATTATCATACCACAGTTTTGTTTTATTTTGGACATTTTGGCTATTTCCATTTTTTTACTATTATAAATACAATTGCTGGAAGTATAATTAGATAAGTCATTTTGTGGAAACATTTTTAAATTTTCTAGGTGCATATATAGGCATGGAATTGCTAGGTCATGGACTAGGTATATGTTTAGTTTTATAAGAAACTGCAATATATTTTTCCAAAGTGGTGTAAAATGACATACTTTATACTTCCTCTAACAGTGTATGAGATTTTAGGTTACTATATACTTGTCAACATTTGGTGGTAGTTTTTTTTTTCTTTTAAAAATAAGTTTAGTCATTCTGGTTGCTGTTTATCTTGTTATCATTTTAGTTTTTAATTTTTGTCATTACTGTGTTATTTGCTCTCTTTCAGACTGTTCGGCATGGTTTTCCTTATCAGCCCACATCGTTGGCCTTTGATCCAGTTCAGAAAATCTTAGCTATTGGAACAAGGACAGGTGCTATACGAATGTATCCTTAATATTTGGTTCATTATTACCTACATTAATATTAATTAAATGTTCTTAAACATTCAGGTAAGAGAAATATTTATGCCTAAATAAAATTTATTGCTTCTTTAGAAATGAGTAACTATTATGAGGTGCTATGGTGCACACCTATAATCCCAGGGAATTGGGAGGCTGAGACAGAAGGATTGCAAATTCAAGAGGCCTCAGCAATTTAGCCAGGCCCTCAGCAACTTGGCAAGACCCTGTCTCAAAAAATAAAAAGGACTTTGGATATGATTCAGTGGTTAAGTGCCTCTGGGTTCAATCCCCAGTACCAAACAAAAAGAGTAACTATCATGAAAATCAAATTTATTGACATGTTTTTAATGTCTTTGCAATTAGTATTGATGTCCTTTCTTAAATTTCTGTTATTGGTAGTTTGTATTTTCTTTTTCCTGATCACATCTTGGCTAGAAGATTATCAATTGTACTGATTCTTTAAAAAAAGAATCAACTTTTAGATTCATTGCTTTTTCTCTAATGTTTTACTATATTTATTTCATTAATTTTTAATTCAATCTTTTTTTCTTTTACTTTGGGTTTAATTTGATCTTATTCTTTTAGTTTCTCAAGGTAGAAACAGGGCATTAATTTGAGAACTTCTTTTCTACTGTGTACCTATAGTACTATAAATTTCCTCCTAATTGCTTTAATGTCGTCTCAGTTTTTCAAATTAATTATCTCATTTGAGATATTGTAAACTCACAACTAGTTGTGAGAAATCCCTTGTACTTTTCCCCCCAATTTCTTCCAGTTGTAACATCTTATAAAACTATAGTATAATATCACAATCAGAATATTGATACTGAGACCATCAAGATACAGGACGCTTCTACCACTATAGGATTTATCATGTTACCCATGTGACCTCTGTCCAATCTAACTTTCCACCACCATTATTTGACCTCTAACAACCACTAATTTAGTCTTCATTTCAAAAATTTTGCCATCTTGAGAATGTAATATAAGTAGAATGGCATAGTATATAACCTTTGGGGTTCAGCTTTTTTTTAACTCCTCATTAATCTTTGAAGATTCACCCAAATTGTTGCATATATTCATCCCTTGGGATCTACAAGGGATTGGTCTCAGTTCCCCCCCAGGGATGCCAAAATCTACAGATGCTCAGGATTCTAATGTAATGTGGTATAATATTTGCATAAAACCTACACATTCCTTTGGAATGCTTTAGATTATCTCCAGATTACTTAAAATATCTAGTGTATATAAAATGCTATATAAATAGTTGTTACTACGATATTGTTCAGGTAATAATGACAAGAAGAAAGTCTTTGCATGTTCAATACATATGCACTTTTTCCCCCAATATATTTGATCCATGGTTTGTTGAATTTGTGGATGTAGAGCCCACCAATTTGGGTGTTGAGTGTATAAGAGCAGTTTATTCCTTTTTATTGTTATTCCACAGTTTATCTGTTTACCTGTTGAAAGATATTTGAATTGTTTTTAGTTTCTGGTCATTATTATTAAACAGCTGTGAATATATGTGCACATTTTCATGTGGTATAAATTTTCACTTCTCTGATATAAATGCCTAGGAGTAAAATTGGGGCAATCGTATGGTTATTGCATGTTTTATTTTTTTAAGTATACAGTTCAGAGTTATTAAATACATTTATACTATTGAATAACTATCATTGCCATCCTTCTCCATACATGTTTTCATCTTATAAAACTGAAATTCTATAATAAATAATTCCATATTCCTTTCTCCCATAGTCTCTGGAAACTACCATTCTCCTTTTTGTCTCTATAATTTTCATTATTCTAGCTATGTCATATTAATGGAATCATTTAATATTTGTCTCTTTTGTGACTGGCTTATTTTATTTATCATAATGTCTTCAAGGCTTATCCAAGTTGTAGGGTATGCCAAAATTTTCTTTCTTTTTAAGGCTGAATAAGATTTCATTGTATTTACACACCACATTTTGATATCCTTTCATTTGTCAGTGGATACTTGGGTTGCTTTTGTGGTTTAGCTATCGTGAACAGGGCTACTATGATCATAGGTCCTCTTTTTTTTAAAAAAAAAAAAAGAGAGAATTTTTTAATAGTTATTTTTTAGTTTTTGGCGGACACAACATCTTTCTTTGTACGTGGTGCTGAGGACCGAACCTGGGCTGCACGCATGCCAGGTGAGCGAGGTACCGCTTGAGCCACATCCCCAGCCCATAGGTCCTCTTTGAGACATTGGTTTCCAGGTCTTTTGGGTATGTTTCCAGAAGTAATTCTATTTAAAAATTTTTGAGGAATCTCCATTCTGTTTATTAGTTTTGTAGTAATACTAATTTACATTTCCATCTGTAGTCAACATCTTTTGCTGAAAAAAATGTTTTAATTTAAGATCATCTATTTATATAGCTAAACTTTAAGACTTTTAATTGCAAGTCTTATGTAGACTTTGGACCAGAATTTTCAGGTAAAGCAATTTCCATAATAACAGGGTTTTGTTTAAGAATTTTTTTAAACTTATTTTATTTTTAAAATTGATTGATTTATATGTCTATTTATTTTGGTCTCAGTCTAGCAGTCTTGCATGTTTTCTTTTTATCTAGGACTAGTTTAACTATAAAGCTTTCAAACAATCTTGAGTAATAAAATCATATTAAAATAAGCAAAAGGTGAAGGGAGTTAAAATTGGAGGGCTAAAAGTTCTTTCATCTTAACTCCATAATGAATTTTAAGAATTATCTTAAAGTGTTTATAAGAAAATTTAAAATTAGACTTGCATGTCAAACCAAATATTAAACAAGGTGTATAAACCAAAAGCATTTCACCAGAAAAAGGACATTAGCTTAATTATGCTTAAAAGGTATAGGAGAGGGCTGGGATTGTGGCTCAGCGGTAGAGTGCTCCCTTAGCACAAGCGGGGCCCCCAGGTTCGATTCTCAGCACCACATAAAAATAAAGGCATTGTGTTGTGTCCATCTACACCTAAAAAAAAAAGTATAGGAGAAACTTCTGTTAAAAAGAGGGGACTTTCCATAGGAACTCTCACAGAAGTATTCCTAGGAATTTGAGGGGGCAGTTTACCTTGCTGGGTTTTGAATTAAATTTCTACTCAGTTTTTCTGCAGCACCCCATTTGTGATTCTATCTGGTGGCCAGAGCTAGAGTTGGTTCTGAGGAAATATTTGCAGTCATTAATATGCTGCTTTTGGGCTTTCTTATCAGCATCACCAATGAGCCAGATATATCCCTTATTACATGTATCAGAAAACCCCAAACACCAAGGGGAATGTGGGATTGCTCAATGTGTAGGATGATCATTCCCTTCTGTACGCCTCCCACATGAACTGTATTTTTTATTTTTGGGGGCTGGGGGATACTGGGGATTAAATTTACAGACACCAAGCACTGAGCCACATCCCCAGTCGTATTTTGTATTTTATTTAGAGACAGGGTCTCAGTGAGTTGCTTAGAGCCTCACTTTTTTCTGAGGCTGGCTTTGAACTTGTGATCCTCCTATCTCCACCTGCCAAGCCATTGAAATTACAAGCATGCACCTATAATGCCACCATGCCTGGCTTTCACATGAACTGTTTGAGTTTCTTCTAACCCAAGATTGTGGTATATTTTTTATCACTTGGCTTCCTGTGAGACCACTTCATGTCATAGGTATGATGCTCTGACACTTCTATCATGACTTAGTCACCCAGGGGCATTCAGAGTGGGCCAGAGGGAGCATTTGTCTCTGAAGTTTGGAGACCCTCATGTAGAAAAATTTCTAATAGAACTATTTCCTTCAGCCATCAAATCCTTTAGCTTCTATCCAGTTAATTATCATAAAAACAGACTAATCAAATACTAATGGACAAAAGAATATGTAAAATAATTAGATTAAAGTGCACATTCAGATCAGAACAGAACCAGATCAGATATCCCAGAGTGAGAGTGACCACAAGGTCAGGTGGAGACTGGCAAGTTAAAGAGATTTCAAGCCATATAACATGAATTACATATAAAATAATTTCTTCAGCTTGGTGATCTTCTATGGGCCCCTTACCTCATTGATGCCATGCCAAAGAACTTTCCAGTAGGAAGTGCCTCACTAGAGGGGCCACTGAATACTTATCAGTTTTGGTAGTCAGACACTATATTTTTCCTCTTGAGGCTTGTGGAATTTTAGGAGCAGCTGAAAGAAGGATGGAGTGAAATCCCCCAAATATCAATGAACAAGAAGCAGCAGAAAGGAAACAGCTGCTCACTGAGGTTTAGCCAGACTCATAGAGATAACAACAACAAAGGAAGCCACAAAAGAAGTTGCAACTATACCTATATTGATCATTATGCTCAGGGGTCCCTAATAGCTTACTGAGGGCTAGTCAATCATCCCTAGTCCTTCCCAGGTGTCCTCCCTTGGTGTCTAACCTCACAATGGAGGTGTAAAAATTTCCCAAGAAATTTCCCTTAGATTTCCTGTGTTTTTTTGGGTTGCCAGTTAGCTGAGAATCAAATCTGTCCTATCAGTCACAGTTCTTCCTGGTCAGTGGTCACTGGCTAAAGAGAAAATGGTCCAGGGAGGAGAAGCTAGGTTATCAAGTAGAATTGTTTTGGGAACACTCCCCACCCCCAAATGGGTGAGCACTAACAAGCCTCCCTGAGTCCTAACAACTTAATGGAATTAGTCCAGGCTGAGCTGCTGCTACCCACTGTTTCTACTTCTGGAGTTAAGGAAACTCTTAGGAGCCATTGGGAACCCTCCAATCTAGGAAGGCCAAGGTTGTTCCTGCAGAGCAATCAGAAATTTATCATGAACTTTTCATGATCTTTTCCTATTCGGTACTGCTTGCAAATAACCAAACAGTCTTAAGGCAAGTAGGAAATTTTTATTCAGTAGCCTAAAAAAGGAGAAGGGGAGCTCAGGCTCTAAAGGCACCTTCTCTCCAAGCAGATCTGGTGTCTGGGTTTTTATCAGAACTGATTTATGAAGGGGAAGGTGTAGAGTATTAAAGCTGTCTCTATAAGGGATTGGCAGTTGGCAGTTGAAGAGTGGTTATGGGCACCCAGCCTTGATTTCCACAGTCAGGCAGCCCCTTCTAATAAGCAGATGAAAGCAATAAGTTACTGGTAGGTGGGTTGCATGGTTGCATTGGGGGGGTGTCATCCTGCTGACAGCTGAATCATATGGTATATCCATTTTTAGTTTCTTGAGCAATCTCCAGTACTGTTTGTAATTAACATTCCTACCAACAGTGTACAAGAGTTTCTATTATCCACACCTTCACCAACATTTGCTATTTTCTTTTATTTTTTTTTTTGATAGAAGCTCTCCTAACTCAGATGAGATGATACTTCGTTGTAATTTTATTTGCATTTGTCTGGTGGCTAATGATTTTGAGCATTTTTCATATATTTGTTGGTCATTTGTATTTTCATCTTTTAAGAAGTGTTTATACAGATCACTTCTCCATTTTTGAAATTTGGATTAAAATTGTATATTTTTTGTTAAGTATTTTGATTTCCTTATATTTTCCAGATATTAACCATTTATCAGATGAAGAGTTGGTATATATTTTCTCCCATTCTGTAGGTTTTCTCTTTATTGATTGTTTCCTTTGTTGTTCAGAAACTTCGTAGTTTGATACAATCCCATTTGTCTAGATTTGTATTAGTTTCTTGTGCTTTTTAGGTCATATTGAAAAAAATCATTGCCTGTATTTATGTGACAAAGTGTTTCCTTATATTTTATTCAAGTAATTTCATAATTTCAGGTCTTAATATTTAGATCTTTGATCCATTTTGAGTTGAGAGATAGAAGTCAAGTTTCAATCTGCATACGGATATCTATTTTTCCTGATACAACTTATTGAAGAGATTGTTCTTTCTCCAGTGTTTGATTTTTGTGCCATTGTCAAGAATCATTTGGCTGTAGATGCATGGGGTAATTCCTGGAATCAACATTCTGTTCCATTGATATAAGTTTCAATTTTTATGTAAGTACCATGATGTTATGATTTCTATCTGTAGTGTGTCTTGAAATCAGATACTCTGACACCTCCATCATTGTTCTTTTTGCTCAAGATTTTAGAATTGTTTATTTTCTTGCTCTGTGAAGAATATAATTGGTATTTCAATGGGGATTGCAGTGAATCTATAAATCAGTTTGGGTAGAATGGGCATTTTAACTATTAATTTTTCGAGTCCATGAACATGGCGTCTTTCCTTTTTTGTATTTTATTCAAATTTATCTCATGAATGTGTTATAATTTTATTGTTGATGTCTTTCATTTCATTGGTTAAATTTATTCACAGTCATTTTATATTTTTATAGCTATTGCAAGTGGAGTTATTTAATGATTGCTTTTTTGGCAAGTTTGATACTAGTGTATAAAAATGCAACTGGTATTTGCATTTTGAGTGTGTGTGTTTTATATTAATTTATCAGTTTTAATAGACTTTTGGTAGTTTATTTAGGCTTTTATATGTATGGAATTATATTGGCTGCAAACAGGCATAATTTGACTTTCTTCCTACTTTCTTTCTCATTCTTAGTTGTTTAGGATAAAATTTCTAATACTATGTTGAATAAGAGCAGTTGAGTATGGAATCCTTTTCTTGTTCCAGATCTCAGAGGAAATGCCTTCAGTTTTTTTCCAATCATTATAATAGGGATATGTGTTTTAATATTATAACTTTTATTATGTTAAGTTATGATACTTATATACTTAATTTGTTTAGGGTTTATCATGAAGACATATTGAATTTTATCAATCCCTTTTCTGCATCTATTGAAATTAAAAAGTGATTTTATCCTTAATTCTGTTGATTTATGTCTATTGAACTGTGGATGTTGAACTTTCCTTGCATCCCTATGAAAAGTACAATTGGATCATAGTGAATGATATTTTTGATTATTGCTGGATTTAGTTTGCTAGTATTTTGTTAAGAATTTTCACTTCTGTATTCACCAGGAATTTGGTCTATAATTTTCATTTTGTGTATGTGTCCTTGTCTGATTTTGATATCATGATAATTCTGGCCTCATAGTTTGAGTTTGGAGGGGTTCCTTCTGTTTCAGTTCTTTGGAATAGTTTGAGAATCATTGCCATTTCTTCTTCATGAGTTTGGTAAAATTCATTGGTGAAGCTATCTGGTCCTGGGCTTTTCTTTGGTGGGAATCTTTTAATTCATGATTTGATATCATTTGTTACTGTTTTTTTAATATCCTCATGGAACAATTTTGGTAGGTTGTGTCCAGAAGTGCATTAATTTCTTCTAGATTTTCCAATTTGTTAATGTATAGTTTCTAATGATTGATTGTATTTCTGTAGGATCAGTATAATGTCTCCTTTTTAATTTCTTATTTATTTATTTGGGTTGTCTATCTTTTTTTCTTTTTTAAAAATATATATTTTAGTTATAGGTAGACATAATATCTTTATTTTATTTTTATGTGGTGCTGAGAATTGAAATAGTGCCTCATGCATGCTAGTTGAGAGCTGTACTACTGAGCCAAAACCCCAGCCTCTTTTTTTCTTGATTAGCTTAATTAGTGGTTTGTTGATATTGCCTATCTTTTCAAAAAAGAATCTATTAATTTCATTGATCTTTACTTTTTAAAAAAATCTGTATTTATACTTTGATCATTGTTGTTTCTGTCTTCCTACTAATTTTGGGTTTGCTTTGCTCTTGCTTTCTAGGTCCTTGAGGTGAATTGTTAAGTTGGTTGGTTGAATTTTTTTGTAATATTAGGTACTTATTATTATGAACATACCTTTCAGAACTGTTTTTGCTGTATTCCATTAGGTTTGGTATTTTATGTTACCATTTTCATTTGTTTTGAGAATTTAAAAATTTTCCTTTTGATTTTTTTTCAATGACCTGCTTGTTTAAAATTATTTTGTTTATTCTTCATGTATTTGTATAATTTCTACAATTTCCTTTGTTATTGATTGTAGGTTCATTCCATTGTGGTGCAAAAATGTAATATGATTTAGTTTTAAAATTTTCTTAAAACTTGTTATGCTATGGTCTATTCTAGAGAATATTTAATATGCTGAGTTAAAGAATGTGTATTAAATAGGTATTAGATGAAATATTCTTTAAATATTTGTTAGGTCATTCATCTATAGTATAGTTTAAGTATGATGTTTCTTTATTGACTTTTTTGTCTAGATGATAAAAAATGGAATGTATGTATGTATAATATGTATATATGTATGTTAACATGAGAGTCAATGGTATAGAAGAGAACATGGAGATACAGGCTTAAAGTCAGTAATATTTTATTTTTTTAATTTGTTCTAATTAGTTATACATGATAGTAGAATGAATTTTGATACATCCTACATAAATGGAGTATAACTTCTCAGTCTTCTGGTTGTATGTGATGTAAAATAACACCAAATAACACCAGTCATGTAGTCATATATGCACATAGAGTAATAATGTCTGATTCATTCTACTGTCCTTTCTACTCCCCTTCCCCTTCCCCTTCCCTTCCCTCCCCTCCCCTCCCCTCCCCTCCCCTCCGTCTAATCCAAAGTAACTCTATTCTTCCCTAGCTCCCTGCCTGGGCCCTTATTATGAATTAGCATATGCATATCAGGGAAAACATTTAGGTTTTGAGTTTTGGGGATTGGCTTAGCATGATATTCTCCAGCTCCATCCATTTACTGGCAAATGCTGTAAGTTCATTCCTATTTATGGCTGAGTAATATTTTATTTGTGTATATATACCACAATATATTTATTGTGTATATATACCACAATCTATTTATCTATTCATCTGTTGAAGGGCAGTAGGTTGGTTCCATAATATGGCCATTGTGAATTGAGCTGCTAAAAACATTGATGTGGCTGCATCACTGCAGTATGCTGATTTTAAGTCCTTTGGGAAAAAACCAAGGAGTGGGATAATGGGATCAAATGGTGATTCCATTCCAAGTTTTCTGAGGAATGTCCATACTGCTATCCAGAGTGGTCACACCAATTTGCAATGTATGAGTGAACCTTTTTGCCACATCCTCTCCAACATTTATTGTTACTTGTATTCTTGATAATTACCATTCTGACTGGAGTGAGATGAAATCTCAATGTAGTTTTAATTTGCATTTCTTTTATTACTTGAGATGTTGAACGTCTTTTCATGTATATTTGATCATCCATATTTCTTCTTTGAAGTGCCTGATCAGTTCCTTTGCCCATTTATTAATTAGGTTATTAGTTTTTTTGGTGTTAAGTTTTTTGAGTTCTTTACATACATATCCTGGAGATTAATGCTGTATCTGTGGTGCATTTGGTAAAGATTTTTTCCCATTTTGTAGACTCTCTGTTTATGTCCTTGATTGTTTCCTTTGCTGTGAAGAAGCTTTTTAGTTTTATTCCACCCCGTTTGTTGACTCTTGATTTTACTTCTTATGCTTTAGGAGTCTTGTTGAGGAAATCAGTTCCTAAACCAACATGATAGAGAGTTGGGTCTACTTTTTCTTGTATTAGGCATAGGGTCTTTGTTCCTGTGTCTAAGTTCTTGATCCATGTTGAGTTAAATTTTGTGCAGGGTGAAAGATGGGGGTTTAATTTCATTTTGCTATATATGGCTTGCTAGTTTTGCCAGCACCATTTGTTGAAGAGGCTATCTTTTCTCCAATGTATGTTTTTGGGGTCTTTGTCTAGTATGAGATAATTGTATTGAGTTTATCTCTTGTGTCTTCTATTCTGTACCATTGGTCTATGTATGTGTTTTTGTGCCAATACCATGCCATTTTTGTTACTATGGCACTGTAGTATAATTTAAGGTCTGGTATTGTGATGCCTCCTGCTTCACTTTTCTTACTAAGGATTGCTTTGGCTATTTTGGGTCTCTTATTTTTTCAAATGAATTTCATGATTGCTTTTCCCTTTATACCAGTATTCTGAGTTGGAAGAAAAAGGAATTTAATACTTGGAGTGTACATATGATGAGGTTTTAAAAAAACAAAAGTTATTACAGGTTTTCAGGCTTGAAAAGTGCATTGAAGTATCCTATGAATTTTTTGGTTTGTTTTATTTATTTATTCTTTTGGTACCAGGGATTGAATTCAGGGGCACATGACCACTGAGCCATATCCCCAGCCTTATTTTGTATGTTTAGAGACAGGGTCTCACTGAGTTACGTAGCACCTTGCTTTTGCTGAGGTTGACTTTGAACTCATTATCCTCCTGCCTCAGTCTCCCAAAACCCTGGGATTACAGGCGTGCGCCACTGCACCCGATTATCCTACAGGTTTTATAATCTCTGAACACATAAATATTATTTTCCATAACCCATTGAAACAAAAAGCTCTGGGGATCTTTTGTTATTCTTTTTTTTTGAATTTTTTTTAGTTATACATGTGCACAATATCTTTATTTTGTTCATTTATTTTTATGTGGTGCTGAGCATTGAACCCAGTGCCTCATATGTGCAAGGCAAGCCCTCTGCTACTGAGCCACAACCCCAGCACTCTTTTGTTATTCTTATTATGAAAGTTGGAAAGGTTCTGGAGGCCAAAAAAGTTAGATGACCACTGGGGGTTATGCCCAGGTGTGACTGGCTTATTTCTTGCTTTTACCCCAAAAGGAACCACTGTGATGGAATTTCAAATACTGGCTATATAAGGAGGGTGTCTGCAGCTGGGATTTTGTCTATAATTACAAAAAGATTTTGGTGGTGAACCTTCAGAATCCCAGATAGTGCATTTAGTGGTTGTTGGTTAGTGATTTGGTGTTTTGCTATTGGTTTTTTTGATTGTGGGTTTTTGTTTTATCTTTTTGTTTTTGGTCTTTTGTTTATTTGTTTGTTTTTAAGCTAGTATTCTTAACTGGATTCTGACTTAGGATGTATAGTCAGAGTAGTGTAGTGCTGCAGGGGACCAGCTCCTGCTATGAGATGGCTCCCCAGACCATTATGATGTCCTGAGGGTCACTTGGCAAGGGGGCTTTGGCCAGTGATACTAGCCTACCATCTTCTCAACAGGGCAGAGGTCATAGTGAAAGTTGTGCTGAAGACAGAAGGGAACGTTCTTGTCCTGTCAGAACCTGATAGATAGGTTCCTGGCCCTGGAACACGGAAACATGATTCAGCACTTCCAGATTATCAAGACCATGCACAGTATCTACCTGGTCATGGAGCATGCAGGTCGGGGAGAGCTATGGTAGTGTATCCCTACTGCAGTGGCCTGCAATAGGAGAAGGCCCTCAGAGTGTTCAGGCAGATCGTGTGTGCCACATGCCACTGACATGAGAAGAAGGGCATCGTGTAGCTCCACCTGAAGCTGGAGCATGTGGTGGATGTCAGGGGTAATGTCAAATTCATTGACTTTGGCCTTAGCACCAGGTTCATGCCTGGGTAGAAGCTGAACAGGTTCTGGGGCATTCTCCCATACTGTGCCCCTGAAATCGTCCAGGTGCAAGAATATGAGGGTTCCCCAGCAGACATCCGGAGGCTGGATGTCACTCTCTATTTTATGCTCACAGGAAGATGCCCATTTAAGGCAAGCACCACTAAGTAGCTGCAGAAGCTGATCATGCAGGCAAGCTACGACATTCCCCTGCACCTTTTGGAGGGAGCACTGAGCCTCATCCAGCAGATGCTGACACTGGACCCCTCGCAGAAGCCTATTCTAGAGCAGGTAATAGGGCACCCATGGCAGAGCCAGGGCAAGGACTCTTAACCCAGTCATTCCAACAAGCTACCCCCACAGACCCCCCGACTCTGCCATCATAACCATCATGTCTGACATGGGTTATGTCCCCTTTAATGCCTGGGTTGCTCTGGAAAATTTAAAATGTGATGAGGCCGTGGCTACCTACCTCATTCTCTGGCACTGGAGAACTCAGGGGGTGGGCTGCAAGCTCCAGGTAAAGCTTGTGTACTGTTGGGTGTTTGGGCCTTGCAGATCCTTTCAGTGTCTACCCTAACAAGTGCGCAAGCGAGCCAGCCTTTTCCTTGGCCTGTGAGCAGTATAAGGCTGAGGAGGCCAAGAAGTTGGGGCAGAAGGGGGCTGCAAGTGCCAGTGTGCCTGCTATTCTTCTCCACTTCTTCCATGTGGGCACACCCCCCCTCCCAGCCTAACTTCCCAGCCTGACCCTGTGTCCCACAGGCCTGAGTACCTCAGGCCCATCTCCTGGCTGATCCTCAGTAGGTAGGTTACAGAAGGCTGTAGTTTGACATCCCAAGGTATCCCCTCAGGGCAATTCATTGACAGAGCAGGGGGTCACTAGAAGGATTACTACCTGCATTCTACAGCTTTGTTGCTACATGCCATGCTTCTGCAGGCTGACCTTAAGAAGAAGAGTGGCTCCAATGGAAGGTGGCCACAGATAATCTTGGTTCTGTAACAGAGTGGCTCCAGTGGACATGCATACATGAGACAAACAGACCAATGGACAGCCAGAAGACCCTGAGCTCTGAGCATCCTGATATCATGAAGTGGGCATCGGTCAGGAGTGAACTCAAACAGCTTCAGCAATGAGGTGTGCCAGCTGGCTTGGGCTTGTCCAAGTGGATTCCAGCCAAGAGTCTGTCTGGATCCACCAGGACTCTCCTCTGTCCCCACCTGCCACAGACATCAGAGACTCTTTTCCCTGGAACACTTCCCCCTGCCCTATTTTCCTCTGGCCTTCCTTCTGTGCTTCTGGGAGAGAAGAGATGGTTCTTAATAAATTTCTGTTTCTTACAACTTGTATAATATCGATGTTTCAAATATTTTTTTTAAGGGGACAGGTTTAAAAAGAGTGAGAAAGGGCTGGGATTGTGACTCAGTGGTAGAGTGCTTGCCTAGCACAGGTGAGGCACTGGGTTCTATCTTTAGCACTACATAAAAATAAATAAAATAAGATATTGTGTCCATTTACAACTAAAAAATAATTTAAAAAAAAGGGTAAATAGCCATGCTACAGTGCAAGGGCAGGAGTTCACTAGTCAGTCAGTCCAAGGCCTTGACCACTGTGCCTCCCTCTCTTGTTCATTGTAGATAGAGATTTGCATACCTTGAGGCAGTATAGATTGGGGCTATGGGGGACATTGGCTCACTTGGGCTTGAGCCAATGTAGATGGGGACTCAGTGTCCTAGATCTAATGTAGACAGAGATTCTCCTCTTAAGCCACTGAATACTTGGTTCCATTGGAGCTGATTGCTTTGGCCAGAAAGAATCCCTTTTCTGGTCTTCAGGCCTCTCCCTAGGGTATGTGGAGAGGGTGGGTGGCAGCTGTTGGAGAAGACAGTTCTGGAAAGGCATTGGAGACTCCAGAGTGTTCTATGGAATCATCTCCATAATTCCATGTGCAGGGAAGCAAGAGGTGGGCCAGTGGGCAGGAGTGGGCTTGTTTGCAGCAGTGACTGGGTGCTTCACTGCTTACTATGCAGCCTTTATACCCCAAATCTCCTCCTGGTCATTGCTAAAGGTCATCAATAGTGAGTACATGAAATATATGGCTCTGGAGATGTTAAACTTTCTCAGGGATGCTACACAAAAGCTAAGTGCACTCATGTGGAATTGCTCTTATCTTTGGGTTCTAGTGCCTGAATTTTGTAATGCAAAGTTATACAATAATGAGTATGAAACTCTCAGGTCAATCTGGACAGGAGCCTTCATGCACCATCTGTCTCTGGCATCTCTGCAGGACTGAGACTCCCAGAGCCTTTCCTGGATGCCTTAAAAAAATCCATGTCCCATTTGACATTTTAATAGTTTGCCATTTTCTAGGAGGGCCTAGAGTTGTGAAATTATCAGAAGTTTAGTTGTTTTTAAATAGTGAAGTCTTTGACTATTTTTCTAGACAAAAAGGTTGGCAAATTCCCCTAAGTTAAAACTACTTTTCAGTTTGAGGCAGGGGCTCACTGTGGCAGCCAGGAAATGGAAAATTTCAGATCCAACCTTGCCCTCAGGACTAGATTGTCTAATTGCTGCTTGAAAGCTTACAATGTGCAGAAGATTCTGGGAGGCAGGAGAGGCATAATGAGGGTCATGGAGGAGCCAACTCTAGACTTGGCCAACTCTAGACTTGCAGCATGATAGCCACAGCAGATATGCAGGAAGCCTGAAGAAGGCAAAGGAGGCAGTATAGAGGAGGAATTCCTTTTGTGCATTTTGTGTGGCTTGGTCTGGGGATTGGAAAGACGGTTTCCCAAGTTGTTCTCCCCATGCCCACTGTTGGGTCGATCTGGGACTTGTCAGATAGGTGTTCTCCCTCCTGCTCCTAGAAATAGAAATTGGACTTCTCTTTGTGTACATGGTAACACTCCCTCTCTAAGAGGTAAGAAAGAGGGCTGTTTTACTTACTATATTATTTAGGTATTGTGAAGGCCAAGCCCTTTTGTGCTGAGGCCCTTCCATCAAGTAACCTCCAAACTGTGGGCTCCATCCCTACAGCCAGTGCTTACTTTTCCACCATCGAATCCAAACACCTGTTCTCTCAGTGGCCTCCTTTGGTACACAACTTCCTATGGCCTCTTCTTGCCTTCTAGTCACAAGTGTACCAAAGAGGGGGTGGATGTTTGGGTCAGTGCAAGTTCACCACTCAGAGGAGTTTATGTGTAGTAGTCCAGAAACCAGAAGTGATGTTCCTCTTCATAGACCCCAAATAGAAGCAGGCCACAGTGTACTCAGATAGGGCTTACCTGTGGCTCTGAGTGGCACTATGTGACACTATGTATTTCAGTGTCTACCCTGTCCCTTTGGATGTGGAATGGGTGTTGGATGGACATCCAACTGTCTCCTCTCTTGACCTTTTATCATTGTTTTTTGTTCTTTTCTGAAATATGATTTACATGTAGCAGAGTATGTAGGTGACAGAGAGCATAGCCCTGCGTCAGCCCAGATGCTGCTGTAGAGTTTGGCAGGAATCCCTTTGCATTTCTGCCAGATTACTAAGGTCCCTGCTATCACATAGAGCCCACTGCTTCCTGTCTGTGAAGTGGAGACATTGCCTTCAGAAAGGGCCCATGTGCATGAAATTTCCATCACCACCTTCATGGAACCATCTGTGTTCTCTCCTGCCTGACCTCTGTTTCCAAGAAGTCTTTTGGATCTGTTTTTGGCTTATTTTGGGAGCCTAAGAGAATGTGGTTTGGGAATGTCAGCATGGGGAAGAGCTAGTCAAGTTGATGATAACCATATTGGATAATTATCAGTAGCCGCAGCTTGCTATGAGGTAGATGTTCCTCCTTTCCCAGGAATAAGATCTAAAATTCTCAGGGAAAGTGTTTTTTTTTTTTTTTTTTTTTTCCCCCTGAGGTTCGGGGGTAGTGTACTAGGGAATGAACCCAGGGGTACTTAACCACTGAGACACATCCCCAGCTCTTTATAATATTTCATTTAGAGACAGGGTCTTGCTGAGTTGCTAAGTACCTTACTAATCTGCTAAAGCTGGCTTTGAATTCGTGATCCTCCTGCCTCAGCCTCCTGAGTTGCTGGGATTACACGTGTGTATCACCACACACAGCACGACAAGTGTTTTTTATTTCTTAACAATCTTCCCATTAATCTTCTTTTTAATACCTAGTCTGGCTTTTCCAGACCTGGCTTGCAATCTGCATTTTGATCTGAAGATTGTCCTATTCCAGAAGCTTTGTGGAGCATCACTCTCTTGTTTCCTCTGTTCCTGGCACCTGTTAGGATACCTGACTGCACAGAGAGGATGGTCAATGTGCCCTGTACATGGTCCTGGTGCAAGAATTGAGGCCATGATGCTTTAAGTGGACTGGTCTCCTGACATCCCCAGTGCTGAAGCACCAAACCAGCTTTGTGACCTTAGGCCAGAAGTTGCTGGTGGGATCAAGCTCAGGATGGGTTCTCAGTCTAGCTGTCTCCTTGGCCCCATGTGCTTGGTTGTGAGCTGTGCTCACTGGCTGGCTGGCCTGGCAGGAGCTGCAACTGACTTGACTGTGATTTGATCATGTTGTTTCCTCTCTGAATTCTTTTGGTATAAGAAGAGAGAAGGATTCGTAGAGGATAGGAAAGGTAGCAGAATACAAGAGTCACTAGTATGGCAATATGTAAAAACGTGGATGTGTAACTGATGTGATTCTGCAATCTCTATACGGGGTAAAAATGGGAGTTCATAACCCACTTGAATCAAATGTATGAAATATGATATGTCAAGAGCTTTGTAATGTTTTGAACAACCAATAATAAAAAAAAATTAAAAAAGAAGAGAGAAGGATTGGCTTACCTGCAGCCAGTCTTACACCTCCCTGTCCCTATTGTGACTATGAGCCAGCTGCCCTAAACCTTTTAATTCTATTGTTTTTTTCCTTTTTTTCATCTCTTTAATGTTCTTTTTTCTATATTTCTCCTATTTTTTACTGATTTTTTTTCCAGCATGTACAATTTGCTGTGTGTGTATATGGGTGTTTGTGGGTATATGTATTCCCACTGTGTTAAAATATGCATATATATAATTTTACTTTCACATTAATTGCTATCTTCTGCACTTATTTATTCTTTAAACTTGATTTGACTTAGGTGGTGTATAATATATGTGAATTTGTTTTCTTTTTCTTTTTCTTTTTTTTTTTTTGGTATTGGGGATTGAGCCCAGGGGTGTTTAACCACTGAGTCACATCCCCAGCCTTTTTTTTTTTTTTTTTTGTATTTTATTTAGAGACAGTCTCACTAAGTTGCTTAGTGCCTTGATTTTGCTGAGGCTGGCTTTGAACTCACAATCCTCCTGCCTCAGCCTCCTGAGCCTCTGGGATTACAGGTGTGCACTACCATGCCTAGCATATGTGAGTTTGAGCTGTTTTGATCTTACATTTGCTTGTTTGTTTGTATCTTGGTTTTTGTCCCTTTGTCACTCTTTTTCACCACTATTAGTCACATTTTCCTGTTCCCTCTTCCTCTTTATTATTATTGTTAATTTTTATTCTCCCTCCTCACAGCTGATTTTGATATCATGGTAATCCTGGCCTCATAGTTTGAGTTTGGAGGGGTTCCTTCTGTCTCAATTCTTTGGAATAGTTTGAGAATCATTGCCATTTCTTCTTCATAAGTTTGGTAAAATTCATTGGTGAAGCTATTTGGTCCTGGGCTTTTCTTTGGTGGGAATCTTTTAATTCATGATTTGATCTCATTTGTTACTTTTTTTTATATCCTCATGGATCAACTACTATTTGTCACTGTCTTCTTGATTTCCTAATTTATTGGATTATAATTTATAATAATATAGTTTTTAAAATAAATTATTATATAATAATAAATTATAGTTTCTAGTAATCCTCTTCATTTCAGAAGTGTCTGTGGTGATAGCTCCCTTTTCATCTCTAATTTTGTTAATTAGGGTCTTCTCTCATTAGTTTGGTGAAGGGTTTATCAATCTTATTTATCTTTTTGAAGAATATACTCTTTGTTTAATTGATCCTGTATTTTAAAAAAATTCTCAATTTTATTAATTTGATTCTGATTTTTATTATTTCCTATCTCCTATGGCTTTTTCTTCCTTTCTAAGAATTTGAGGTAAATCATAAGATTATTTATTTGGGATCTCTCTATTTTTTAAATGCAGGCACTTCATGCTATACATTTTCCTCTTGAAACTGCTTTTATACTCTCCCAGAGATTTTGATATCTTGAATCGCTGTTCTCATTTGTTTCTAAGAATTTCTTCTCATTTCTTCTATGATTCATTCTTCATTTAAAAGAGTATTATTCAGTCTCTATGTGTTATGTGGTTTCTGTTTTTTTCTTGCTGTTGATTTCTAGTTTCATTTCATTATGATCTGTTAGGATATACAGAATTATATCATTTAAAAAATCTATTTACAGAGGTTTACATTGTGACCTACAATATGGTCTATATTGGAAAAGTTTCTGTGAAATTCTACGAAGAAAATACATAAAGCTCTTTTGGTATGTAATATTTTTTATGTCTATCAGGTCCCTTTGATTTATAGTACCATTTAGGTTGGAAATAGCTTTATTGCTTTTATGTTTGGATGACCTGTATGTTGGTGTATTGAGATTAACCAGTATTATTGTATTGATGTCTATCTGAGATTTAATCTCAAGAACTTTTTTCTGTTGTTGTTTGTAATTAGGTGCATATGTAATTGTGATTTGGGGCATATGTGTTTACTATCATTTTATTTTTTGGAGTGTTCTCTTTACCAGGATGTAGTAGCTTTCTTGGTCTCTTATGATCTTTCTTGTTTTTGGACTCCATTTTGGAATATTTTTGCCTATGGGTGCCTTTGCCTATGAGATAAGCTGTTTCAAACAGCATACAGTTGGATCTTGTATTTTGTTCCATTCTGCTAATCTATATCTTTTAATTGGGGAATTGAGACTATTAATATTATTTACTAATATTAATAAAACCATTATATACTTAATATAATATTTAATATATTTTAATTAACATTATTATATACATAATATAATTAATATTATGAATTGGTGTTTGTTTTATGCCATTTTGGATTGTTACTTTATTTAATTCTGTCTTGATTTTCACTTAGTTGGTTGCTTTTCTAGTGATCTTTATCTCTTTGGGAGTTTTAGGATTTATTTTGGGGCTCCTTGTGTGCGCCAAATATCTTTGAATATTCTTTGTAATGCTGGCTTAGTGGTGATGAATTCTTTTAGTTTATCCTTGCCATGGAAAGTTTTTATTTATTTTCTCATTAATTTTGAAAGATTAATTTGCTGGATATAGTAATCTTTGCTGGCATTTGTTTTCTTTTAGAGTTTGGATTATCTTATTCCAGGCCCTCCTTGATTTTAGTATCTTAGTTGAAATACTAGATATGAGCCTTATTGATTTTCTCTAAATATTAACTAACATCTTTCCTTTGTAGCTCTTACTATTTTCTCTAATGGGTATTTTGATTTTGATATGCCTTAGATTGTTTTGATCTTGTGTATTTGGGGTTTTATATGAATCTGTATGTGGATGTCTATCTCATTTCTAATATAGGGCAGTTTTTCCCCTTATATCTCATTGAAGATATTATTAATGTCTTTCTCCTGTATCTCCATGTTATCTTCTATCCCAGTGACTGTCAGTTTTTTCTCTTGCTGCTATCCCAGAGTTTTTGTTTATATTGATCACGATCTTTTATTTTCAATTCTTTATTACATACTGAATTCCAGTTTATATATTCTGTCTTCATGGCCTGATAGTCTGTCTTCAAGGACTGAAATTCTATTTTCTATGCAATCTAATCTGTTTTCCCTGCTTTCAAGTAAATTGGATTTGTTTTGTTTTTTATTTTCAGGATTTCTTATTGGTTTCTTTTCAGTATTTTTATTTCTCTGTCAAACGGTCTTTCATTTACTGTATTTCTTTTTTTAATTCATCTCTTAGATCTTCTTTTAGTTCATTGAACATTTTAGTAATCTTTTTTGAAATATTTCTCTGGAATTTTATCCATTTCTGTGAGATCCTTTGTTGGGGATGGTGAATTTTTAGGGGAGATTTATTTGACTGTTCCCTTGTGTTTTCAGAGGACTTGGAATTGTGCATCTCTTGAGATGGATTCCCCTTCCTCTTTTGTAAGTGTATTTTGTGGGTATATGTGTAGTTATCTTTTTTGTTCTTGGATGTCTCTGTTTTTGATGTATGATTAGATGTCCAGGAGTGGGACCTGAGGTCCTTCTGTTGTTGTTCCTACTTGGGACCTGGGTGTTATTTGGAGTTTTGTCTTCCCTCCTCTGTGGTTCAAATATTGTTGAGGCTTTCTAAATTGTGTGTGGGGTTAGATTCCCTGTTTCTTGGCTGTGTTGTGAGTATTTTTCAGCAGGAATATCTCTATTCTGTGAGCTTGATGTATCCCATTCACTTTCCAGCCCCTCTTAAAGAGAAGGGGGGAGCCAGGAATAGCAATGATGTTAGCAGCAGATATACAGCCTTTAGATCAATGTCCAGTGTCTATTTTGACATCTAAAACACTAGTTACCACCTCTGTAGAAATGGTAGTCAACATTTAACATTAGCACCCATGATAAATAAACATCAGACAATAAAGAGCAAATATCTATTACATTGTCCATAGTATTAATATTCACAAGATGGATGGGATAATAATTACATAAACTGTATAATTCTATCAGATAATGGCATTACAGTTTCTTCAGTGAAGAGGAAATATGGTAGGAAAGCAAGGGAAAGTTTGAAATATTGAAAAATTGAACAGGGAAGAGTCATGATATATGTACCAGATGACAACTGTTAAGAGGAAAGAGTAAAAAAAAGTAATAAAATAATGAAATACCAAGAGAGAACAGGAATATTTGTCTATTAGTGAGGGAAGAGTGTGAAGAAAGGGCAATAAGAAGAATAAAAATCAAGGCATGAACAAACAAATATAAGTTCAAAATAAGTCAAACCTATGTATAATTTTGCACCCCATATAAGTCAAACCAAGGCTAACTAATTAAGTGTATGAATAAGAAAGCAATTTAATGGCTATAATTTCACTAAATAATATAATCATATTACACCATCATCATGTCATGGACTTAAACATCATTGGTTGGTGTATGACTATACTAGAAAAATATTTCCTTTTTGCTTCTGTGGTTTCTAGGTGGAAATCTGTTGTCATTCAAATTTTTATTCATTTGTAATGCAACATTTGTTTCTGGCTGCTTTCCAGATTTTTAAAATAAATTTTTAGTCTTTAGAATCTTAATTATGATAATCTTTGGCATGGATGTTTATGGATTTCTCTATTTGGTCTTTGCTCAGATTTTTACATCTGTGAGTTTATGTATCCATTGGGAAGTACATATTTTATATATGACACACATATTCTATACACATGATATACATTTGTTGAACTGTTTACAACAGTTGAGCCATTAACATATCCTCCTCCTCATAAAGTCATATATTTATTTTTTTAAGGAGGCAAGCACACTTGGTATCTATTCTTTCATCAAATTTCATGTATACAACACAATGTTGTTAATTATGCTTAATATTATGCTATAAATTAGAACTCTAAAATTTTTCATCCTATATTACTAAAACTTTGTATCTTTTGACCAACCCCCCCAATTTCTCTGCCCCTGGTAACTACCATTCTACATTTTACTCACTGTTTCTATGAGTCTTTTTTTTTTTTTTTAGGGTGAGAGGGTTAATCATCTGGGAGGTGGAACGCCTGGAGTCTGGGTTTAAGTTTAGGTGTGTACCACATTCTTTGCTGAATGCCAGTTGATGTGGAGATTTTAATTCAGCATATCTCCTGGGCCCAGCAATTGCTGGTCTACATGCTGGAAGATTGTGTACCACACTCGTGTGGTATAGTAGCCAATTCTAGTCCACTATGCTGCCTGCAGACCCCACGATTCCTGGTCTCATGTTCAGTATCCAAACTCAATCTTTTCCACTGCTGACCTTTCAAATTCCTGGTCGGGGCTTCTCTCCTAGCTGGAGGGAGGTGGGAGCAGTGTTTCCATGACCAGTATTCCCCTGTGTAAACCTCTATCCACACTTGATTTTCTCCTGGTCACTTAGGCACACTCTATCATGCAGTGTGGGTTTTCCAGGCTTGTTTTGGGGGCCAGACTCGGGTGTGCCAAAAACTGGCTCCCTTGGCTGTTGTCTCCCATGCTGTGGCTGCAAAATGGTTCCTTCCTCTGTCCTCCACATGCCACTGGGAGAGAGATGCAGTTTCTTTCCTGTACCAGGATATTGTGTAGGACACCTCTCAGTTTAGTTGGGCATTGCCTTTGATCTCTAAATTCTTTGTACCTAGATGCACTTCAGTCCTCCCAAAATGTGGGTTCCTTTTTTTAAAGCTATATTTTAAATAAATGACAGCAGAATGCATTATAATTCATATTACACATATAGAGCACAAATTTTTCATATCACTGGTTGTATATAAAGTATGTTCACACCAATTCATGACTTCATAGATGTACTTTGGATAATAATGTCTATTACATTTCATCATCCTTGCTAATCCCCTGCGCCCCCGCCTCCCCTCCCACCCCTCTGTCCTATCTAGAGTTTGTCTATTTCTCCCATGCCCCCACTCCCTACCCCACTATGAGTCAGTCATCTTACATCAGAGAAAACATTCACCATTTGTTTTTTTGGGGATTGGCTAACTTCACTTAGCATTATCTTCTCCAACTCCATCCATTTACCTGCAAATGCCATGATTTTATTCTCTTTTATTGCTGAGTAATGTTCCATTGTGTATATATGCCACATTTTTTAAAATCCATCTATTGAAGGGCATCTAAGTTGGTTCCACAATTTGGCTATTGTGAATTTTGATGCTATAAACATTGATGTGGTTGTGTTCCTGTAGTATGCTGTTTTTAAGTCCTTTGGGTATAGACTGAGGAGAGGGGTAGCTGGGTCAAATGGTGGTTCCATTCCCAGTTTCCCAAGGAATCTTCATGCTGCTTTCCATATTGGCTGCACCAATTTGCAGTCAAAACATGGGCTCCTTTAATTTCCTTGTTGCTTTACTCCACCTGCGGACAGACTGTTCTGGCTTGTACCTCTGGCCTCTGCCATGGTTGTAGTGCTGGGAATTTCTTCCTTATTTTAGAGACCCCAATCTGTTTTGAGGGTCCATATTAAATTCCAGTAAAGTACCCCCTAATTTTTGTTTGTTCACCCACTTTGCTGAGAAGCTGCCTGTCTGCTTTTCTTAGTTTTACACCATGGAGCACCCAGGGAAGTGATTTCTCTATTCTACCATATTCCTAGATTTGTTCTTAAACATACTTTTTCAAGCCATTGTGAATGGCATTGTTTTCCCGATTACTTCTTTAGCAGGTTTATTATTAAATTATAGAAAACTATTGATTTTGTTCATGCTGAATTTGTTCATCAGCTCTAGAAGTCTTCTGGTGGAACTTTTAGGTTCTTCTAAGTATAGGATCATATCATCTGTACACAGGGATACTTTTACGTTTTTCTTTCCTGTTTTTATCCCTTTTATTTCCTTCTCTTTCTTATTGCTCTAAAATTTCAAGTACAATGTTGAATAGGAGTTTTTGGAGTAGATATTCTTGTTTTATTCCTAATTTTAGAGGGAATGTGTTAACTTTTTCCCCATTCAGTATAATGTTGGCTTTGAATTTATTATATATAGCCCAAATTATGAAACACTAGTTTCTTTATGGTTTTTATCATGAAGAGGTATTGAATTTTGTCAAAGGCTTTTTCTGCATCTATTTGGATGATCCTATGATTTTTTTTCCCCCTAAATTGTGTTTATGAGGTATGTTGTGTATGTTGAACCAACCTTGCATCCCTGGAATGAAACCAACTTAATCATGATGTATGATCTTTTTATGTGTTGTTGAATATACTTGCTGATATTTTAGTAAAGATTTTTAATCTATTTTCATCAAGAATATTTGCCTGTAGTTTTCTTTCTTTGAAGTGTCCTTGTCTATATTTGCTTTTAATTTTCTTTGAAGGTCCTTACCTGGTTTTGGTATCAGGGTGATCCTAGTTTTGGTATCAGGTTGATCCTGGTTTTGGTAACAGGGTGATACTGGTTGTGTAGAGTGAGTTTGGAAGTGTTTCTTCCATTTTTGTTCTATGGAATTATAATTTGAGAAACATTGATAGTAGTTCTTTAAATATCAGATAGAATTCAGCTATGAATACATTTAGTCCTGGGCTTTTTGTTCTGTGGGTTTTTATTACTACTTCAATCTCCTTGGTCTGTTTAGATTTTCTATTTCCTCTTAGTTCAATTTTGGTAGATCATATGTCTCTAGAAATTTATCTATTTCCTCTAGATTTTTCAGTTTATTGAACCAAAGTTTGAAAACTAATCTCTAATATTTCTCTGGATTTCAGTTAATTTTGGTCGTCTTTCTCTTGGTTAATTTAGCCAAAGGTTTATCAATATTATTTATTTTTTCAAAGAGAAAAGTTTTCAGTTCATCGATTCTTTATATTATTATTATAATCTCCATTTCATTAATTTTGGCTATGATCTTTTTTCTTTCTATTGAGTTTTAAAATATTTTTTTAAAAATCTTTTATTCTTTTTAGACTGTGTATTTCAACATATTATACACACATGGAGTATTACTTATTCTAATAAGGATCCCATTTTTGCAGTTGTACATGATGTAGGGTTTCACTGGTTGTATGCTCAACTATTGAGTTTTTCAAAAATATTTATTTTTTAGCTTTAGGTGGACATAATATCTTTATTTTTATGTAGTGCTGAGGATCGAACCTAGTGCCTCATGAGTGCTAGGTGAGCACTCTATCATTGAGCCACAATCCCAGCCCCATCTATTGAGTTTTTTATTTGACTTATTTTGCTTTTCATTTCCAAGATTTCTGTTTGATTCTTTTTCAGCATCTCTGTTTCATATCTTCTGTTTTCTTTCTTGATTCATTCCTTACTTGTTCTATTTATTCTTTGATCATTTTCACAGTCAACTTTTTGAATTCTTAATCCAGCGTTTCACCCTCTTCTATGTCTTCTGTGTCGTCTATGTCAGTTATTGGGAGGTTAAAAACTTTCCACGGCATCTTATTGGCTTGTTTCCTCATGTTTTTGACATCTGTATTTTTTTTTTATTGGATGTTCACAACTTTACAAAGCTCATGACAAATCATATTTCATAAATTAGAATCAGTTGGGTTATGAACTCCCATTTTTTCCCAAATACAGATTGCAGAATCACATCGGTTACACATCACATTTTTACATACTGCCATAATAGTGACTGTTGTATTCTGCTACTTTTCCTATCCTCTACTATCCCCCCTCCCCTCCCCTCCCATCTTCTCTCTCTACCCCATCTACTGTAATTCATTTCCCTCCATGTTTGTTATCCCATTCCCCTCGTAAACTCTTAAATGTAATTGTGTATAACAATGAGGGTCTCCCTCCATTTCCATGTGATTTCCCTTTTTTTTCTCCCTTTCCCTCCCGCCTCATGTCTCTGTTTAATGCTAATCTTTTCTTCCTGCTCATCCTCCCTGTTCTGTTCTTAGTTGCTCTCATTATATCAAGGAAGACATTTGGTATTTGTTTTTTAGGGATTGGCTAGCTTCACTAAGCATAATCTGCTCTAGTGCCATCCATTTCCCTGCAAATTCCGTGATTTTGTCATTTTTTAGTGCTGCGTAATACTCCATGGTGTATAAATGCCACATTTTTTTTATCCATTCATCTATTGAAGGGCATCTGGGTTGATTCCACAGTCTAGCAATTGTGTATTGTGCTGCTATGAACATCGATGTGGCAGTATCCCTGTAGTGTGCTCTTTTAAGGTCTTCAGGAAATAGTCCGAGTAGGGCAATAGCTGGGTCAAATGGTGGTTCCATTCCCAGCTTTCCCAGGAATCTCCATACTGCTTTCCAAATTGGCCGCACCAATTTGCAGTCCCACCAGCAGTGTACAAGAGTACCCTTTTCCCCACATCCTCGCCAACACTTGTTGTTGTTTGACTTCATCATGGCTGCCAATCTTACTGGGGTGAGGTGGTATCTTAGGGTGGTTTTGATTTGCATTTCCTTGACTGCTAGAGATGGTGAGCATTTTTTCATGTACTTGTTGATTGATTGTATGTCCTCCTCTGAGAAGTGTCTGTTCAGGTCCTTGGCCCATTTGTTAATTGGGTTATTTGTTATCTTATTGTCTAATTTTTTGAGTTCTTTGTATACTCTGGATATTAGGGCTCTATCTGAAGTGTGAGGAGTAAAAATTTGTTCCCAGGATGTAGGCTCCCTATTTACCTCTCTTATTGTTTCTCTTGCTGAGAAAAAACTTTTCAGTTTAAGAAAGTCCCATTTGTTGATTCTTGTTACTAACTCTTGTGCTATGGGTGTCCTATTAAGGAATTTGGAGCCCGACCCCACAATCTGTAGATCGGAGCCAACTTTTTCTTCTATCAGACGGAGAGTCTCTGATTTGATATCTAGCTCCTTTATCCACTTTGAGTTGACTTTTGTGCATGGCGAGAGGAGGGGATTCAGTTTCATTTTGTTGCATATGGATTTCCAGTTTTCCCAACACCATTTGTTGAAGATGCTATCCTTTCTCCATTGCATGTTTTTAGCTCCTTTATCAAATATAAGATAGTTGTAGCTTTGTGGTTTAGTCTCTGTGTCCTCTATTCTGTACCATTGGTCCACCCGCCTGTTCTGGTACCAGTACCATGCTGTTTTTATTACTATTGCTCTGTAATATAGTTTGAAATCTGGTATTGCTATACCACCTGATTCACACTTCCTGCTTAGAATTGTTTTTGCTATTCTGGGTCTTTTATTTTTCCATATGAATTTCACGATTGCTTTCTCTATTTCTACAAGAAATGCCTTTGGGATTTTGATTGGCATTGCATTGAACCTATAGAGAACTTTTGGTAATATCGCCATTTTGATGATGTTAGTTCTGCCTATCCATGAACAGGGTATATTTTTCCATCTTCTAAGCTCCTCTTCAATTTCTTTCTTTAGGGATCTGTAGTTTTCATTGTATAGGTCTTTCACCTCTTTTGTTAGGTTGATTCCCAAGTATTTTATTTTTTTTGAGGTTATTATGAATGGAGTGTTTTTCCTCATTTCCGTTTCAGAAGTTTTGTCACTGATATACAGAAATGCCTTTGATTTATGTGTGTTGATTTTATATCCTGCCACTTTGCTGAATTCATTTATTAGTTCTAGTAGTTTTTTTGTAGACCGTTTTGGGTCTTCTAGGTATAGAATCATGTCATCCGCAAATAGTGATAATTTAAGTTCTTCTTTTCCTATTTTTATGCCTTTAATTTCTTTCGTCTGTCTAATTGCTCTGGCCAGTGTTTCGAGAACTATATTGAATAGAAGTGGTGATAGGGGGCATCCCTGTCTTGTTCCAGATTTTAGAGGGAATGCCTTCAATTTTTCTCCATTCAGAATGATGCTAGCCTGAGGCTTAGCATAGATAGCTTTTACAATGTTGAGGTAAGTTCCTGTTATCCCTATTTTTTCTAATGTTTTGAACATAAAGGGATGCTGTACTTTGTCAAATCCTTTTTCTGCATCTATCGAGATGATCATATGGTTCTTATCTTTAAGCCTATTGATGTGGTGGATAACATTTATTGATTTCCGTATATTGAACCATCCTTGCATCCCAGGGATGAATCCTACTTGATCATGGTGCACAATTTTTTTGATATGTCTTTGTATCCGATTTGCCAGAATTTTATTGAGGATTTTTGCATCTAGGTTCATTAGAGATATTGGTCTGTAGTTTTCTTTCTTTGAGGTGTCTTTGTCTGGTTTCGGAATCAGGGTGATGTTGGCCTCATAGAATGAATTTGGAAGAGCTCCCTCTTTTTCTATTTCCTGAAATAACTTGAAAAGTATTGGTATTAATTCTTCTTTAAAGGTTTTGTAGAACTCCACTGTATACCCATCCGGTCCTGGGCTTTTCTTGGTTGGAAGTTTTTTGATTGCTTCTTCTATTTCATCTATCGATATTGGTCTGTTTAAGTTGTGAGTTTCCTCCTGACTCAGTCTGGGCAAATCATATGACTTAAGGAATTTATCGATGTCTTCACTTTCTTCTATCTTATTGGAATATAGGTTTTCAAAATAATTTCTAATTGTTTTCTGTATTTCTGAAGCGTCTTTTGTAATATTGCCTTTTTCATCCCGTATGTTAGTGATTTGTGTTCTCTCTCTTCTTCTCTTCGTTAGTATGGCTAGGGGTCTGTCGATCTTATTTATTTTTTCAAAGAACCAACTTTTTGTTTTGTTAATTTTTTCAATAGTTTCTTTTGTTTCAATTTCATTGATTTCTGCTCTGATTTTGATTAGTTCTTGCCTTCTGCTACATTTGCTATTGTTTTGCTCTTCCTTTTCCAGGGCTTTGAGATGAAGTGTGAGCTCATTTATTTGTTGGTTTTTCCTTTTTTTGAGGAATGACCTCCAGGCAATGAATTTCCCTCTTAAAACTGCTTTCATTGTGTCCCATAGATTCCGATATGTTGTGTCTGTATTTTCATTTATCTCTAAGAATTTTTTGATTTCCTCCTTTATGTCTTCTGTAACCCATTGATCATTCAGTAACGTATTGTTCATTGTCCATGTGATGTAGGATTTTTCCTTCCTTCTTTTATCATTGATTTCCAGTTTCATTCCATTATGATCTAATAAAGTGCATGGTATTATCTCAACCCCTTTATATTTACCGAGGGTTGCCCTATGGCATAATATATGATCTATTTTTGAGAAGGTTCCATGTGCTGCTGAGAAAAAAGTATATCCACTTGATGATGGTTGATATATTCTATATATGTCAGTTAAGTCTAGGTTATTGATAGTGATATTGAGGTCAGTAGTTTCTTTATTCAACTTTTGTTTGGAGGATCTGTCCAATGGTGAGAGAGGTGTGTTGAAGTCACCCATGATTATTGTGTTGTGGTCTATTTGATTCTTGAACTTGAGGAGAGTTTGTTTTATGAACGTCGCAGCGCCATTATTTGGTGCATAAATTTTGATAATTGTTATGTCTTGTTGGTGAATGGTTCCTTTTAACAGTATATAATGTCCTTCCTTATCCCTTTTGATTAGCTTAGTCTTGAAGTCGATTTTATTCGATATGAGAATGGCCACGCCTGCTTGCTTACGAGGACCGTGTGCTTGGTATATTTTTTCCCAACCTTTTACCTTGAGTCTGTGTATGTCTTTTCCAATCAGATGAGTCTCCTGGATGCAACATATTGTTGGATTTGTTTTTTTAATCCATGTTACCAGCCTATGTCGCTTTATTGGAGAGTTTAAGCCATTAACGTTTAGAGTTACTATTGATATATGGTTTGTACTTCCTGCCATGTTTGATTATTTATCTTTTTTTTTCCCCCTAATTTAGTTTATTTCTCCATGGTTAGCTTTCCCCCCTTCCTCTGTCTTTACCGAGGCACTTCCCGCTGATGGTTTTGGTTATTGTTTTTCATTTCTTCCTCGTGTAGAGTTTTGCTCAAGACGCTTTGCAATGCTGGTTTTCTGGCTACAAATTCTTTTAGCTTTTGTTTATCATGAAAGATTTTTATTTCGTTGTCGTATCTGAAGCTTAATTTTGCTGGATACAGAATTCTTGGTTGGCATCCATTGTCTTTCAGTGTTTGAAATACGTTGTTCCAGGATCTTCTCGCTTTCAGCGTATGTGATGAAAAATCCGTTGTCAGCCTTATTGGTTTACCCCTAAATGTAATCTGTCTCTTTTCTCTTGTAGCTTTTAATATTTTCTCCTTGTTCTGTATATTGGATAGCTTCATAACAATGTGTCTTGGCGTTGGTCTACTGTGATTTTGTGTGCTCGGTGTCCTGTATGCATCTACAATTTGTATATCTGTTTCCTTTTTTATTTCTGGAAAGTTTTCTGTAATTATCTCATTCAGCAGGTTATTCATTCCCTTGGCATGAATCTCTGTGCCTTCCTCTATCCCGATAACTCGTAAGTTTGGTTTTTTTAAGTTATCCAAAATCTCTTGGATGTTTTTCTCGTGATTTTTTACCAGCCTATCTGAGTTGGCTAGACTCTTTTCAAGTTGATATATTTTGTCTTCATTATCTGACGTTCTGGCTTCTACTTGCTCCACTCTGTTAGTGATACTCTCGATTGAGTTTTTAATTTGGTTTATCGTTTCCTTCATTTCTAGAATTATTGTTTGATTTTTTTTAATAATCTCTATCTCCTGATAAAGATGTTTAACTTCTTCTTTTATCTGTTTTTGTAATTCCTTTTCAATGTGATCTTTAAGGTTCCTTTCCATCTGTCTAAGGTGTTCCTTGAGTTCTTTATATGGCCATTTTTCTGATGACTCCAGGTCCTCCTGAATATTTAGGCTGTCCTGCATTGTTTGTACTCCTTTTCTTCCTTGCTTTTTTATGCTCATGATACTTCTTATTCTGTTTGCTGAGTTACTGTTTACTCTTATAAATTTATTTGATGCTTGGGAGGAGAGGTATTAGAGGGGAAGGGAAGAAGTCACTAAAGAGAGTGAGTGTAGGCAGGTGGGGTTCAAGAGAGGGGGAATAAGAGAGTTGAAAAGAAATAAATAGACAAAAGAAAAAAGTGAGAAGAAAGAGAGAAAAAACGAAAAAATAAAAATTTAAAACAAACAAAAAAAATTATAATGGTATTAAAAAATGGAAATTAAAGTTTAAAAAAAATAGTAATAATAATAGAATAAAAAGAATTAAAAAAAAATGAAACCATTGATAAGAAAGTTAAAGAACAACGACGTCAACTACAAAAAGTGAAAATAAAAAAAAAAACATAATAATCATTAAAAAAAAAATAATAATAATAAATGCAGTCATAGAGCTCGATTAACTTCTCTTCCAGTAGGTGGAGCTATGCCCACTGGGCCAGGCTTCTCCTCTTGATAGGTGGGAACCAATCACTGTGCCTCAGCTCTTCTTCCCATACTGTGCGAGTCTCCAGTCCTGAGTGCCTAGGTCCTTCTCTTGTGGTTCCTCAATCCAGGCCCCATTCGCCTGTGATGCTTACCACATTACTGGCTACACGCCGGGTCTGCTGCTCCTGGGAGCCCTGTTTTCAAGGATGCCTGGGCACACCCTTTCTGTTTTCCTCCCTCGGACCCTACGTTTGTAGGGCTTGGGGCTGAGGACCCCCAGCGAATTTGTTTGCCCTCAGGTAGCAACTCCCCTGGTAGCTGGTGCAAGGGACCTCTGTTGTCAGCCCTGGTGGGAGCGATAACCGCGCTCTTGGGCGCCACGCTTGTTCACGACCTTAGCAGCGCCGCCGCGGCCTCCGCTGCTCCTTGGCCTGGTGCCTAGCTCCCAGGGCCCAAGCGGCTGCCGCCACGGTTCTCCAACCCCCTCCTCCAGAGCACGGGTCTCCTCGCAGGGGGGTGCCCAACGACCCCAGAGCAGGCTCTGCCCCAAGGTGCAGCAGGGAACAGGCGACCGAGGCGCTTGAGGCCGTGGTCCAGCCTTCAGAGGACAGGGCTCGGCACGCAGCCCAGTTCCAGTCTCTAGATGTGGCTGCTGGACAGTGTAGACAGGGCCATCAAGGCAGCATGCCGAAAGCAAATGGCGGCTCCCGCGGAGTGGATTTTCGGCCCGAAACCCCAGCCCAGCCAACAATTTCAGTCCACTAACTCTCCCTGTATATACAATATTCAAAAAAAAAAAAAAAAAAAAAAAAAAAAAAAAAACAAAAAAAACAAAACAAAACAAAACAAAAAAAGGGCGGGGTGTACTGAGCTTTCTTTGCCTCGGGTACTTAAGATCCACTGCTGATTACCCATTCAGATTCTCTGCAGGGAGCAAAGTAAAAGAGGAAGCATATGGGCGCAAAGCGCCCACGGCTCTGAACAGGAAAGCGTCTGGGAGCCAAGCGTCTCTTTTTCAATCTTTTTGTTTTTTTTTTCTGCTGCTTGGCCGGGTGGTCCACTACAGACTAATGGTGAAAGGAGCTCTAACAAGCTGTGCAAAGTCTCTATTAAAGCCGCTACTCTGAGCACCAGTTTCAGCAGTTCAGCAACCCCCGTACGCAGCCCAGTTCGCTATTTCATAAAGGCTTGGTTAGATTCCCTTCACGTCGCCTTCTGAGCTGGGTGGGCGGGGGGGCTGTTTGCCGTGCAGGTGGGGACCCTTATCGCCGCGCCGGGCCCGGCCGCCGGGGGCTGTTTGCAGAACCGGGCAGGCGCTGGCGGCCGTTTGGCGGCGGCTGGCAGGGAGACTGAACCTCTGCACCGCGTGGCCAAGATTCACTCATCTGGGACAAACTGTCACCTCTCATAAACTTACTGATTCCCGGCAGGTCTCCTTTCCACGGAATTTTGCTAGAGGTTCCTCCGTAGGTAGATTCTAGGTGTATTAATGGGTCTTTCTGATCGCGTTACTGTGGAGATCCTGAAAATACTGCTTCCTCCCCGGCCGCCATGTTGGGTCTCCCGACATCTGTATTTTTTTGTGTGTCTGTTGTGATGGATTCCTCACCCAGGCAGCCTGTGGACAATCCAGATTATGCCACACCTCTTATTCGAAGAGCCTTAGGCAATGTATTGGGGTGTGTGCATTTGGGAAGCACCTAGATTGTATCATTAGATCCACCAGGCACTTCTAGGCATGGAGGAATTGGTCAGGATTACTTGTACTGAACTGTGCTGCTTTTTACCCAAACTGGACCCATCATACTTCTATTTCCCATGGGACTTTCTCATTATCACAAAGTTTCTACTGCCAAATTCAGAAGCAAGAATCCTCCTGCCTTTCTCTGTGCTATGGATCCACAGACCAGTAGACTTGTCTCCTGTTGTCACCCAGAAAGAACTTCCTGTGGATCCATGCCACAGTCTCTTGACTCAAGGCTTGGTCATCAACCGAGAGAAGCAAGAGTGAGAAGTAAAGCATAGGTGACTTTTGGCTGTTGGACACACAAAAAGAAAACAAACCAAGAAAAAAGAAAAGAAAAGAAATATAAATGAAAAAAGAAACAAAAATAAAATAAAATGTAACATTAGAAAACTACAGGGATTTCTGATTTCTTGTGCAGAATGTTTAAATAATGAGGCACTTTTTAAGCTGGTCTGCTTTCCCACTTTCACTAAATCTACTGGGAAGTCCTGGGACTCTTCTGTACTGGATCATCTCACAGTATCTGAGCCTCTTTTCTGCTCAGATTTTGGTTTTGCTGGACAGTAGAGCTTGTTTTTTTTAAACTTTCTGGGGAGGGGAGCTCCCCCCCTTTAACCCCCCAACAAAGCCATAATATGCCCAGTGCTGGCAGTCTTTTTTTTTTATTATTTTCACTGTTATGAAAACTGATATTTCTAGATTTCACCTGATTGCTGACTTTCTGAATTGCATTCCATTTCTTTCCCATATCTTCCGTTCTCCTCATTCAGTCTCAGCACTTTGGTTTTGATTCGGTTTCAGGGAATACCTAGTATATGGTGGATACCATTAATTTACTATTTTCCTTCCCTGTTTGATTTGTTCTTCAAGAAGCACTTGTTAGTTTTTGTCTTGATTTGGTCTTCAAGAAAGACATTATTTCCTCTTGGTTTTTTTCTTTCCCCAATCTAAGGTGGTTTGCTCAAACCTATTCCCTGATCAGTACTTTGCTAAATATTCAAGGAAGATCTTCCTGAAGGCCCTTTCTATGTGAGTTTTTCTTCTTTGCTGCTCTGTCTGTGAGCCCCAGTTATCCTTGGTCAACCTAGAATTAGTTCTCTCTCAATGAAGTGAATCTGCCGGATTCCATCTGGCTTCCCCATCCCAGTGCTTGGCCTGGAAACTCTATAGGTAAGCAAGGAAATCATAAGGCTCATAATACATTTTCTATCTCTTTCAGGAATCACCATCATCCTTACATGATAAGTAATGTCTAAAATATAGTTACATGAATTTTGTCTATGCCTTTTAATTGTTTATGTGGGAGAATGGATTTGGCCTGTTTTCTCATTATAGCTGGGGTAGAAGGTCTCATGTAATTTACATCTTTATGAAAAGAAACAAATGATACATAAACATAGAGACATATATCATTTGGCATAGAATATGTAAGTAAATTTTGTACCATTAGGTTTTCTTATTCTGTTTCCTTACCTCCATCTTCTCTCCTTTCTTTCTGACTTACATAATCATATAATGATTCTTAAAATATGTTACTAACTATTTCCAACATTTCATTGTTTTTTAAATCTTACTTATGGTACTTTTTCCATGCAAAATTTTATATTTTTATGTAGTCAAATATATCAATCTGTTTATTATGAACTATGGATTTAAATTATGCTTACCAAGGTTCTGTATATACCAATATTATTAATGTATTTACTTACATATTTTTTATTAACAGTATAATTTCATTTATTACATTAAAATAATTTACTCATACTTATTTTAGGAAAAGAAGTATTTAATCAGTAAAATCTTAAATGTATTTGAATTCTCAATCCTTGTTTTTACTTTTGGGGAAAGAAAATGCTCCTTTTTAATTTTTTACTATCATTCTTTTTTCCCAGCTTTTTAAAATCTGTCATATATAATTTAATTTGCATGAACTGAAATAAAACTTTTCAACTCTTTATGTAAAAAATAAGGGTAACTCAAAAGCAAAGCACTAATTGCTAAATAAGTTGGTTTATTTTACACTTTAATAATCATTTTAATTAAAATGTTAGAGTCCTTGACTTTTATTATGTTAGACTTGGGAGACCTGGTGTTGATTGTTATTGCCAACATGAAAGTGGTGCAGCTGTCTTGCAGCTACAATTCTTGATCAATGAGGTAAGGATTTTTTTTTAACTATTTAAATATGTACACCCATAATTGGACACACACGTATAGATTTTTTACTATTTAAAACACACCCACACCCACAGTATTACAAATTGAGGTTCCCTTATCTGAAATGCTTTGGACTAGAAGTATTTCAATTTCAGATATTTTTTAAAATTTGTATATTTTGCATATATACATAATGTGACATCTTAGGGATGGGACCTAAGTATAAGCATGACACTTTAAAATATTTTGTGTACTCCTTATACACATAATCTGAAGGTAATTTTACACAATATTTTCAATATGTTTGTTTTGACTACAGTCTGTCACATGAGATCAAATGTGGAATTTTCTACTTGTAGCATCTTGTTGACACTCAAAAAAATTCGGATTTTATTTACATATGAGGTTTTGGATTTTTTGGATTGGGATGCTCAATCTATAAGAGACATAGTATTTTAAGTATTATGATTCTAAGTAATATATATGTATGCAGTATTATTTATAGTTACATTTTTCATAAAACGGCATACTCGTATAGTTGCCAATTTATTAAAATTTAAAGGATTCTACTATTATGTATAACTAAGAAGAATAAGTAAAATATAAAAAAGGACAAATATTTATGTACCAAAAGATCCTTTTATTGTGATTTTGTAGTGTACATAATTTGTATTAATTACTTAACTGGTGTTTTTAAAAAATCAAAGGTTCACTGGCCATTAAACTGACGTTTTATGGATTTCAATTTTGTAATCCAGCTGTAAACTCATATTTTGCCTCTATTTTCAATTAAATAAATTTAAGCTTGTTTATTTACCTGTGGGCCCTTATTTTTGTATATGCATATATCTGTATATATATATTCAGATCATATGCATGATCTGTATATATATATATATATATATATATTATCTTTTATTTCCATATGAAGTTGTTGATTTGTCTTCATTTTTATTTATTTATGTATGCATATCTGTTATGGTAATGTACCTATCCCTATTTTTCTAGAGCTACAATGATGAGACACTTTCTAGAAAAAAAAATTGTATTTATCAACTCAGAAAAATTACATATCTTCCATATGTTGAAGGTTACTTATGGTCTGCTTGACTCAGATCTTTTACAGCGAATCCTAAAGTTTAAATAGCTACTTTATGTTAAGTGAGCCGGCCAGTGCAAAAATACTTTAAAAGTTTGTGCCATACCAAATTCAAGCACTTCAGAGATTAAACTCAGTGCCTTGTAAAAAGTTGGTTGTTTTCTCATAGCATGATGATGCCCTTTTATTCAGTTTCTGCATATATTTGCATGTGTCATACTAACAATTTATAATGATACACATAGGTAAAATGTCTTATAGAACTTTGTATAAGAAATACTTGAGGCAAGAAAAAAATTGTGGTATTGAAACATGTCCATTTTTTATTTCTCTTGGCCTAAAATCTTTCCCGGAGACTATGAGATACTCCTTATCAACAAAGTTAGCATATTAAACTTTGTAGACACACTTGCCATGGGGTACCAAAAAAAGAGAAGAAGGTAAGGAGGAAAAGTGGAGACATTTAAAAATATTTTATTTTGATAACTAATCATTATTATTCAGAATGTCAACCATTTTGGGTTCTCAGTGCTACTCTGTAGTTCCTAATTATGGAATCTTAGTGCTTTGCCTTCTGCACAGAAGTATACTAGTAGGCATAGTTTGTTTCCATATGATTTGTTCTAGGTTTGATACTCTGAAGATTGACTTGAAGGATCTAAGTTTGCCTCTATACTACATAACTAGGAGAAAATAGAGACAAGTTTTTATATGCCCTGCATTGTTTACAGTGTTTATCATAAACTATTCACCCTGATTTACCTCACAATCAATTATGTTCTCATACTTCCCAGGTTTTGATCTCATGGCTATTTGCAGTTTTAAATAATCACAGATTTTTATAAATAAATAATGCTTTTGCTAATAAAGATTCATGCTTTTGTAAATGAGCCTTATACACTCGCTGATGTGTATACTTTCATGTGTCTGGTCTTCTGTTATGCTCAATGGTTTAATGATATTACATCCCTGTTTTATCATTACTAATAATACTCAGATTCTTCATAGATTCAATCAGATATTACACTAAGATATTATTGAATATATGATGCTGTGTTTTAATTCATTACCCTTGATGTGTTATATCTTTGGTTTGCACATAACAATTTAATATAAAACACATTTTATTAATTTTGTATAACATGTTTATTACCCTGTCCTAAGTGAACTTCCACCTCTATGAGAAATGAGATGTCTATTTTTTTAAAAAAAAATCAGTTATAGGTTATCAAGCACTTTCAAGCAAACCCAATAACTTTCTAGTTTATGCATAGGAAGTGCATTAAAAGTTTACAAATAAAGCATGTAAACAAAGAAATTCTCAAGGTATGTATAGGATATATCATATTGCATGGTATAAAATTATGAGTTCATGCTAAAGTGTGTATATCAACATATTTCCCTTGGTACATGTGTTTTTATGTATTTATGTATACATATGCAACTTATATAAAATTTAAAAATGTACCAATATGCTCGATAATTGCTTTTTAAAAATAAAGCTATTCCTCTCAAAGACTAAAATCACAGGTACATAATATAGAGGGAAACATCATAGGGTACAGGCATGCTTTAGGCTTAAGAACTGTTTCAAAAGGACATTTAGATTCCTATGATCTTTTTTCTAACTCCAAAAGAAATAATCAATGCTAGGAATTTCAATATAGTTTTTCCTAGCATATAAATGAGACAATTTTTTATACTGATGACTGATATTGGAAACTCTTGAAAGATTACTTGTAATAAAATACTTGGGAAAATATGTGAAGCATTTTAGGTATCTTAGAACTACCATAGTTCTGCCAGATAAATTTTAGAGAACGTAGATCTAGAGTAGTTTTAGGTTTAACCATAGGGCACACCTAGACATTTTCACTTGTGAAACTATCATTTTAGTAAAAGTTCTGATATATTTTAAGATGATGTTACTTAACTCAGTGAAATAGTTAAATTATATATATGTCTAACTTTATACATATAATTTATATTCATTCATATATATATATATATATATATATATATATATATATATATATGCACCACAAATATGGCAGCCAGTATCCATCCATATCCTTTCTGCCTTATTAAGTAGAAAATATTCTATTGTAGTTCAAACAGGACTAATCTGTATTTGCTGGTGCTAGATAAAAAGAATCGTGGAATCATTTTTATAAATATACTGAATTCTGTTGGAGAAATTCTTTTATTATATATACTTTTGTTTATACTAGGTAAAGCTTCTTATAGTATAAGAAGCAGATTAAATTATACCAAATATACTTTTTAGTAAGAATATAAACTTTTTAAACCATAAAGAAAAATCTTACAGAAGAGAATTTTTATATAAACTATATATTTGATTTACAAAACTATGTTGGATATCTGCTTCTTTATATATATAATGTATATGTAAATGGTAGAAACAAAAAAATCTAAACTTTTTTCTAAAAAAAATACAAAAAAGCCTTCATTAGTTTCAGTGATGCTATATTGATTATTTCTATTAGTAAATATTACTTGATCTAGTCATTTTGACCATCCATATGCAATAAATCACTTCTGTTCTCAGCAGTTGTAACCTTCCTGATTGAAGTATATGCAATTGTCTTTCCATATATTTTTAGGTTTTAAAGACACAAATATCTCCTGAAGCAGTGGAAATTCAGTAAATTTGCTTACTGTTTCTACTTCCCTAAATTAAGTAAATCCCACACTTACTTTGTATTCTTTTTGTTACAGGGTGCTTTGGTCAGTGCAAGTTCAGATGATACACTTCATTTGTGGAACCTTAGACAAAAAAGACCAGCTGTTCTTCATTCTCTTAAATTTAACCGAGAACGGTAAGAATATATCAATTAAAGAACTCAATGTACAAAAATTATTTATTGAGCAAGTTTCACATTAACTTGACTGGCTTTTTCTTTATTAATATCAATAGCTAGAAACAATTTAATGTGTATGCTTGCTCTTTTTATATTTTCTTTTATTAGAATATATATAATTGATATAGATTCAATCACCTAGTAATGGAAACTACCTAAGTATTTTGTTCTCTTAGTTGTAAACCAGCAATGACATGTTCTTTTCTTTGCACCATGGTACTGAAAACACAGACTAACATTTAAAGGGCAAATGCATAATAAATGTATTTCTATACCTTTTGATCATGGTAATTAGATCCTATACTCTAACCCTAACTTGTTGTTTATAGATACAATGAGGAAAAAATCATGGAAATTATACATGCATTCTTCATTGTACTTCTAATTTATTTCTTTTATGTGTGTAATATACTGTCTAAGTCATTAACCCTCATTATTCTGGGTAATATTGATGATTTTATATTTCAATATTCTAGGATTCTACATCAATGGGAAGTTTTTTTTTAATATCCAGTATTTTTTAGGGGAAGGGGAATATATATTTTAGATATTTGCTAAAACCACATAGTATTTCTTTCTTAAGATGAGACCAAAAATTTGTTACTTTTTTATTTAAAAAAGTTAAATGGTAGAAATTTCAGGATATTGAAAAATTTAAGACAAGTTCAGAATTAGTATATGGCTTTTTCTTTAATAGTGAAAAATATTAACTATTCACATTCCCATATTTTATCTCTATGTGCTGATAAGGGTTTTTCCCCTCTTTGATTCAGTGCTTTAAGTAGATATGACCCTAAACATTTTTGTGGATTGACAGAAGAGTGGGTTTTCTCCCCCTCACAATTCAAATGTTGAAGGGAATATTCTGGTTCATTTATGTTACCCAACCCCTTTTTGTACCAGTGATTGAACCCAGAGATACTTAACCACTGAGTGACATCCCAACCCTTTGAGAGAGGGTCTTGCTAAGTTGATTAGCCTTGTTAAGTTTCTGAGGTTAGCCCTGAAATTGCAATCCTCCTGCCTGAGCTTCCAGAGTTGCTGGGATTACAGGTATGAATAGGCCTTGAGAATAAAATATATAATCTTGAAAATAATGACCATAAAGAAAAGATATTAAGAGCCCATGACCAGGATTTTCAAGAAATTTGGGATAACATCATGAGACCAAATTTAAGAATCATTGGGATAGATGAAGACTCTGAAATACAAAATAAAGTAATACATAATCTTTTCAATGAAATAATATTAGTAAACTTTCCAAATTTTTGGAATGAGATGGAAATTCATATATAAGATAAGAACTCCAAATATGACAGAATCAAAATAGAACTACTCCAAGTCACATTAAAATGAAAATGTCTAATATACAGAATAAGGATGGAATTTTAAAACCTTCAAGAGAAAAGTGGACAGTCACATTTAGAGGTTGATCAACTCAAATTTCAACTGCTTTCTTAACCCAGACTCTAAAAGCCTTGGAATAATACATATGAATCACTGAAGGAAAATGGATGTCAACCAAGATTAATATACCCAGCAAAATTATCTTCAGAATTGACAACCTTCCATGATAAAAAAGAAACTAAAAGAATTCACAACCACAAAATATACACCATATCTCAATGAAATACTGTGTGAAGAAGAAATGAAAATAAAAATGAAAACCAGCATAGGAATTAATTATAGTAAAGAATAGTCAATTACTTGAGAAGCAAGTCTGAAGTAAAAACTAGAAATAAGTCAAAATGGCAGGAAATAAAAGTTATTTCTCTGTAACATTAAATATAAACCATCTAAACTTGGATCAGCCATCTAGGCTTGGATCAGCAGATTGGATTAAAAAATCAAAAGCCAACAATGTGTTGTTTGCAAGACTCAAAGACAATGACATCCACAGACTGAAGGTAAAAGGATGGGAAAAGACATACCAACCAAATGGTACCTGTGAACAAGCAGCAGTAGCTATTTTCTCATATCAGATGAAGTGGACTTCAAGCAAAAATTAATCAGAAGAGAGAAAGAATGATACTTCATACTGGTTAAGGGTATCATTTAACAACAAGTTATAATGACTGTAAATATTTTTGGCCCAAACAATGGTGCATCTACTACATAAAACAAATCCTTCTCAATATTAAATAGACCACAATACAATAATATTGGGTGACTTTAGCACACCTCTCTCACTACTTGATAGATGATGCAGAAATAAACTAAATATTCTTCAGAACTAAAAAAAATATTATTAATAAAATGCATCTAACAGACATCTATAGAATATTTCATCCTTGAATAACTGAATTTCACTTTATTTTCAGCAACACATGTAACATATTTTAGATAACAAAGCAAATCTTAGCAAATATGAAAAAAGAGAGAGAGAAAGAGAATTCCTTACCCTTAAATACTGTCACACCATAATGGGATAAAATTAGAAAACAATAACAAGATAAAACCCAGAAACCATTCTAACACCTAGAGATCAAATAATATACTTTTGAATGATGAATGAGTAGCAGAGAAATCAGGAGAAAATTTTAAAAATTAAAATAATTCTTAAAATTAAAGAGAATAGTAATACAACATATCAAATTCTCTGGGACTATATGAAGGCAGTTGTAGGAGGAAAGTTTATAGTGCTGAGTTCATACATTAAAAAAAGATACCAAATAAATAATCTAACATTATACCTCAGAGGCCTAGAAAGTAGAAGGCAGGAAATAATTGAATAATTGATATTAGAACCAAAGTCATTGAAATTGAGAATAAAAAACAATACAAAAGGTCAGTGAAATAGCGTTGGTTTTTGGAAAGGATAAACAAGATTAATAACCCTTAACCAAACTAATCCTTAACCAAAAGAAAGAGAAGACTCAAATTAATACAATTATAAATGAAAATGGAACTATCACCATAGACACTACTGAAATCCAGATGATCATCAGTAACTATTTTGAAAATTGATACTTTAATATGCTAGAAAATCTTGAAGTGATTGACAAATTCCTAGACATATAATCTACCCAAATTGAACCATGAGGATGTTGAAAACTATCAGATCAACATCAGGTAATGAAATTGAAGCAAGTACCAGTAGCCTTCCAACAAAGAAAAGCTCAGGACTGGGCCAATTCTGAGCTGAGTTCTACCAGACCTTTAAAGAAGAACCATTCCTCCTGCAATTATTCAGTGAAATAGAAAACAATGCATTCATCCTATGAAGCCAGTATTACCCTGATACTAAAAGCAGAGAAATACAAATTAAGGAAAGAAAACTTCAGAACAATATCCCTGATGAATATAGATGAAAAATTCTGAATAAAATATTGGACAAGCACATTCAAAAACATACTAAGAAGGTAGTAAATTTTGATCCAAGTGAGTTTCATCCCAGGAATGCAAGGTTGATTCATCATAAGGAAATCATTTGCAGTTTATTACATAAGAATTAAGGACAAGAATCACATGATTAATAAATGCAGAAAAAGCATTTGACAAATCCAGCACTCATCATGTTTAAAACACTAGAAAAACTTAGGATAAAATGAACTTTCCTCAACATTGCAAAGGCTATATCTGAAAAACCCAAGGCCAACATTATCCTGAAGAGAGAAAAAACTGAAAACATTTCTTCTAAAATCAGGGACAAGGATGTTCCCTCTCGTCCTTCCTATTCACTGTAGTCCTTGAACTACAGCAATCAGGCAAGAGAAGGAAATCAAAGGGAGATAAATAGGAAGAGAAGAACTCAAATTATTTCTATTTGCTGACAACATGAGTCTATATTCAGAAGGCCCAAAATACTCCACCTAAAGATTTCTAGAGTCAATAAAACAAAATTTAGCAAAGTAGCAGGATACAAGATCAACATGCAAAAATCAATGACTTTCTTATACTTCTATAATGGAACTGCTCCATATCGTGAGGTTATAAAAAATTCAACTGTCATATTAATGTTATTAATTTAAATTTTAGTTTAGTTTTATTTCTGTCTTATTTTTGTATTTTTTATGGGCATAAAGAAGTATGAAATATTTAGATCTTCTTTCTTACATAAGTTATAGAATTTCTAAAAGTAAGTCAAATTGAAGATCAGAAAAAAGTTTTCAAAGGTCTGTACATTATTTTAGCTTTATACACACACACACACACACACACACACACACATATAAACACACACACATATCAGATCATTAGAGACCAAAGCACAATATATATATATATATATATATATATATATATATATATATTGTATATATATTGTGCAAGGTTATATATATATATATAATATTGTGCTTTGGTCTCTAATGGTCTGATTCAAATGGAGCTACAGTAGGTTTCCTCGATTTTCCTTGCTGTAATAAATTTTCCCTTTGAACTCTCTATAAAAATCAACATACTTTAGTCTTATTTTTCTTATTTGTCATTTTATTTCTCATTAGGTAGTATGATTTTTTGAGGGAAAAGAAATATGTGTCATAATATAGAACAATGCTTTATATAAGAGTTATTCAGTGAAAGTTGAATAGATGAATGTATGGAAGATTAAGAATGTCCTTTTATTATAAAATGAGAAAATACAAACATAGAAACAAGAATAATTTTCAAGGCTCACATGTAGCAACTACAAAAAATTCTTCATTCAGCAAGTGGTAGTAGTAGAAATAAGTTACATATTAAGGTATAACTATTAAATATAATTAATTAAATTATATAAAGATATCAATTATTAGGATTATCAAATATACAGCATAAGTATAACCATGCCCTCTCCCTTACCTATGTCAATCATCCTAAGTACATCACACTACTCTTTTCTAATTAGTTCTGGTAGCCTGGAAATCTTTGTTAAATAGTCAAATTAATCACTACATGTACATTGGACGTTGTATAGAAGGTGACACCTTTTTGTCACTAAGGCTCTAGTTTCTCCTTAGACCAGAAAACAATGTAGTTGTTCGTTCAAGGATTATTTCTATTATTGTTATGATCTTCTTCATGTATTTAATTGTTATTGTACTACAAAGTCTGTTTACACTGGAATTCTACCTCTTGATTCAATTCTCATTTCTGAAACTAGAGTTCTTAGACTTTTCTTCTTAATCCCTGAAATATACATGTAATATTGAATCTTCCTTTGTTTTTATTTGAAACTCTGTATTTACGTCTTCATTTGTGGATTTTCTATAGTCTTCCTGTGATTCAAAAGAGGATCTTAAATCCTCTTTGAAATGAATTTCCTCCTCTTCCTACTGAAGATTGAATTGAAAATTAACCTTTCATTGCCTAGAAACATGACCATCATACTATTTCCTATGCATTGTTATTAGATATCCCTTTGTGGACAGTAGTTCTAGACGTTAAGTTTTAATCAAAATTGCCCAGTGTCTTACAGTTTACACATTAATGATATTGTTAGTTAACTCTAATTGCTTATGTGATAGCAGGACTTTTAGCATTTTAGATGTAGGATGTTATCAGTAGGATACTTGAATAGGTGGAGTTTAGTTACAAGAGGGAAGTTGTTTAAAAATTCAGGGAACAAAACAGAGAATATAAATTGGAGATTCTAAATGGTTACAAGATGGAATCGTATTATAAATTGATAATTCACATTCTTTTTTAAAAAAATTGATCTGTCTAATGTCAGAATTTTGTTCAGCTCTTTTGCCAATTTACTGGCTCCTCTTCTAAGTAAATTTTAGGACCTTTTAATCAACAAGATATTTTAGCAAGAAATAACTGTGAACTTATTCTCATTCTCAAGTTTTAAGACATAGTACTACAGAGTACAATTAGGCCAAACTAGAGAGTCTGATTATGTTGTGAATTGAAGACTCTGGTAAACTCCTGCATTTACTATGTAAGAGTCATGGTTTCTCTGGCTATGGAGCAGATCCCAAAGCTGGTCAGAAAGCCCTTTGGGGAAACAAGAGAACAATAAGAGTTATGGAAGAATACAGTGGATCTCTGACCTTTCAAGTTTTCTTTTTACTAGAAAGTGCTACATATTTGGAAACTGTAAATAATTTATAGTTTTATGTTGATATAGCTACCACTTCTCTGTGAACTCTGAAATTTATGTTTTATATGTACATAATTTCTATTTGAAGTTAATCTTATCTAAATAATGAACAATATGGCCTGGTAGAAAGAGGTAATTTTGGTCTTAGGCAAGTAAAATTAAAAAAAAAAAAACTGCCTCTGTTTATTCTTCATAAAACAGAAATATATATCTGTTTTGTAGTGCTATTTTCTCATAGGAGTTGAGAATAGAATGGTGATTACCAGAGGCTGGGACACAGAAGGCAGGGAGGAATATGAAGAGGCTGACTAATGGATACTTAGTTTCAGTTAGATGGAAGCAAGAAACTCTGGGGTGCTAATGTACAGAATGATGATTACAGATAACAATAAATGTAGTGTACATTTCACAAAGCTAGCAGAAAGGATTTTTTAATGTTATTCTCCATAAGAAATGATTAATGTTTGAGGGAATAGGTGTTTCCCCTAATTTAAACATTATTCAGTGTAAACATGTATTGACTATTACAGGATACCTTATTAATATATACTTTTATGTTAAAAGTTTTAAAAAGAAATAATGTAAATTCATATATATAGACACTTGTGATTATCGTTTTTAATGATATCCAATGTTATTTATTCCATATCTTCTTACTAATAACTAAATACTAATTTAGCATATAGTAAATCTTATGGTATACATAGCTATCAATACCTAATAATTATAAGGAAAAGATATTGCTGAGCAGATATAAAATTTAGATATTTTAATTATAATTTTCTTTCTTTCAGAATTACTTACTGTCATCTACCTTTCCAGAGTAAGTGGCTCTATGTTGGAACAGAAAGAGGAAATACACATATTGTAAATATTGAATCTTTCATTCTTTCTGGATATGTTATCATGTGGAACAAGGCAATTGAACTGTAAGTTTGAATTTGAATATAATTTTATTTAGCTTAAATACTTTATATAGTTATGTAATTATATTGATGAGAGTTATTTGACACATGTATTGCTATTTTATAATTAATTTGAATGAAAATTTCAGCCAAAATAAAACCCTAAACGATTTAAAAAATAGATTTGGTAGTATTAATATGTTAATTTGAAGTTTTCCATATAACACACACACACACACACACACACACGCATATCCAGTTTGATGCTAAAATAGGATCATTCCACAGGTTAAACATGGAAAGCATCTGGTGTTATGATCAACTCTGGTGTAACCACTTTTGGTGGGAATGAATTGTTTTATGTAAAAATTTTCATGTTCAATGCACATGCTTTTTAATAATGCTTTTTAATACTTTTTTAATACTGGTAGCAGCATTTTATCAAAATCTCTCATTTTGTGATACACACATCTTTTTTTTTGATATGTGGTCGATAGTAATCACTGCTCAGGCTTTAAGCACTAATATTTAAGTTTCTGCATATATAAAACATGAAATGTGCCAAATGTGAAACTTTTTTGAATTTTAAGCCATCTATTTTAGTAAATTGAAAAGCAATTATCCTGGGTTATTCAGAAAGCAATTTTTATTTAACAAATGTGTATGTTCTCTATGTATTATTAGGTCCTTAATAAGATATGTTTGACTTGAGGCTAGCTCATTTTCTCTCATATGTATAACAAGTTCCAAAGTATTCTCCAAAATTCTGATTAAAACATTGTGGTGTTATGAAGCTTGACTTTGGCCTTTACAATAAATATTTTCTAATTCTAATGTTTAATATGCATGTACATTGCTTGATAGGGAAGTTGTTACTAGTTATACTCTTGTTACAACATTTCTTTTTTTCTGATCTAAAGGGTCATTTATTCGAGATAGTTGTCCCTCCCACATTACATTAAGTACTGCTCTAGAATACAATCTTTGCATATTGTTCTTTTATTTTTCTTTATGTGTGTGTGTATATGCATATTTTAATTTTGATGCATTCCACAGTGGCTACTGATTGACATTAATGTGATAGTTACACACTACTATTAATTTTCAACTTTCATTTATGTTTTCAATGTAATCAGTTATGAGCTGTTTTATTCTTACTTGTTCTAATGTTCCACTATTGCATATTTTTAAAAACATTTATCCTGGGACAGTTCAGCCTGTTCATATGCAATACCTGCCTTGTTCCTCTGGGCTTTTAAATTCATGATCATGGGTTTTATGATAATAGATGACAGCCTAGGGCAGAATACCAAGGAATATTAATATTTAATATTTAATGATGAAAAGTCTACAGTATAACTATCAAGAAGTTGTTGTAGTGAATGGGAGGAAGATAAGTAAGGATATATCTAGAAGAATTACTGGGCATTAATTAGGTGTTGTTACATGAATTTAAGTTTATTGGTAATTCTATCCAAAATAAATTTTGTGGAATTTTCAGAATCTAGAGTCCACAAATGCTTTTATACTTTTTAGGTTGATTTCTCATGACCATAAGTTCTGATAGTGGTGTTTTGTGAGTTTTGACAGTTTAATAGTTAGAGAAAAAGTCATACATAGTATGCCAAAATGTAGATAGTTTAGGTAATACTGTGAAAACATTTTTTTCCCTTAAGTTTTGATGTCTTTTAAGTTAAAAAAATTCTTCTTAAAAATTTTATTACAAATAACAGAAGTTTAATGCTAGATTATTTTCTAAAGTAGCATGTTATACAGTCTCAGGGTCTGAAAGGAAGCACCTTGCTGTTTCCCAAAGTATATTTCAGTGATTCCCTTACTAGAACCAATGGAACAGAATTTAATATACCAATAATTTTGGAAAATATTGCCAATTTGCAATGCCCATTTGCATAGTACATACTCTAAGAGGTTCCATAGGAAAAAATTGCTTTAATTCAGTTTCCCGAACTTTTAAATATGGAATACTCTTTATGTGAAACATCTTGTAACTCTAATAGTTATTGTAGAGTACTTTGGTAAATATGGTGCAATCAAGCCTATGGATCAGATGGGGGATTTTGATTTATTGGCTATTATTAGATTTTAAAGGATAACTTAAGGACATTGACCTTTATCAGAATCATTTATATCTGTTATAGAACACTTCACTTATGTATAATTGGTATGTTACATAGAAATGTGGAAAGAACTACCAAAATCTCTCTAAACCTTTTATGAATCCCTATTTAGTTTTTCTTCCATCATATATTCTAGAATGCAAGTCATAACTCTGATTTCTAATTATCACAATAATCATAATATGTAGTATTTGTTGAATATTTACTGTTTTGCCAGTTAAACAAGTACTTTTCCACTGAGCCACACTCTTATCCCATATGAATATAATTTTAATCCTCACAATTATCTAGGGTGGTCAGTGCTATTTCTCTCCATGTGTAGATAAGAAAATTTAGAATGAATCCACCAAAAAAATTTATCAATGTCTAATGAATCTGTATTTATTCCTATGGATCACTCTGAGGAGTCAGTATTAGGGGAATTAGAATTAATTAATTTGGCCCTTTTCTCTGATTCCAAATAATATCTAAGACTTAAATATTCTTTATTGTTTTGTGAAGAATCTTTCATGGATGCTTAAAATTATGCCAATTTAATCATAATATGATTAACCTTGAACAATTACATTATTAAAAAAGGCTATGGAAAATTGAGCAATAAACAATCTCTGTGTCAAATCATATCATCTTTATAACATAATTATATTCAAAAATGACATTAGTTAAACTAAATATTATTAAAGAAACATAGCAGACATTAGAGTATAAGAGAATTAAAGTCATATTGACAAGTTTCTTTGATAGTGTGATGTTGAGTCATGATTATGTTATTGATTGCACAGATAACCAAATAAATGAGACATAACTGATAAACTAGTTTCCCCAGTTTGTAAGTTTTTTGTAAAATGATTATCACTAGAGTGAGTTTCTTTTTAAATCAAAATATACTATTCTTTAGGGACAAAATCAAAGATTTGATGTCTAAGGAAATCAGGTACGTACTTTGTAGTTGTTTGAAACAGATTTATTGACTCAGCTTTGTGGCTGTATATATAATTTAAAACTTTCAGAAACATATATCAGATAAAAGATAATAAAAGTCCCATTTTTATGTGGATCAGTGTTCTTAAATCTGATTTTTAAAAAATCACAACTACTTCAAAAGCATTAATAGGATAAAGAACAGAACTTTGTGGAAAAAAACCCCGAAACTCAGTTAATCTCATTTTAACCCCAGAATATTGGCATCATATTTATTCCATCATAATCTACTTTCTTTATTCAGTGTGTAATGGTCAGGTATTTTAGTATTTATTTTTTGATTGCTGTTTTGAATTGATTTAACAGGTCCACCAAGACTCATCCAGGTCCTGTTGTACATTTAAGTGATAGCCCAAGAGATGAAGGCAAAGTGAGTACAATACTATTATTCTTATTTTTATTTTACTCATTCTTGAAAACAGGTTTTTAATTTTTATTTCATGTTGATATCTAGCATTCATAACATTCAGTGTAATCTAAAACTTAAAATTTGTTGACTGTATGAATGAGCTAATGAATGAATGAGTGAATGGATTACTTGTGCTAATTATGGTTCCTAATTAAGTCTTGAGTTTCACCTAAAGCTAAGTTTGGTAAATACTCGTGGAATTTTGAGGAAGGTAACATGTAAAACAGCTTTCATTTTCAGATATTCTATGCTTAAACTTATGATTATCAATGTCATTTGTCTCTGTTATTAAAGTTTGGCAGTGATAAATGGCCAATGTTAAATAATGTAAATTAGCCAATTTTGATTTCATAAATATGTACTATTATAGAAAATGTTATCAGAGTACAGAAATAATCCTGTTCATCTTGATTATTTCATAACTTGCCTTTGATGGGAAGGAAACAAAGTTAATAACATGAAAGAATCTAAAGCATCATTACCACTATAAGTAATATGTTTAAGTGCATAATTTTTATTAAATCCTATAGAAAATGTTAATAAATTATTTAGTGTAGGTTTGATTTTTGTTTATTTTTAAGAATAGAAACTGAGTTAGATTTATTACGATAATGAGTTATCCTACAAAAATTAAATCTGAAAAGCAAGTCCATCCAATATATCAACATTGGACTTTTTAAATTGATCCATAAATGGAATAGATTCCAGTTAGGTGTGAACAGAGTTTATGTACTATGTAGAATTCACAAGATACTTTTAAAATTCATCAGAGAAAGAAAGTTTTTAAGAGACTCCATTCTTGAAAAAAAAAGTACAGTGTGATATTGGTGCAATGATATACTAGAAGACCAGTGGATCTGAATAGATTCCTGAAATGGTTCAGGTATTTTGGGAAGTTTTGTACATTTTAGAGAAGGTATTTGAATACATAATTAACTTATTAAATAATCAATCTTGACCAATTGACTAGCCATTTTGAAGAAAAATAGTAAACCTCTACCACAGAAATAAATTTCAGAGTAGAAAATACATAAACATTAAAATTATAGGTCATAAAGTATTTTAAGGAAATTATAGCATGTAGATTATCACTATGGAGTAGGGACACATAAAACCTAAAAATTTTCGGGATGAAAATTTTCAAGATGATCATAATAAGAGATTGACAGCAAATTAGGAGGTAATATTTCCCATATAATAGACAAATAATGAACATGCAGAATATATAAAGAACTTGTATTAAATTTTCATCATTTGTAGTAAGGAATCAATAGTAATGTCTAATAATGCAAGAAATAGCAATATAAATATACTTAGAAATATGAACGTCAATATGCTAGAAAAGAGTTAAAAAGATGAAAGATATTTTTATTTATTACCTGTAGAAAGCAGTGTTTGGAAGTAAGGAGGAAACAGCTTCACTAACAATTAGGGAAATACAGTATATCATTTTCCCCCATCAAGTTTGACAAAATATTAAAAGTTAAAAACATTAGTAATATCAAGTAATGGAAAAGGCACTAAATAATACGTATATATGCCATTATGGGAAACATAGCATCATCAACTTTTTAAAACATATATATGTTTTTTATTCATTATGACATAGAAAATCTATTTGAGATCTCTAAACTGTTTATGTGCCTTAAGGGACAAAATATTTAAAGCAGTCTAAAGGTCTATTAATGGAAAATTGAATTAATGAATGCTGATACATATATAATGGAAAGCTCCTTAAGACACCTTTTTAAGAGAAAAGTTGCTGAGCAGTTAGGTATAAAACCACTAAAACAATGTACTTATATTTCTATATTCACAAGCCTAAGAATAAAAGCCTGAAAGGATATATACAAATCTAGGGAATAGATTGGAAATTAGAATTGGGGGAAATGGTAAAAGGTATTTCTATTTTCCTTGTATTATTCAATTTTCATGAAAGAATATAATGTATGATAATTGTGTAATTACAAATTAAAAGGAATGTAAAATAAATGAACATTGACATCAAAAAGCAATTCATTTGAATCATGGCACCACTTCTTACTAACATAACCTTGAATAACTCATTTTACTTCTTATAGACCAGTTTTTCCATCTTTTATCATGTAAAAATTTCTGATTTTTTTAAAAAAATTGTCTTTTAGTTGTAGATGGATGCAATACCTTCATTTAATTTATTTATTTTTATGTGGTGTTAAGGATTGAACCCAATGCCTCGTGCAAGCAAGGCAAGTGCTCCACCACTGAGCTACAACCCAGCCCATGTTTCTGATTTTAATGTATTCAATTTTAGATGTCTTTCATTTGATTAATACCTTTTTTTAGTATCTAGTAAATCTTTCCATTCCTGAGAAAAATACAACCCTACTTTTTAAAATCAGTTTCAAGCCTTTACATTTCATAAATAGTTTTAAAATTTATATATAATTTATTTTATGTTGGTTTGATATAGGGATATACTTTTATCATTTATTGGATCTATTTTCCACTTTCTTGTAAGACTCTTCATTCACACATCAAATTTCCATCTTGAGGGTGGATCATTTGGGTTTTCTCTTTTATTGTATGATTTATCTATTGTATCAGTGATACACTTTATTTGTTGTAATCACTTACAAAATGTCTTGATAATTGGTAAGCTGGTCCCTTTTCTTCTTCCAAGTTATCTTCGTTATTCTCACCCTTTATATTGTATATGGATTTTAGGATCAGTTTATCAAGCTCCATATAATATCCAGTAGAGATTTTTTTTGAAATTTGAACATGGAGAGAAAATTTATGTTTAGCATGTTTGTTCTATCCATGAACATATATTTATTTTTGTTTTGTATATTTATTTTTGTTTTTCTATAACTTTATAACTTTTGTTCATAAGTCTTAGGTATCTTTTGCTAGTTTAATTCTATGTACCTTAGAGAGTGATTGCTCTAATTAATTTTTCTTAAAACCAGTTTAATACTAATTGATTCTTACTAGTGTATAAAATACTATTTTTTATTCAAGTATATTTTGAATGTTTTGTTTTTAATAGTTGTCTTTATATTCTCTGCCATAGTCTATGTATAAAAGCATAACAAATGTGATCAAGTTGTTTCTTCTTTTCTTTCCTTTTTCTTTCTTTTCATTCCCACCCCCCACCCCCCCACCCCAGCTAGGACTGTAGCGTAGTGTTGAATATAAATGGCTTTGGTGGGAACTTTCTTTTGTTTTTAACCTCACAGGAAATGCTTCCAATATTTCAGCATTAAGATATTTGTTGCTGTTCTTTGATTTTACGACATTCATGTTTTCACCTATTTCCAATATTCTTTTAATTTATGAATGGTATTGAATTTGTACATGTATTGATTTGACTATCCCTTAATTGTTTAATTTGGTAAAATATGTTATTATATTGTCTAATTTACTTTTTTTTTTTTTTTGCATTTCTGGATAAATTCAACTTGGGAGGGCAAGGTTCCCTCAGAGGCTTGATGGTAAAGTTACAGAAAGAACAAAGTTCCACAGAAGTGTTTCACAGAAGTGAAATAATATCATAGAATCAGCAGATGGACCATCTTTCTCCCTAGATATCATTTATAAAGAAACTGTGTATTAGTCTATCACACAGAAAAGGAAGCTCTTGAACTGAAATACCAGTATTGAATATAGTAATGAGTATGTCTCTTCAAATTCTCTCTACTTTTCTTATCCCCCAAACCCTTGGCTGCTTGCTTTACCTCAGGACTTTGCAGGGTTAATTAACTTCATACAGTACTGCTTCCTGAAATGGACTAGCTATACCCAGAGTCTCCAGCTCCTCTCATTGGTTCTGGAAGATGTGCCACAACATAAGTCCTGGGATCTGGCTTCCTTAATAGTTGCTAAAAGGGATGACATGACTCTGAAGTGAGGGGAATGTGAACTTCCTGTGGAGAATCATTGACTGGTATTAGACAAGAGGCAAAAATAAATTCCTCCTCTTTTCCTCCCTTTCCACTTGGCTATTCTGAATCTTTTTTATTAATATAAACTTTCAGAGACATCCTGTAAGTTCATACTGATGAAATACCTGCTAAGTGACTACCTCTATCTTTTCTGCTTCTTCTCATGAAATAGAGTGATAATGAATTATCTTACTGTTGCTTCTTTGCTTTAGTTTGCTTTTCTTTTAATATTGCAATACTAGGACTGCGCTTTTCCATGAAATATTAACTCTTAAGTCTGTCTCAGGCTTTTTTCTATAGAACCATGGTTAAGATACTAATTACCATATGTCAGGGATTAGAAACTATAGTCCATGAGTCAAAAATCTTGCCTGCTGTTTTTGTTGTTGTTGTTGTTTTATTTGAACACAATTGTGTTCCTCCATTAATGTATTGTCTTTGTGGTTTTTCCATAAGAGAAAAGTTGAACATGTGTGACAGAGACTACATGGCTTGCAAGGCCAAAAATATTTACTATATGACTCTTTACATTAAAAGTTTATTGAGTCCTGTTCTAAATTGTAGACTCTCAGGATGTAATTTTGGAGTTGAATTGTATCCTTTCTAAAATAAAATAATCTGTTGATTGTGCCAAGCAGAGTGGTATTGGATCCTTCCACATAGTCACATCACAATTGTTTGAACCTTTTCTTATGATATTAGCTGTGATGAGAGGCTGTTCCAAAGATAAGATGATGGGAGATAAGCACTTGTGGCACTTAATTTATATGGGGGCAATGATAATTGTAATAATGATATAAAATAGCTTTCTGTGATGGTACTTGTATTAATTTTCTATTACTGATATAAACTATCAAAAATTTAGTAGTTTTTAAAACAACAAAATTTATTATATTACAGTTCTCTGGGCCAGAAGTCTAACACAGAAGTCTTATTGAACTAAAATCAGGGTAATGGCAAGGTTGCATTCCTTTAGGTAACTCTAGAAAAGAATATGATTTCTTTCCTTTTCAGAGGCTGTGTATATTCCTTGGCTTGTAGCTTCCTTTCTCCATCTTCAAAGTCAACAGTGGAACATCTCCTGACTCTTCAGCTATCATTGTATATCTTTATGACTACATCTGGAGAAAGTTATTCACTCTTTTTCTTTTTATTATCTCACAAAATAATTTATTGGGGTCATTTGCCAAATCTTAAGATACACATTTGAGGGTAAAAATGCCTTCTTTTTTAAAAACTGTATCTAAAGGTTTTGAGGATTATGTTTTGTTGCTATTTTGAGTAGTTTTTTATTCTGCCTACATCTTATCAGAAGTTAATTACTGATTTAGGGAATCAATGTTAAAAATAGATCCAGGATCTGTTTATAAGGAGACCAAATGCATAGCTTTGAGAAGTCTCATTTTTTAAGTTAGAGCCTCGATAAAGAAAAAGTATCACCCTAACATTTGGTATATTGGTTTTATAGGGCTATCATAGCAAATTACCACAAAGTGGGTGAATTAAAACAATAGAAATTTACTTTTGGAGTCCAGAAGTCTGAAATCAAGGTGTTTGTTGGCCACACTGTTTCTGAAGGTTCTAAGGGCAAATCTTTCCTTGCCTCTTCCAATTTAGATTTTTGCCTTTATCCTCACATGACTGTCTTCTCTGTGTCCTTTCTTCTTCTTCTTCTGACCAACAGAAGTGCCAGTTTTACCATTTCTGGGGGAGAAGAGTTTCTCTTTTCTGGGAGACTGTGTAATGACTTCACTTGAGTTAGTTGCTTTGCACGATGATGATTATTTATATTTGTAAGACCACCTTCAATGTTATTACCTTCAGGCCAATAACCAGAATCACCTCTCAGGACACAGAGACATAAGTCCTCCTCTATGAACAAATAGATCACACATGAAAGAAGTATAATTCCACCAAAAGAATTTAGGATCTGTCTAATACTATCAGTCACCAAGGGAATTTGTTTGGGAGTGGTTTTTGAGGGTTTGAACTTGTGGAGGCACATAGAGGAGAGTTCATTTACAACGGGGCACTCACCCATGATTTGGAATTTAATACTTTGGCAATGATACTTTTATCTGGTCTTAGTAATTTTCTGGGTTGGCTTTTTGAAGCCTGGACTCAACAAAGCCATATAGTAAATAGAGATATCAGAAACTTTTAGCATAATATTAAAGAAGGGATCAGAAGACTTGGGGAGATGGTAATTTTAAAATGAATATATTGTGTTTTCCCTGGTTATTCACTTCATGACTGTGTTCCCTCTGAGGCCTAAGGACACTGTCCCTATGTAACTTAATGAGGAATATTCTGTAAATGTATGTATCTTTGAGAGACTTGGTAGTGACTATCCTTTTTAGGCCTTTGTTGACAGTAGGAGACAATGGCAGAGAGCCAGTGTCCATAAATCTATGAGGATTAAATATTATGGATAGATAGAGGCCAGGTTGCAATATTTAACCATCTGGCAGTGTGGATATAAATTACCATAACAGGTGGCAAAGTTGGAGTGGAAAACATGAACTCTGTGATAATAACAAATACATGATGATGTTTCTAGGAGCAGAATTAGGTGACCAGCTTATTTGAATTTTGTTTGATTTGCATAATTAGAAAAAAATTAGGAGAAGTTTAGTTTTTGATATTCACCACCAAAATGTAAAATTATTGTATCTCATCATGTTTTCAGATACAAGTGAGTTCAGAGATCCAGAATCAATTGATTAAAAAGAGCAGTCAGTTCTCTATAAAGAAGGATCCTGAAATTCCCTCATAAGCACATATAGGAAATATAGGAATATCTATAGTCATTTGCAGGAGCAGCTATTTATTATTATTTCAGGATAATAGCTATAGAGTCAGAGCAGACATTCCTACTGGGAGATCCAAAAAGCATAGTTGTCCTCCGGTTAGGGACTAACTGTGTGTGGAACTAAGTAATAAGGTGATAAATGGAGTTTGGGCTCAAGACAAAGCTCACAGTAGATCCACTGGGTGTATAAATACACCCAACCATTTTTTTCCAAATGTATAATTTGGATAGATGTGCTTAGTAACTGAGTTAATCCTTGTACTGTTTTCCTGACATTGTTATTAGGGCTGTAATAGGAAGGGAAAATTGAAATTCCTGCCTGCCTCTGCCAAGATTATTTTAGGAAACAAGGTTGCACCTCTGAGGGAGATGAAAAAATTAGACTTGAACGATAAAATGGTAATGGTCATTCAGGAATGATAAATCCTTCCTGAATTTTGGGGGTTTTGCCAAAAAACAACATGGATCTAGGTTGGTAATAGTAAACCACTGTGAAATTAGTCAAGTGATAGCTTCAATGACATTTGCCTTGTTTTTGATACTCTTATGGGTGAAGATCAGCACCTCCTATGGTACTTAATATACACTGATTTAGTAAAATCTTTTTTTTAATCTATCAATAATCATCATCAGAAAATATCAACATCAGCTTGATTTTATAAGAAAGGACAGTCATATAAGTTTACAATCTTTCCACAGATTACGCTATTTTTCTTAATCTCCATTAAGATATAATCCTGAGGAATCTTGGTTATCTGGACATTTTTTTGAAAGCACACAAATTCCCTTTGACGATTATATAATACAAAATGGGTGAGCAAAAGTTGCAAGTGCCTATATACCTCCTAAGAGTTATCTGTCACAGGGTGAAAAATAAATCATAGAGTCAGGAGACTGTCCTGCTTGTGATTTTTTTTAGATTTATGGTCTGAGGCTTACAAGGACATCTCATTTAAGTAAAAGCATAAGTTATTGTACTTCCTCTTACTTACTTGTTGTCCTCTTATTGAACTTCCTTACACAGCTCAAAGCATATGTTTAAAAGGCTAGGTAAAATGGATAATTCCTTAGGGAAATTATCAACACTAAAACCAAAGGAAACAGAAAATTTAAGAAAATGAGAAAGGTATTAAATTATTACTCCTACCCTAAAATGTCACATTTGTGGGCCTTTGGGGATTTGGATAATAGAATATAATGCTCTTGAAATTATCGCTGTGAATGAATTTTTAGGTCATCCAAATGCATGCCAATTTTAAGTAGGGCCTAGAGAAAAAGGGGCCTCTTTACTAACTTACAGCTATTTTTCAAGCTATCTTGCCTCCACCCTACTTGGAATCCATAATTTCGTAGATCTGATAGAGCTTAATGTATCTGGTAGGTAAGACTATTCTATTGGAAGGCCCACTAGGTGGGTCATAGTAGCTACTCTCTGTTGTAGAAACTGAACCATGGGACATTAAATGACTATGTAATCTGAGCTGTCCTTTATGAATTAGATGTTGCCATATTCACTAAGTTTTAACACTGGGTGGGAAAAATAGTACATTGAGGAGTCATTTGTTGAGCTGTCCAAAAGACATGAGTAAATTAGATTTAAAAGAAGCCGATCTGTTGTAGCAATGTATTTCTCTGAACTTACATAGATGATCTCATGGGATGAGATGGGAGTGAAACATTTAAAACCAATTCACAGAAAAATAAAGACTTTACGCCTTCTTCCTATACAGGTCCAATGATTAATTGGCACTAGCTAAACACAGACGACTACTCAATTAGATCTCTACTAGGGGTGACCCTGAATAATCTTGGAAAAGAAAATTGTCACAGTGGATAGAGCCACAGAAATACACTTAACTGTATATTTTGTATAGAGAGACACAATAATTAAAAATTTAAAAAAATTCCCTGTACTTGGAAATTTTAAAACTCTTCATTAACCAAATATAAACAAATATAAAATACAAATAAAAATTTAAGAGTAATAACCTTTAACAGTAGTAAATGCTTACATATCAGGATCCATGGGAAATAATTAAACTAGTTGCTATAAATAACCTATAGCTTTTAATATTTATGTTACTGAAAACTGTAAATTAAAATGCAAAGATTTATTATTACACAAAAAGCTGGAAAAAGGAATAAGAACATAAAGCAAAAGCAAATAAAAGAGACAAAGGTAAAAGTAAAAGCAGATCCTAAATTATCTCTCCTAATTTTAATCAACATACTACTTCATTTAGTGGGGCATAAAATATGTAACCAATAAAAATAGTGAAAAATGAAGATACACTAAATAACGCAAACATGGAGGATTTATACTATAACAATGGAAAATTTTAAACACTTAAATTATTTTACATAGCTCAAATCATATATGTTTAAAAGGCTAGGTAAAATGGATAATTCCTTAGGAAAATTATCAACATTAAAATGAAAGGAAACAGAAAATTTAAGAAAATTAGAAAGGTATTAAATTATTATTCCTACTCCAAAACACCAGACCTAGATGACTTTGCAAGGGAAATTTGCTAAAATTTCAAATACTGGATAATCTCAGGGCTATATAAACTGTTCAAAATCAGTCATTGCTAAACTATAGCCAGTGGGATAAGTCTGACCTGCCTCTTGTTGTTCTAATTAAAGTTTTATTGGAGATTATAGTTGGAAAACTTTAAATATTTACTGTCTGTTCAATTACAGAAAATATTTACTAAACCTTATTTCCAGTATAGATTCAAAAACAAAAATTTGCAAGTTATTTCTATGAGGCATTTATAAAATTGACAACTCAATTATGAAGATGCACAAAAAGACGATTATGGAAAATAATAGCATCATCAAGATGGTAGAATAGAGAGCTGTAGCTGTAGCTCAGTGGTAAAGCACTTGCCTAGCACATGTGAAGCCCTTGATTCAATCCTCAGCACCTCATAAAGATAAATAAATAAAATAAAGGTATTGTGTCCATCTACAACTTAAATATATATATAAATGATGGCAGAGTAGAAAGGCTGGGCCTTCTTTTTCTTCACAAACATTGATTCAACCATAGTTTATGTATAGATTCTCTTTGTTAAAAATAAGCTAATTAAAAGGTTTCTGCACCCTCAGAGAACATAAAATCTTTCATCAAAGCCAGTAAGGAAATTCAGTATAACCTTTCACCAGAGATCCTGCTATATGTAGTACTCCATGACAAAGAAGAGATTCATAGTCCTCAGCTTTACCCACGGGATGGAAGGGCTTTGATCATATATCAGCACCTCAGCTTTTCCAAATGGATGTCCAGAGGACTGGGTTTTGTCTTGAAGTAGTGAAGGGTCTGACATAATCTATAAGTCCAGGAGAGAATGCAGACAGCAATTCAGGTTGATAAAAACCATTGATTCTCTCTCTGCTTATCACAGAGACAGCAGGTTAAAAAAAAAATCCCAGCTCTCTTTGCTTGCCTCTTATGATGGAAAGAGTTGATCTCTATGTTCAATTTCCCACTTCTCTGGGAATACCTAAAAACTAGTATCTGTCTTACTGACTTAAATCTCTGATGAGTCTGACACAATCTGGCTATATGGGGAGAACCAGGGTGGTGGTTTAGACTGATAGATGTCATAGCTACACCGAATGGCTCAGCATAGAACAGACAGAAATCACCACTGCCTGCTTCTTTATAGGAAGGGGTAGAATTATAGAGGCCCTCAGAGTTTTCAGCCAGGCTGATGGTGAGGGAGTTCTCCTATGGGAGGCAATTAGGGGAGCTTGGGAGATGAGCTTGTTTTGTTTAGTGCCAGACACCAACAAAGAGATTAAAGAAAAGTAAGGAATGTGACAAATTTCCCCCAAAATAACAATATAATTCTTCTGAGACCAGTTCCAATGAAACAGATTTATTTTATTTACCTGACAGCTAATGACTCTCATAAAGATACTCATTGAATCAATAAAATCTTATGCATGAAAAAAATGAAAGTTTCAACAAAGATAAAATTTTTAAGAGTGCTAAACAAATCATGAACCTGAAGAAAATAACTAAACTGAAAAAATTCCTGAGAGATGACAATAGCAGACTAGATGAAGTAGAAGAAAGGATCACAAAAGTCAATGATGGGTCATGGAAATAATTTAGAGGAACAAAAAAGGAAAAAATAATAAAAAACAGTAAGCTTAAGAGATTTGGGATAACATCAGATGGATCAATATGGATATCACAGAAAGTTCAGAAGGAGATGAAATGAAGAATCAAAGTTTATTCCTTTGATTTGCATTTATTTTCAACAGGTTGGGGGAACTTGAAATTAATCAAATAATTACTAGAAATCTCCTAAATTTGGGAGGAAACTAGATATCCAAATCCAAGGGCAAAGGACACCAAATGAAATAAATCTAAAGAAATCTGTTTGGAGAGACATTATAACCAAATTGTCAAAAATTAAAGAGAATTTTGAAAGCAACAAGGAAAAAGCCGTGTTCTTCTATATAAGAGGGAATCCTCATAAGATTATCTAGTTTTTCCAGCAGAAAAATTGCTAGCCAGATGGGAGTGGGAAGATATACTCAATGTGTGAAAAGAGGGAAAACAAACAAAAAACCAACCCAACCAAGAATATCATACTTTGCAAAACTGCCCTTCAAAAATGAAAGAAAAATATTTTCCCAAACAAAAGCTGGAAGGTTTATAAGAAATGCTAAGGTGTTTTTCCAGTTGAAACAAAGGGTGCTGAATGGCAACAAGATAGCAGAAAAAAACAATGAAACCCATTGATAGAGTAAATATAGAGACAAATAAAAATTACTGTAACTGTAGTGATGGTAGTTAAATCACTTAAGAATAATATAAAAGTTAAAAAAAATATCAAAAATTGGTATAATTTTAAAACTTACTAAAAGATTCACAATATTAATAGATGGAAATTGCGAAAAAAATACTATAAAATGTGTTTTGGGGTAGGGGAAATTAAAGTGTAGAATTTTTGTATACCATTGAACCTAAGTTATTATCAGGATAAAAGAATGTTATATTTTATGTAACCTCTAAGCTAGCTATCTGCACAAAGAATGCCTGTAGAAGTTACATGCAAGTAAAAGGAATAAAAGCATATCCATAAAAAATCAAGGAACTTCAAAACAAACAGAAAACAACAAGATGATAACAATAAGTCCTTCCCCATCAATAATTAATTTAAACGGAAATGGATTGAACTTCCCATTGAAAAGTGGCTACATGAATTTAGAAAAATTAAGACCCCACTGTATACTGTCTGAAAGAAACTCACCTCAAATTTAAAGGCATAAAAGCAAAAGTGACAGGATGAAAAATGATATATCATGCAAATAGTAATCTTTGCAAATGTTAACCAAAGGATTAGAGGGATGGCTGACTTCAGACAACATAGACTTTTAAGTAAAAATTATCACAAAAAACAAAGAAGGATATTATATATGATAACTGAGCCTATCTTCTAGGAAAATAATAATCATAAATATGCGTGCATCTAACACCAAAGTGCCTAATATACAAAGCAAACATTGACAGAAATGAAGGGAAGAAAGAAATGGCAATATATTCACAGGAACCTTCAATAAACCCACTTTTAATAATGGACAGGTTATCCAGATAGAAGATCAGAAGGAAAGAACGGAGTTGAATAATACTATAGATCAAAGGGACTTAATAGATATATACAGAACTTTCATACAACAGCAGCAGCATACATATTCTTCTGAAGTACAAAGATGGAGAACATGTTAGGCCACAGGTCTTAACAGATTTTGAAGTATCCTTTCAGACCACAATGAAATAAAACTAGAAATCAGTGAGAAGGAAACTTTAAAATTCATAAATATATGGAAAATGCTCTCAAACAATTAGTGGCTCAATGGGAAATCAAAAGTAAATTAGAAAATTCCTGTGACAAGACAAAACATACTACACCAAAAATTATGGGATGTAGCAAAAATAGCACTAATAAGGAAGTTTTAGCAATAAATGCCTGTATTAAAAAATAAGGACAATCCCGAAACAACCTAACTTTACTTCAAGGAGCTAGAATAAGATAATCAAACTAAGTGCACATGTAGAGAAAGAGGTAAGTAAAAATTAGAATGGAAATAAATGAAATAAACAATAGAAAAACCAACAAAACTGAGTTGATTTTCTGAAGAGATCAATAAAATAGCAAAACCTTTAGCTAATCTAAGAAAAAAAAGAGGAACACTCATAAAATCAGAAATGAAAGAAAGGATTTATAACTGATGCCACATAAATAAAAAGAATCATGAGAGACTACTATGAACAACTACATACCAACAAATTATAATCCAGAAGAAATCGACAAATTCCTAGAAACATACAGCCTACCAGAACAGGACATGAATAAATAAATGGTTTGAACTTATCTGTAACTAATATAGAAATTGAATCAGTAACCCAAAACTTCCTAACAAAGAAAATCCCAGAGCAGATAGCTTCACTATGAATTGTACCAAGCATTTAAAGAAGATTTAACACGAATATTTCTCAAACTCTTCCCAAAGCTGAAAAAAAGGGAACACTAACATTCTTATTTAAGAGGCCAGCATTACTCTGACACAAAAGCTGGAAAAAATACTACAAGAAAATAAAATTGCCGGTGAGTACCTGGGATGAATATAGATGCAAAAATCCTCAGCAACATACTAGCAAATTGAAGCCAACAGCATATTAAAAGGATTATGCACCATGATTAAGTGGGATTGACAGTGTCAAGAATTCACAGTAGAGAGTTGTTCAACAAATAGATTGAAAAAACTGAAGAATATGTAAAAGAATATAATTGGGCCTTTACCGTATAACATACTCAAGAATCATTTCAAAAGAATTGAGGACTTAAACATGACCTGAAGCTGTAAAACACCTAGGAGTAAAGTTTCATGACACTGATATTGATAATGGCTTTATAAATATGACACCAGAAATACAGAAAATAAAATAAGAAATGAACAGTAAGACTACATCAAATTTAAAACCTTCTGTACTGCAAAGAAAACGGACAGAGTGAAAAGGCAACAGATAGAATGGGAAAAGTTTTCAAAACCATATATCTGATAGAGGGTTATTCTCAAAAGTATATTTTGTAAAACCTCCTACAACTTAATGATTTAAAAAAAGCTGATACCCTGATTTAAAAGTGGAGATACAACTTGAATAGATATTTAACTAAAACAAGCACACAAATGATCCATAGGTATATGAAAAATGTCTGAATACCAACAATCTTTAGAGAAACACACATCAAAGGCACAAATGAGAGATTACCTCACATCTGTCACAATGGTTAGTAGTTAGAAAAAAATAAAAGATGTCTATTGGATATGGAAAAACTAAATTCTTTGTATTCACTTGTGAATTGTTCCATTACTATGGAGCACATTTTTGAGGTTCCTTACACACACACACACACACACACACTCACAGACACACACAAAGAAAGAACTATATATGATTCAGCAATTGTACTTCTAGAGATATACTCTAAAAAAAATTGAAATCAGGATCTCAAAGAGATATGTATTTTTATATTCATTGTAACACTATTCATAGTAGCCAAGATGTGGAAACAGCCAGAATGCCCATTGACAAATAAGAAAAGAAAAGAAAATATGGTATGTGCATGCAATGGAATATTCTTCACCCTTAAAATAGAAGGGAAATTCTGCAATATGTGACAACATGGATGAATCTTGAGGATATTATGCTACGTGAAATAAGCCAGTCACAGAAGGACAAATACTGCACAATTCAATTTGTATAAGGTATCTAAAACATTCAAATTCAGAGAATATAAAACTGTAATGATTGACAGGGCCTGGGGGAGGCAGTAATGGAAATTTAATCAATGAACTTAAAAGTTTAATCAAACAAGATGAATAAGCTCTAGAAATCTACTGTACAACATTATACGTATATTCAAGGAAAAGGTATTGTATACTTATAAATTTGATAAGAGATCTTGTGTACTTACTACAATAAAATATCAATGGAAAATTCTTAAATAAAATATTAGAACGCAGAATCCAATAGTACATTAAAAAATAACACATTATGATAAATGGTGTTTTGTTCCAGGGATGCAAGGATATACTATTAGAAAATGTGTTAATAGTAGATCTAAGGAAAAATATTATCATTCTATGTGATGCTGAAAAAATCTTTGAATAAAATTAAATACCCGTGATATTTCTATTCTTGATAATGGTGGATTACCTTGTTTCCAATCATCATCCCACTGGAAGAACTAGGAAATATAGACAAGATATTTTTGAAAGTCTTCTTGAATGCTCCAGAGAATGACCAAACATTTGGCATCACCTTTCCCTTTTTAAATAACAGTGGCTGAGAGTGGCTGAGATACTAAGTGGCCAAACCGATAGTCATTAACTGGGAAGATAAGCAGAGTGTCCTGCAAGGTGGTCCTGGAAGATGATGGGATAAAAGGAAAGCCAGCTAGAAATCCTTGTTGACACAATCTCAGACTGTTTGGGGGATTAAATTGATCTTTTTAGCCTAATTGCCTGATAAAAACAAATAACATGGTGGACACAAGGATCAGAATAGACCAAAAACTAATAGAACAAACAAAGTAGAAACAGAACAATAGGGGATTTGAATTACAGTTTTAACACAATTTTAACTGATTGAAATGTAAACTCTAAATCATGGAGAATTTTGCCAGAGAAGTGGAAAATAAAAAAACAAAATACCTGATTATAAACAAATGAAAAGATAACTGAACAAGTATATGAATAATACATTATCTAGGAGAGGGGATAGAAAATTTAGCAGTAATAATATTTCAAGAACTAATGGATGATACTTTTACACAACTGATGAGATATTGGAAATCAAGATGAATTACAGACTCAAAGGAGGCATAATATAAAGTCCACCTAGGCATATCAAAGAGAAAAATCTGCAAAGCATTCAGAGCATGGGGGTGGGGGGGGCAGGGAAGCAATTCTCACAGCAGATAGCAAAATGTAAAAATGGAAAATGAGGACAATAGAGTGATATTGTCAAGGGGCTAGGGAAAACAGCAACTGCCTATACAGAATTCTCTACAAAATTATTTTTAAAAACATCAAATTCATTGTCCTCAACAAATGAAATTTGTGACAATTCATGAGTAGCAAATATGCACTAAGGAGAAAACTAAAAGACTTCAGAAAGAAAATGAAATTTATCCATTATATAAGAACAGAGATGAAGGAAGGAATAAAAACCAAAGAGGATTGGTTAAACTGAGGCAATATTTCATATAAATAATGATAATGACTTCAGGGAATATAATGAGGATTAAAATACAAGGGAAAATAGGTAAAAAGTGAGGCTGAAGTTTATTGAATTTAACTTCTAAGGCCATAGTGATGGTAAATTCATTATGTGTTGAATTGAATAGTTAAGTAATACCCAGATAACTGAAAAAACATTATTTCTTTCTTTTCCTTTTTTTTTTTTTTTGGTACCAGGGATTGAACTGAGGGACACTTGACCACTGAGCCACATCCCGAGCTCTATTTTGTATTTTATTTAGAGACAGGGTCTCACTGAATTGCTTAGCGCCTTGCCTTTGCTGAGGCTGGCTTTGAGCCAGCAATACTCCTGTCCCACCCTCCAGATCTGCTGGGATTACAGGCATATGCCACCACACCCAGCAGAACATTATTTCTGAGTGCATCTAGATGGTTTCAAGAAAAGATGAGCATTTGAATGAGCTTGGCCCTTTTCAATATGTGAATTTACTCTCTTCTGGAGCTGATATATTCTGCTCTGGAACATCAGAGCTCAAAGTTCACAAGCCTTCAGACTGGGTCTTCTATCAATGCTTCTCCTTCCCCTGATTCTCAGGCCTTCAAACTCAGACTGAATTCAATCCCATAAGTTTTTTCACAGATGACGTTTTGTGGGGTTTTTCCTTTATAACTACATGAGCCAATTTCCATCAAACACATACACACCCCACCATATTCACTGTTTCTCTGTGAAGAACCCTGAATAATATATTCCTTATAATTTCCAGAGAGTAACAAAAGTATTAATTTACATCACACTTTTTTTTTAAAGAGAGAGTGAGAGAGGAGAGAGAGAGTGAGAGAGAGAGAATTTTTTAATATTTATTTTTTAGTTCTCGGCGGACACAACATCTTTGTTTGTATGTGGTGCTGAGGATCGAACCCGGGCCGCACGCATGCGAGGCGAGCGCGCTACCGCTTGAGCCACATCCCCAGCCCCAATTTACATCACACTTTGATAAGTTATGGAAAAATTTTCTATCCTTGTAGGAGCACTAAAAGAATTAATAAGTAAATGTATTATGTATAATTAGAGTAGGAAACTGGTATAAGAACAAATTGCTAGCCATCGCTTCTCTCCCACTTCTCCATAGAAGGAAAATAAAATGGGATAATAATTCAGAAAAAATAACAATCCTAAATTTGCATATATCTAATGACATAGCATTATAGTGTACAGGCAGTGTACTTCACATAGTACCATGTTACCTGAAAATTATGCAAATTTGAACCATCTTTTCACTTTGCAACATTCCTTGGTGTATGTGTGTTTTTGTATATATGATTTGATAAGGCTACCTTTAAAAATAATACAAGGCAAAATGAAAAGAATTAAAAATATTTAAGTTCACAATTGTGGCTGGAGACTTTATTACACTTCTCCCAATTACTGAGAAAATAGCAAATAAAGACAATTAGTAAGAATAACAAAAATTTGAACCACATGATTAATAAACTTATACCCAACCCTTAAAGACTACATATTATTGTCAAGCACACACAGGGAGTAGCAAAAGTATTACCAAAGATTTACATTTGCTGAATTATAAAATATATGTCAAAAATTTCAGAGTTAAGATAATATACAATATATTCTCTAAACTTAAGAGAATTAAGATTATCAATAAGAAAAACATAAATAGGAAATCCCGCTAATGACTAGTGAGTAAGCACCATACTTCTCAATAGCTTATATGTCAGAAGAAATCAAAACAGAAATTGCAATATATTTCAAATTAAATTAGAATACAAACATGGCATGTCAAACTTAGAGGGTAATTAGAGCTGTGCCTAGATGAATGTTTATAGCTTTTATTTCATTTATTAAAAGGGGAGAAAAGCTGAAAAATCTATGATCCTAGTATCCAACCCAGGAAGTTAAAAATATAGTGAATTAAACCCAATGAAAGTAGAAGAAAGATAACAGAGATGTGACAATTTAATTTATGGCATCGACACCTTTGGGTCTTAGGGTACTCAGCTATTTGATCAAACACTATTCTCAGTGTTTCTATGAGGATGGTGTTGGACAAAGTTAACATTAAACCTATAGACTGAGAAAAGCAAATTGTCCTTCATAATGTGGATGGGTTTCATCAATCGGATGAAGGCCTGAATAAAACAAAAAGGCTGAGCCTCTCCTGAGGAAGAGAGATTCTTCCTGCCTGTCTGCTTTGGAATTGAGACATCAGCTTTTACCTGGCCTTTGGGACTCTAATGGAAACTTCGACTCTTCCTGGTACTTGAGACTGCTGGTCTCTAAACCATAACTACACCATCAATTTTCCTGGTTCTCAGGCCTTCAGATTCTGACTGGAACAACATCATTTCTCCTGGGTCTCCAGCTTGCCAACTTACCCTGCAGATCTTGGGACTTGTCAGCCTCCGTAATCATGTGAGCCAATTCCTCATGATAAATCTTTCTATACAGAAATATATCCTATTGACTTGTTTATCTAAAGGAACCCTAATTCAAAAAATAAGAGTAGATATTAAAGTAATGGAAAACAAAGTTAATACATTAGCAAAAATGAGAGTTGATTTTTTGAATTTGATGTATCTGTGGCAAGTCTAATCAAGAATGAATGAGAAGGCACACAAGATCACAAATAATTTTTGTTCATTCTAGGAATGTTGTTGGTTTAGCATTTTAAGAATGTAGTTGGTTTAGATTTTCAAAATCAATATAATTCACATTTTAACAGAAATTAGGGCAGAATATATGACATTAAAAATAGATAAGAAACATTTAATAAAATTCATCTTCCCTTCAGGATAAAAATCTCTTGGTATTCTAGAAAAAGAAAGACTTCTTGACTCTGAACTTTGTTAATTTACCCAAAGCTAAGAAAATGTCCTCCTTAATGGTGAATAAATAAAATTTTTCTGGTAATCAGAAATGAGATAAAGTGCCTATTATGTATCTTTTCTATTAAACATTGTACAGCTATTGACAATATAAATTATTAGAGAAAGTGAGAAAGAATTGAAACCTTCATATGCAGCTTGTGGAAATTAAAACTGGTTTAACCACTTTGGAGAACTGCTTGGTAACATCAGTTAAAGTTAAACATGTTCATACTCTATGGACCAGCATATACTTGATAGAATGCACATATTCACCAAAATATATAAGTTTGTTCATTTCATCATTATTACATTGATTGTAAAATGAATACATTAATTGTGGTAGTGTGATAGCTAAAACAATGGAATACTGTTTGAGTAATGCAATTGAATAAACTACAACAAATAAAATAGAAATAGAAGCAAGACAAAAAAATAACATGTAATACATAATTCTTACATAAAATTAAAAAACAGATAGCAGTAACCTATAATGTTAAAAATCAGGACATTGTTTAATTTTAGAAAAGAAGGAAGATATTGACCTAGTAAGAGTATGAAATAGGGTTCTGAGAGGCTTGTATTTTTTAAAAAAATTTCTTGTCTTTTTGTTTTATTTCTTCACATGGGTAGTTTCATGGGTATATGAATGCACAATAAAATATTTTAAAATTAAGCCTCTATTACTGATCAAAGAAATTTATAAAATGTGAATTAATTTATATCCTTTATTTTCAGAATCCAAGATCTTATTTAATGAGGAAACACTAGATGTACTAAGAAGAAATGATGCTCACCCTCTCCACTATTTTTAACACTATAGGCTATTTTAGCAAAGCAGTTAGATTAATACAAACACTTAGAGAAATAAAAATTGAAAAGGAAGAGTAAAATGTCTGTATTTTAGATTATTATGAAAACATGCCTGAAATGACTAAGAAAATCAACTTTAATTATTGTTATTTGTATTCTTGATGGTTACCATTCTAATGAGAGTGAGATGAAATCTCATTGTAGTTTTGATTTTTATTTTCCTGATTACTAAGGAGGTTCAATATTTTTTTCACTTATTTGTTATATACATTCACGATTATGTCAAAATGAACCCCCATTGTATTATATATAATACATGAATAAAAACAAGAAAAAACAAAATTAACATTAAAATAAATACAAATAATAAAATAATTGAGACGGATGTATACCCAAATTCAACTATATAAATTTTAGATTTTAGAAAAGATAATGAAAAGAATAGCTCATATAAAATGACAACGAAAACATCAAAATAATTATCAAGTTAACCAGAAAATAAAAATGTAGAACACTTGCAAACTTCTTGTAAGATATAAAAGTATACTTGAATAAATAAAAGGCATCATTTAGTCTTTGATTAAATGTCTCACTTTTTTTTATTTCTGAAGTTTACTCTTTTTCTTGACTTTTAAATTTTTATTTATATTTATTACTTTTAATTTATATATGGCAGCGGAATGCATTACAATTCTTATTACACATTTAGAGCACAATTTTTCATATCTTGTTGTATAAAAATAAATATTGACACCAATTCGTGCCTTCATACTTGTACTTTGGATGATAATGATCATCACATTCCACCATCATTAATAACCCCGTGTCCTCCCTTCCCCTCCAACCCCTCTGCCCTATCTAGAATTTGACGTTTTTAAAGTCAAATAAATATTATATCATAAAACAGTTTAAAGTTTTCTTCTTTTCATGTTTATTTATAAAACTACAAATTTCTCTCAGTAAGATTCATCTGTGTCTCACAAGTTTCAATATGATAAATTTTTGTTTAGTTTTTATTTTATACATTTTATTAATGATTTCTCATAAATTAGAGATGTTTTTTATTTCCAAAATACTTTTCTCAGTGATTTCTCATTTTACTTCATTGGGATTAGAATATAATAATATCTAAAATTTTGATTCTTTGGTACTTAATAATTAGTATTTATCAAATACCCGTTTTCTTCAGAGTTCTAGGTTCTAATGATATAACAATGAACAAATCACCTACTTCTTTGTCTACAGTATTTACATTCTATTGTGAAAGACTTTAAAATATGATACATAAATGATTTATTACTTTGTGTTTCAGTGTGGTCAGATATGATTGATCCCTTATGTTTATTGAGTGACCTTGTCTGGTATTTTCTTAATGTCTGGGACTCTTTTCTCTTCATTAATTCTCTAAGTGATTCTAATATAATATTTCCTGTATCATAATCTTATAGTTATTGTCAGATCAGGCGAGGTGGGCAGAAACCAAAGGAGGCAGATTTAAAAAGGCTGCCGAATGAGGCTTTATTGAGATATAACTCCCAGGTGGAACTCGATCAGACCCACAGAGTGGACAGGAGAAGGGTCTGAGGAGAAACCGCATCGAAGCTTGACCAGACTGGACTTTTATGGGGCTTACAGCAGGAATGGAAGGGCTTGGGACAGGAAAAGGTGTTTTTAGGGTCCCTTGTCCCTTTGGAGTTGGTCAAGGGAGTTGGCTGAACTCCAGGATTGGCCAGGGGGTCCTGCTGATTGACAGGCGTTTCTGCTGGCACCTGATTAATGTTCCTTTCCCACGGGCTGCTTTGTTCTAAGTCGCCACCAAGTCACCACCACCGACCTAACAGTTATCTCAGTAATTCTTGATATTTTGATGCTCAGTGTTTTATATGTTTGCTTTCTGGGAGCTATTAGTGCTGTCTTATAACAAAGCAACTTTTGTCTTTCAAATATTTACTTTCAAAACATAATAATGTTTTAGAATAGGACTATTACAACTTTTTAAAAAATGTTTTTCTAGTTGTAGATGGACACAATATCTTTATTTTATTTATTTTTATATGGTGATGAGGATTGAACCCAGTACCTCACACATGCAAGACAAGCGCAATAACACTGAGCTACAGCCCTAGACCAAGACTATTACATCGTAAGGCTCTAGTTTGGAAGGATTAGATTAGTCACTTTTTTTTACTTAAGTGATATTTTCCAAACTTTTTAAACTATCAAATTTTCTTTACCATAATCTTATACACGCAATAGAAACTAGTCTTGTTATTCATCATTTTCTCTGGTATGTAAAAAGAATTGTTCTGAAGTTCAAATATTATAGTATATGTGACTTTGTATGAATTTAAGAAATATCTATGTAAATGTATATCTAATTTTGACGTTTTTCTCATTTAACAAATCATTAAATATACCATCACCATCTTATCTTTATTTTCTAGACCATTTTTCTTTTCATCCAATTTTTATACTTACTTTTATATTGTGTCACATATATTTATATACTTTCTCATTTCATCTTAGATTGAAGCAGAGTTAATTGATAAATGTTTATATTGAAGTAAAGCTTATTTGCCATGCTATATATTTTTTAGTTTTTAAAATTGGCACATAAAATTATACATATTTATGAGGTATCTTGTGATGTTTCAATACATGTGCATATTGTGTAATGTATCTGTATTCTCAAACATTTATTTGTGGTGAGAATTCTTTTAAAAGTAGGAAACTTATTTTCAAGTTCTAGAAAATTAGTATTATATAATTATAAATAAGGGTTTGTTATGTGATATGATTTTTTATTGTATTAACATTCTTTATTTGAGCCAAGTTAAAATTAATGTCACAATTAAGAAAATGATTGTTTTAATGTTTTTCAGCTGCTAATAGGTTATGAAAATGGTACTGTAGTATTCTGGGACTTGAAATCTAAAAGAGCAGAACTGAGAGTTTATTATGATGAGGTAAGTGATTTCTACTGAAATATTTGAAGTCTTGTGACTTTGTGTCATTTTTAAACTTTGTACTGTACCAGTATTTTTTCGCTGGGAAATTACCTGGTTTTCACACTTTATTTTGTTATTTGTATAAGTTTCAACTCTGGGTTATCCTTCTGAGTAGCATTCTGCCCTGACTGCCAATTTTTAGGCCCTGTTTTAGAGTATCCTATGTACTTGGATTCATGTTACTTATGGTGTATTCCCAATTTTGTCTTATTCCTTTTCTTTCCTCTAGACTCCCATGTGTATGTCTTACTTCCTTGTCCTTAAATTCTCTAAATTCTTTAAGTTTTCCTTAGAAAACTCTTTTCTATGTTAAAAATTCAAATCAATTTGAAATTCAATATCTTTCTGTACTTGCCTTCTTAAAATAGAGATTTTGTAAATGGTAACGTTAATAAGTGACAATAAGATCTTGAAATAAATTTTATTTAACATAATTGAGGATTCGGGAAGCAAAAAGCCCCTATTTATCGAGGAAGAGTATCCCAGTTGACACTTTGGTTTGGAGATTGATTCCAGGTCATTAATTATTTCCTCCTTCAGAAGATATTAATAAAGACAAATTGTATTAAAAGGTGAAAAGGTAATTGCTTCTTATAGCTATGGAAGTAAATATGATCATATATACTATTAAATTTGAAAAATGGGGGAAGGCAATAGGAGAAGATGGTAGAATAGAAGCAGGTTGCAAGCTCCAGCTCTTCCGCAGTTCAGAACCACAGTAGCTGGAGAGATATGCAGCAAGTTGGGTGACTGAGATCTAGTAATAGACTGACAGACACTTGGAGAGACTCAGATTCTGGTTACTAGAATAGACAGTGAAAAAGAGTTCATCAGTTTTGAAGCTGCCAAAGAGGCAAAGTTGGGAAAATTGCTTCAGAAGCAGTGGTAGAAGAGAAAATCAGAATTTAGCTGATACAGAAACTACATACCAACATGTGAAAAGGGCTCTACTTCTCTTTAACTAGTGAGTAGAGAGCTGTGGCCAAAAAGCCAGAAGGTCAAACCTAAGTTTAGAGTTTGGGGAAAGACAAATTCTTGCATCTTCATCTCCTCCGGAGATAGTGGCAAATATTGTTATGGAAGAATGCCTTTGAGGCAAGCTATCTAAATGATATACACAATGAGATCACTGCAACAAAAGACCACCACGCCTACCACCAATCAGAGGTGAAAGCAGAGTAAAACTGGGTGCAGTCTGTTACCTGGGTGCAAGGCACTTTTCCCCGTACCAAAATTTTCCTGAGTGTATACATACACACTCATTGCTCATGTCTGTACTGGGGAGGGTTCTATCTGCTGAGCCAAGAATGTTATAGCACCATCACCTTGGCTCAAGTAGGAGCTTCTGGGGCCATGGTAGTGCTCTTAGCACCACTTAAACTGTGCTACAAAAGGGCAAGTAGAGGACTGTTAATAGCTTGGGCACATGGCTCTGCTTCATGTGAACACAAAAAGCAGCTCCTCAGTGCAGAGACAAATCTGGGAACTTGGCCTGCGGACATTCCAGGGATGTCCTCTCTGTGCCACCAGGGAACACACTGATGCCTGGACTGACATGGTACTAAAAATGTTGTATATGTGTTCATCAGAGCTGGGCAGGGTGAAGATGGTGAAGATAGGATTTGGATCCTGGATTTCATGCAGTTTTTTGAAGGAGGATGCCAATCTCAATGTGGGAAAACTTAAACATACATTGCTGCACCACAACTCAGTGCTGATTTAAGCTACTGAGGCTTAAACATTTCTCACACCTCTCATACCTGGTGTATTCCAAATCATGAAGTCTCTAAAAGAAGTTTCTCTATCTTTAAAACCTTAACAAGGAGGGCTTTTATTATTTTTAAAGTTAGTTGGTTTTGCTGGTATTGTCTACTATTTTGGTTTCATTATATTCCCCTCATTATTTTTATTATATATTTCTATACAATCTTCTTTCTTGTCTTTTAAAATTAACTCGATTCATTTTCTGTACCTTTTTTCTTCTTTATCATTTTTATTCCTCTCATTTTGTCTAACTTCATTTTCTAAGTTTTTCTTTTCTTCCCTCTCTTTTTTCTTTTTCTTTCCCGTTTCTTTTTATTATCCATATGGTTTTATAGTAGTCTTACATTCCACGTTGCCTAATTTTTCTGTATATTATTACTATCCTTTTCTTCTCTTTGACAAGTGTAGATGTAGAGAATATTTTCCTTCAAGTTGTCATTGATACTGTAACTAGTCTCTGTCTTCCTAAAGTGATACTGGAGGTTAAACATGGCATTTTGAACATGTTGTGTGGGTACTTTGACACTGAGATATAAAATCAGTCTGGGCACATTTTAAAGAAAAAGCAGCTCACTAAAAAGACCTCTCATAACAGTGTAAGAGACATCCACGTAACAAATGCAGGAATTCCAACATAGACACATTTGAAACAAGAAAATAAGGTAGTAAGACACATCTGAAAATTCATAACTCCTCAACAACTAAATTCATAGATATCAAACTAGAGAAAATAATTGACAAAGAATACAAAAAGTTGTGATCAAAATGACCAACGAATTAAAAGAAATACTAACGAGTGAACCAAGGAATATAATACTGTGTGTGAACATGCATTTTAATAAAGAGATAAAGATTCTGAAAATAATCAAACAGAAATATTGAAAATGAAAAACTCAATAAGCCTAATTAATTCAGTGGAAAGTATCACCAATAGACTAGAGCAAGCAGAAGAAAAAATATTTTTCTCAAATGACTCAAAAATTAAATGGATAAACTATAATACTTAGGTAGTAACAAAGAAAAAATTATGAATAGAACATACACAAGCTCTGAGACAATAATAAGAAACTAAATTTAAGTTTCATAGGCCTTGGAGGAAGAAGTGGACATGTAGGGTAATTATGTAGAAAGCTTCTTTAGTGAAGTAATGGCAGAAAGCCTCCCTAAGCTTAGAAATTATATGGACATACAGGTACTGGAGACATTTAGAACTCCCAATAGACATGACCAGAAAAGAACTTCTCCATAACATATTGTAGTTAAATTACCAAAAACTTAAAACAAAGAAAGGATTTTAAAAACTATTAGAGAGAAATGCTAAGTCGTTTATAAATGCAAACCCATCAGAATAATATTAGATTTCTTAGAAGAAATGCTTAAGATCAGGAGAGCATGCAACATGTCAAGCTCTGATAAAAATAACTGCCGATATGGATTGCTATGCACAGCAAAAGTATCCTTCAGAATTGAAGAAGAAATGAAAATGCCCCAAGATAAACAAACTAAAGGAGTTCATGATCATTAAGTCAGGGTTTCGGAAGATACAGGAATCCGTATACTGAAAAGGATAAAAATAACCAAGAGAAGCATGAGAGAGAATAAATCTCATTAGATGAATACATAGGCAAATGAGAATTAGAATTAAGGCACACTCATTTGTTATTATAAATTTTAACAAATGACAGTAAGTAGTACACACTTTCCTATAATAATACTGCCAATTAAAAGACATAGATTAGCATATAGTTTTTAAAAAGAAGATTCAACTACATGCTCCCTGAAAGAAATAGTGCCAATCAGCATAGACATTCACAGACTGAAAGTAAAAGAATGAAAAGACAATATTCCATGCATATGGAATAATAAAGCAAGCAGGAATAGATACCCTCATATCCAACAACCATAGTTCAAGCCAAATTTAGTCAGAAATGACAAAGAACACTGGATATGGTGATGTACATTTATATAGTACTAGATACTTGGGAGACTAAGATAGGAAGATTATAAGTTTGTAATCAGCATGAGAAACTTAATGAGAATCTCTCTCTCAAAATAAAATACTGTGAGTTTAGCACAGTGATAGGACCTTGCATGTCCTGCGTTCAATCCTCAGTATCACACACCTAAAAAAAATTAGACAAATAATTTCATTACATATTGATAAGGGAAATAACCAACAAGAAGATGTAATGATTATAAAAATATATGCCCTGAACATTGGTACACCGAACTTCATAAAGCAAGTACTTCTTGACATAAAGAGACTGATAGGCAATAACAGTGGGTGACTTTAATAAAGCACTCTCACTGATAGATCATTCAGACAAAAAAAATCAAAAAAATACTACAAAGTTAAATATATTTTAGGTCAAGTGCATTTAAGACATCTACAGAATATTTTATTCAATAACAACTGAATATACTTTCTTTTAAGCTGCTCATGCAACTTTCTTCAAAGTAGATCAAATGTTAAATCACAAAATCAAGTCTTTCTAAATAAAAAAAGTTAAAATGATTTTTATGTTTTATTAAGTTAAAAAATTCTTATAATCAAATGAGAATAGAAACCCAGCATCTCAGAATCTCTGGGATATATTAAAATAGTTTTAAAATGGCAGTTTATATCTATAAGGGCCTACATAAAAAATAAGATCTTAAACAAATAACCCAATTATACTTCTCAAGGTCTTAGAAGAACATGTACAAACAAATCCCAAGAGCAGTAGAAGGGAGCAAAAATTAAAGATCAGAGCTGAAATGAACGAAATAGAAAATAACAGAACAAAATAAAGTATCAGTGGCTCCAAGAGTTGTTTGTTGGAAAGATAAACAAGGTTGACCAGCCATTAGCCAAACTAACCAAAAGAGAGAAGACCCAAATTAATAAAATAAGAGATGTAAAGGGGAATATTACAAGAGACACCACAGAAATCCAGATGATCATTAATTACTATTTTGAAAATTTATATTCCAACAAACTAGAAAATCTAGAAGAGAAGGATAAATTTCTAGACACATATTACCTACCAAAACTGAACCAATATGAAATAGAAAAGTTAAATAACAATGAGCAATAATGAGCAATGAGGTTAAGTCAGTAATAAAAACCCACCCAACAAAGAAAAGCCCAGACCAGATGGATTTAAGTAGAATTTTGCCAGAACTTTAAAGAACAACTAACACCAATGCACCTCAAAAAATATTCTGTGAAAATAGTACATGAAATTTCTCTTCAAATGCCATGGGTTTCAAAGACCTCCAAACTTATTCTCCAAAGCAGTATCACCCTGATACCCAAATCAGATAAGGACACAACAAGAAAAGAAAATTGCAGAACAAAATCCTTTATAAACATAGGTGCAAAAACCACTCTGGAAAGCAGAATGGAGATTTTTTTTGAGAGAGAGAGAGAGAGAGAGAGAGAGAGAGAGAGAGAGAATTTTTTAATATTTATTTTTCAGTTCTTGGCAGACACAACATCTTTGTATGTGGTGCTGAGGATCGAACCCGGGCCGCATGCATGCCAGGCGAGCACGCTACCGCTTGAGCCACGTCCCCAGCCCAGAATGGAGATTTCTTAGAAAACTTGGAATGGAACCACCATTTGACCCAGTTATCCCATTCCTCAGTTTATATCCAAAGGACTTAAAATCAGCATACTACAGTGACTCACAGATGTCAATATTTATAGCAGCTCTATTCACAATAGCTAAACTATGGAACCAACCTAGATGCTCTTTAACAGATGAATGGGCAAAGAAAATGTGGTATATATACTCAATAGAATATTACTTAGCCTGAAAGAAGAATGAAATTATGACATTTGCCAGTAAATGGATGTAGTTGGAGAGTATCATGCTAAGTGAAATAAGCCAATCCCCCCCAAAAAAAACAAAGGAAAAATGTTTTCTCTGATATTTGGATGCTGATCTATAATGGGAAACAAGGGACTAGGGAAGAATGGAGGAACTTTGGACTGGGCAGAAGGGACTGAGGGGAGGAGAAGAGAAGGGAGAGAGAGTATGGGCAAGGGAAGGATGGTGAAATGAGATGGACATTATTACCCTATGCACATGTATGATTGCATGAATGGTGTGACTCTGCATTGTGTACAACCAGAGAAATGAGAAATTGTGCTCTATTTATGTACAATGAGTTGAAATGCATTCGGCTGTCATGTATAACTAATTAGAACACATGAAAAATTTAAAATCATTTATAAAATATTTGCAAACAATTCAACAAAAAATCTAAAAGATCATATACCATGATAACCATAGTTTCATTCTAAGGATGCAAGGATGGTTCAATATATGCAAATCAATAAACATAATACACCACATAAACAGAACCAAGAACAAGTATCACATGACCATCTCAATAGATAATAGAATAAGCCTTCTTTAAAATTCCACAACCCTTCATAATAAAAACCTTGAATAAATTAGGAGTATAAGGAACTTACCTCAACATAGTAAAAACTACGTATGACAAACCCAAAGCCATGACATCATACTGAATGAGGGAAAACTGAAAGCATTTCATCTAATATAAGGAATTAGACAAGACTATTTATTCTCACCACCTCCATTTAATATATTTGAAATTTAAGTTAGAACAAGTAGGCAAGAGAAGGAAATAAAAGGGATACAAATAGGAAAATATGAAGAATTACCCCTATTTGCAGAACAGATGATTCTATGTTTAGAAGACCTTAACAGATCTCCCAGGAGACTTTGAGATAATAAATTTGTCAAAGTAGCAATACAGATTCAATATACAAAAATCAGTACCTTTTCTGTATACCAAAATGAATGTACCAAGAAAGAAATCAGGAAAAGGATTCCATTCACAATAGATTCAAAAAGAAAAAGTAAAATACCTAGTCATAAATTTAACCAAGCAGGTAAACGACCTCCACAAGGAAAACTATGAAATACTGAAAAAGAAATGTAAGGAGATGTAAAAGATGAAAATTCCTCTCATGTTCATTGACAATCCAAATTATTGTTAAAAGACCATGTTACCAAAAGTGACCTACAGATTCAGTACAATCCCCACAAAAAATACTAATAATATTCTTTACACATAATTACATATAGAAATTCATATAGAAGAACAAACTATCTGGAGCCATCACAATACCCAATTTTTAAAATTTTTGGTTAGTTATATATGACAGTAAAATGCACTTTGACATATCATATGTAAATGGAGTATAACTTGTCATTATTCTGGTTATACATGATGTAGAATCATACAGATTGTGTAGTCATATATGCACATAATGTAATAATGTCAGATTCATTCTATTATCCTTCCTACCCTCCTAGCCCCTTCCCTTCTTTCCTCCTCTCTGCCTAACCCAAAGTAACTCTGTTATTCCTAGCTACTCCTGCTCCATTGTGAATTAGCATCAATATACCAAAGAAAACATTTGGGCTTTAGGTTTGGGAGATTAGCTTATTTCACTTAGCATGTTAGTCTCCAGCTTCATCATGTACTGGCAAATGACAAAATTTCATTCTTATTTAAGGCTGAATAATATTCTACTGTGAATATATACCACATTTTCTTTATCAATTCATCTGTTGAAAGGCTTCTTGGTTGGTTCCATAGTTTAACTATTGTGAATTGAGCTGCTGTAAATATTCATGTGGCTGAGACACTGTAGTATACTGATTTAAAGTCTTTTGGGTATAAGTGGAGGAGTGGGAGCTGGGTCAAATGGTGGTTCCATTCCAAGTTTTCTGAAGAATCTCCATACTGCTTTCCAGAGTGGTTGCACCAATTTTCATTCCAATCAGCAATGTATGAGCGTACCCTTTCCCCCACATCCTTGCCAACATTTGTTGTTTCTCATATTCTTGGTAATTGTCATTTTGACTGAAATGAGATGAAATCTTAGAGTAGTTTTGATTTGCATTTCTCTAATTGCTAGAGATGATGAACATTTTTCATATGTTTGTTGATTAATTGTATTTCTTCTGTAAAATATCTGATCAGTTCTTTAGCCCTCTTATCAATTAGATTATTTGGGGTTTTTTGATGTTAAGTTTTTGGAGTTCTTTATGTATTCTGGAGATTAATGCTCTATCTGAGGTACATGTGGTAAAGATTCTCTCCCATTCTGGAGGCTCTTTCTTCATGTTATTGTTTTCCTTTGCTGAGAAGAAGCTTTTTAGTTTGATTCTATTCCATTTATTTTTCTTCTTGCACATTAGGAGTCTTGTTAAGGAAATCAGATCCTAAGCTGACAATAGTAAAGATTTGGCCTACTTTTTCTTCTATTAGGTGCAGGGTATCTATTCTAGTGCTTGAGTCCTTGATCCATTTCAATTTGAGATTTGTGCAGGATGAGATATAGGGGTTTAATTTCATTTTGTTACATATGGATTTCCAGTTTTCCCAGCAGCATTTGTTGAATGAATAGGCTATCTTTTCTCCAATGAATGTTTTTGGCTCCCTTGTCTAGTATGAGATAACTGTATTCTTAAAAAATGGAAAGAAAGCATGTCTTTCTGGATAGGCAGAATTAATATTGTGAAAATGACCATACTATCAAAAGCATTATTCAGCTTTAGTGCAATTCCTATTAAAACACCAATGACATTCTTCAAAGTACTAGAAAAAGCAATAATGAAATTTATTTGGAAAAATAAGAGACCCAGAATAGCCAGTGAAATCTTATCAAGAAGAGTGAAGCAGGAGGCTTTACAATGCCAGACCTTAAACTATAATACAGAGCCATAGTAACAAAACTCATATGGTATTGGCATCAAAATGACATATAGACCAATGATACAGAATAGAAGACACAGAAACAAATGCACATAAATACAGTTATCTCATACTAGACAAAGAGGATACCCAATTTCAAATCATTCTAAAGAGCCATACTAAAACCCAGCATGGTCCTGGTGTAAAAACAGACATGTGGGCCCATGAAATAGAATACAAGACACAGAGACAAACTTACATCTATAGTCACCTGATTCTTCATAAAGGTGTCAAAACCTTGTTGGAGAAAAGAAACCCTCTTTGACAAATGGATCTTGAAAAACTGGCTAACTGTATTTAGAATGAGACTTGATCCCTATATCTTACTCTGTACAAAAGTCAACTCAGAATAGATGAAAGACCTAGTAATTATACCAGAATCTTTGAAACTACTAGAAGAAAACTTAGCAGAAACACTTCATATAAGCACAAACAATGACTACCTAAATAGTAAATCCTCCAGTTGAGTAAATAATAATAATCAGTAAATGGAAAGGCATTAAATTAATTAAAAAAACTGCTGCACAGCCAAGGAAACAATGGTAAGAGTCAGCCTACAGAATGGGAAATATCTTTTCCAGAAAATCCTCTTTTGACAGAGGATTAAGATTCAGAATAATATAAAGAACTAAAAATATTCAAATCCCATCCCCAAAAAGAAAAAAAATTAATGAATGGGCAAATGAAATGAATAGATACTTCAAAGAAGTACAAATGGGCAGGAATTTAAAAAAAAATGTTCAACATTTTTAGCCATCAGGGAAATGCAAATCAAGACTACACTGGGACACCACAGCACTCTAATCAGAATGATAATCATCAAGAACACAAATAACAATAAATGCTGTTGAGGTTAATGAGAAAAAGAAACACTTATACACTGTTGGTGGAGATGTAAATTACTACCAGGTATTATGGAAATCAGCTTGGAGGCTCCTCAAAAAAACTAAAAACAGAACTACCAGTGATCCACCTATACTACTCCTTGGTATTTACCCCAAAGAATTAAAATCAGTATACTTTAGTGCTATACCCATGTTTATCACAGCACAATTAACAATGCTAAAGTTATAGAACAAGCCTAGGTGTCTATCAACAGATGAATGGATAAAAAAATGTTTTATAAATACATAATATAATTTTATTTAGTTGTGAAGAAAAATAAAATTATATCAATGCAGGAAAATGGAACTGGAGAGCATCTTGTTAAGTGAAATAAGCTAGACTCATATTTTTTATGTGAAATCTTGAAAAAAGAAAGAAGAAAGGACATCATGAATGAAAAAAAGAGACTACTGCTGTAGAGGCAGGAGATCAGCGGTAGAGAAGGGGAGTGTAAGGGGAAGTATTGGGGAATGAATTTGATAACTATGTTATAAGCATGTGTAAATATGCCATGATGAAACCCACTATTCTTCATAATTAATATTCAACAATTTTTTAAAAGTAATTTTACAAAGGAATTTTTAAATTAGTGTTAGTATTGCCTAAGTTAGTAGAGTACAATAATATTAATTTACCTAGAAATTAAGTTATTGATTTATATATATATATATAAATCAATAAATCTATCATTTGTTTCATACATACTTTTATGTCCTGTAATTTTAATAAGACAGACATAAACTTTATTTTATTGCATAACTTCTGAAGTTTTCTTCAGCTTTTACCTCTGATATTTATAAGCCATCCTTTTAAAAAATTTTTTTAATTATAAATAAAAATAGAATGTATTTTGGTGAATTATACAACATAGAATATAACTTATTCTATTTAAGATCCCAGATTGTGGTTATACATGATGCAGATTTTCCCTGGTCATGTATTTAGACACAAGGCCAGAAAAGTTATGTCCTATTAATTCTACTGTCTTTCCTGTCCCCCTCTTCCCCATCCCATGTGTTCATTTCTTTTGTCCAATCAAATGGATTTCTATTCTTCCCCTATCCAACCTCCCTTGTTTTGGGGTAGTATCCACAAGTCAGAGAGAATAATTGGCCTTTGTTTTTTTGGGAATGGCTTATTTCACTTAGCATGAAATAAGTTCCATACATTTACCAGCAAATGCCATTATTTCATTCTTCTTTATGGCTGAGCAATATCTCATTGTATACATGTACATTTTCTTTATCCATTCATCCTTTGAAGGACACCTAGATTGTTTCCATGGATTGACTATTGTGAGTGAGCTGCTATAAACATGGATGTCGCTGCATCACTGTAGTATGCTATTTTTAAGTCTTTTGTGTATAGACCAAGGAGCTGGATAACTGGGACAAATGGTAGTTCCATTTCAGTTTTTCTAAGGAAACTTTATACTGCTTTCCAGAGTGGTTGCACCAATTTTCTGTCTCACCAACAATATATGAGAATACCTTTCTTCTCATATTCTCACCAACATTTATTGTTACTTGTATTTATAATTGCCATTTTAACTGAAGTGAGATGGAATCTTGGTGTAGTATTAATTTGTATTACTCTAATTGCGGAGATGTTGAACATTTTTTCTTATATTTTTTGACCATTTGTATTTCTTCTTTTGTGAAGCATCTGTTCAGCTCCTTTGCCCTTTTATTGATTGGGTTATTTATTTTTCTGGTGTTAAGTTTTTTAGTTCTTTGAAAGTCCTGGAAATTAATACCTTATGTGAGGGTACCGGTGGTAAAGATATTTTACCATTCTGTAGGATCTCTGTTCACATTCTTGATTGTTTCCTTTGCTGTAAAGAAGCTTTTGAGTTTGATACCATCCCATTTATTGATTTTTTATTTTACTTCTTGAGCTTTAGGAGTCTTGTTGAAGAATTTGTTTCCCAAGCCAATAGGTTGGAGAGTTGGGCCTACTTTTCTTCTAATGCGGGTCTCTGGTCTAATACCCAGGTTCTTGATCCACTTAGAGTTGAGTTTTCTGCAGGGTGAGATATATGGATTCAATTTTATTCTATTAAACATGGACTTCCAGTTTACCTAGCACCCTTTGTTGAAGAAGTTATCTTTTCTCCAATGTCTAGGCTGAGATAACTGTATTTATGTGTCTTCTATTCTTTTCCATTGTTCTTCATGTCTGTTTTTGTGCCAATACCATGCTGTTTTAGTTACTATAGCTCAGTAGTATAATTTAAGGTCTGGTATTGTGATGCCTCCTGCATCAGTTTTTGCACTAAGGATTGCTTTGGCTATTCTGGGTTTCTTATTTTTCCAAATGAATTTTATGATTCTTTTTCCATTTCTGTGTAGAATTTCATTGGAATTTTACTAGGAATTACATGAAATCTGCATAGTGCTTTGGTAATATGGCCATTTTGATAATATTAATGTGGCTTATCTTGGTTGGTAGGCTTCTGATAGCATTTTCATTGCTTGATCTGTTTGGGGCTGGGGTTGTAGCTCAGTGGTAGAGTGCTCACCTAGCATGTGCGAGGCGCTAGGTTCTATCCTCAGCACCACATTAAAAATAAATAAATAAATAAAATCAAAGTATTGTGTCTAACTACAATTAAAAAAATATATTTTAAAAAATTATCTGTTAAATTTTTCTATGTCCCCTTGATTCAATTTGGGTAGTTCATATGTTCCTAGAAATTTGTTAGTGTCTTCAAGATTTTCTATTGTATTGGAGCATAGATTTTGAATGTAACTTCTGATTTTCATTTATATTTCAGTGATGTATATGGTTATATTTCCTTTTTCATCACTAATTTTAGTAATTTGGGTTCTCTCTGTTACTTTTTAAAAGTTTTAGCAATCTTGTTTATTTTTTAAAAGAATCAACTTTTTTATTTCAACAATTTTTTGACTTTTTAAAAATTTTCAATTTCATTAATTTCAGCTCTGATTTTTATTATTTCCTGTCTTATACTACTTTGGGTGCTGGTTTATTCTTCTATTTATAGGGCTTTGAGATATAAAGTTAGGTTATTTATTGGTGATTTGGGGTTCTTTTAGTGAATGAGTACAATGCAATGAACTTTCCTCTTAGAACTGCCTTCATAGTGTCCCAGAGATTTTGATACGTTGTTTTGCCATTCTCATTTACCTCTAAGTATTTTTTATTTTATCCCTGATTTCTTCAGCTATCCATTGGTCATTCAAGAGTTTATTATTTAGTCTACAGGTGTAAGTGTAGCTTCTATTTTTTAATTTTATCATTAATTTCTAATTTCATTCCATTATGATCTGATAGAATGCAAGGTATTATCTCTATTTTTTTTTGTATTTGCTAAGAGTTGCTTTGTGGACCAAGTTATAGTCTATTTTAGAGAATGTTCCATGTGCTGCTGAAAGGAAAGTGTATTCATTCATTGATGGATGAAATATTCTATATGTCTGTTTAGTCTAAATTATTAATTATACTTTTTAGTTTTATGGCTTCTTTTTTTAGTTTTTGATGTGAATATCTATTGATTGGTGAGAGAGGTGTGTTGAAGTCACCCAGTATTATTGTTTTGTGATCTATTTGATTCTTGGATTTTTGAAGGGTTTGTTTTATGTATGTAGATGCTTCATTGTTTGGAGAATAAATATTCATGATTGTTACATCTTGTTAATGTGTAGTTCCCTAAAGCAGTATGAAATTGCCTTCTTTGTCCCTTCTGATTAATTTTGACCTGAAGTCTACTTGTTCATATATGAGGATAGAAACCCATACTTGTTTGCAAGATCCATGTGAGTGTGATGTTTTTTCCCATCCTTTCACCTTCTGTCTATAGATGTGTTTGGCTATGAGGTGAGTCTCTTGGAAGAGCATAGTGTTGAGTTTTGTTTTTTAATCTAGTCTGCCAGTCTATGTCTTTTGATTGATGTGTTCAGGCCATTTACATTTAATATTATTATTGAGAAATTATTCTTATTCCCTGTCATTTTGAATTCTTACTGGTTTTTAATTTGAAATAGCTTCTTTTTTGATTGACTATATTTCTAGTATAGTTACTCTTTTCTGGATTTCATTTTTATTTTTGATTTCTTCTTCATGAAATATTTTGTTGAGAATGTTTTGTAGTGCAAGCTTTCTGATTGTAAATTCTTTTAACTTTTGTTTATCATGGAAGGTTTTTATTTCAATGTCAAATCTGAAGCTTAGTTTGCAGGGTATGTTATTCTTGGTTGATATCCATTTTCTTTCAGCGCTTGGCATATATTATTCCATGACCTCCTTGCTTTAAGTGTCTAGGTTGAAAAATCAACAGAGAACTGAATTCGTTTTCCCCTGAATGTCACTTGAGTTTTCTATCTGACAACCTTTAGAATTCTATCCTTATTCTCTATATTAGGCATTTTCAAAATAATGTGCCTTAGTGTGGGTCTGTTGTGATTTTGTATGTTTGGGGTCCTGTAAACTTCCAGTATTTGATTTTCCATTTCATTCTTAAGGTTTGGGAAATTTTCAGACATTATTTCATTGAAAAGATTATGCATTCCTTTGGTTTGTATCTCTGTGACTTTGTGTATTCCAATAAATTTTGAAGTTTGGGCTTTTCATGTTATCCCACATTGTTTGGAAATTCTGTTCATGATCTTGTTAACATTTTTCCTGCATGCTCAACTTTATTTCAGGATTATATATTTTGTCTTCACTGCCTAAGACTCTGTCTTCCAGGTGGTCTACTGTGCCAGTGATAGTTTCCAATGAGCTTTTTATTTGATTTTTTGATTCCTTCATTTTGTGCATTTCTGTTTGTTTTCTTCAGAATCTCTTTATTGAAGATATCTTTGTTCCCTGTAATTGCTCCCTTACATCATCCTTTACCTTGCATATCAGTTTAACTATGTACATTCTAAATTCCTTCTCTGACATTTATTCCACTGTGGTGTCAATGGATTCTGTTTTTGATGTATTTTGGTTTGTTGGAGGCAATTTATACCCTTGCATTTTTGTGTTGTTTGTATGTCTACCCATCTAACAGTTGATTTTGAAGCATTAGGGTTTCTACCTTGTGGAATTATAGTGTCCCTGAGGGTTTCCTGTATATTGCAGTTTAGGGGGAGACAGACAGTAACAACAACCAGTGAAAATGATTTACAGCATTAAACCAAATAGCTCAATGTTACAATACTGAGAAATGTTGTTACAATACTGAAAAATTATATGATCAGTTATTACCCACGATGAAATCAGTTTACACAAGGGTTTACAATTTCATGTGGGGACCAAGGGTATAATAGAAGTGTTGAAGTATGTAATGATTATGAGGGAATAAGAACAAAAATAGAGGTAAAAAAATTAAAGAGTAGAAGAGAGAACATTAGAGGTTACCTGTTAGTGGAGGAAAGAAGAGAAACAATTGAAGGAAATGGATAAGTGAGAGAGAAAAAATAATGAAAATTAAAATAAAATAAATGAAGTATATCTAATGCTATCAACTTTTGTAGTCATTTTGATTTTATCTTTATATTGCCTCATTTATTTCCTCTGTTTTCTCATTTTCACATCCAATGTCCTAGTCTAAGTTGTTATTTTTTTCCTGGATAAAACTAATCATCTTTCTTTTGATATCTTACCTTTTCAGTATATCCTTCTCTAATAAGATTAACATTTTAAAGAATAGTAAAATCATGCAATTCTCTACCTCAGAACCTTTAAGTGATTCCCTTTACAATGAATTCTGTGTTACTTGACATGAGAGTTTGGGCTGGAGTGCTTTTCCATTTAATTTACTATATCCTTCTACACTCATCATTTCAGACATGTCACTTTCTGTCTCCTAACATACTGTATTTCTTATCTCCAAGCTTTTACTACTACTACCATTCCTTATCATGAACTCTATTCTTGGCATCTGAATATCAAAATCCCATTAATTTCTTATGTACTAGAAAGCTATTCGGACTGTCTGGCTGGCTTTTTGAATAATCATTAGTGAATTTTGATATTTTAGAAATCTAAGATTGTTATCAGAAATAAATAGCTATCAATTTTTGTTCCATTAAGTCTATATTTTAAAAATAATCTCTCATGGAGAACTTGACATGAGGAAAATCTTTCAATTCCTGGAAAAAACTATATATTTTCTTTTTATAGATTATTACCTTAACTTTGGGGTTTCTTTTTTTTCTTTTTCTTTTCCATGTTAAAGAAATAGTCACAGCCATTGAGTTGACCAAATATAAGTAGTGTCTTATCTTTCAAATTCTGTTACTATATTTAAAACTATTTTCTTGAATAGTTGTATTACATTTGACTGTTAATAAACCCTTTAAGTGTATTTTTTAAAAAATAAAAGAGTAGGGTATGATAAAATAAATAAAGATTGAATCAGTTCACATGCCAGTTTTTCTTTTATGCATTATTTGTCATACTAATCTCTAACAAGCCTATTCTTTTCTACATAATTATACTTCATTTAAAGCAGTTATTTATTTTGGCTTTGTCATGGCTATAATTTTTACATCTGTCCTCTCCAGTGGATAGAAATTCAGTGGAATATGATGAAGGTTTAGGGTAAGGAATGCTTTCTCTGCCTCCCCCAACTTTGGTGACCAAAGCAACCTTCAAGAAATGTAAATTGATTGAGGTTCATCAAAGTTAATATGGAGGTGACACAAAAGAATAACATTTCACCCATACCACCTATAGAAGGGAGAAGAAAAAAGCAGTGAAGAATGTTTTCCTTCTTCTGGAGACTGGCAGAAAAAGAAGTATTCTCTGCATAATAATGAAGGCCAGTGTAGGAGAAAACACAAGTCCAGAATTTCAAGGTGTCCTTACCATTCCATCAAACATTAATTAGTTTTTTATTTTTTTAGTTATATATGGATGCAATGCCTTTATTTGTTTTTATGTGATGCTAGGATCAAACCCAGTGCTTCACTCTTGCCAGGCAAGTGATCTACCTCTGAGCTATAACTCCAGCCCCCTAAATTATCTTTTGATTCACAAATCATACCTTATTTCCTATATAATATATTTTATGATTATTCTAGCCATCAGTTATCTGTAACTGTAATAATACTTATTGTTTATAACTTTAATATATAGGTAACTTTATAAATATATAGTTATATGTATTTATCTATATGTGTGTATTAAAAGTCCAAATGAGTTATGATTACTATTCATCTATATTCATCTTCCCTCTTGAAATTTCTGTAAGGATAAAAATGTTGTATACATTTGTTCTGCTTTTTTGTCTACTAGAGTTTCTGTCATTGTACTTAAGCACATTATCCAAGTCCTAATAATTTATTAATTTAAAAAAAATACCAAAGATTTGGAATTGTGTGTGACATTAATTATTTATTCATTCAATAGATATTTCTTGAAAACGTACTTTATATAAGATACTATTAGTACTGGATTAAAACATTTTAGGAAAATGGAATAATTACTTTTAATCAAAAGAGCAGAGTAAACCTGAAAATTAAAAAAAAACACTTGCTTTAAGTGAATTTAAATAGTATGTACTAATGGCAACGTAATACAATGATTGAAAATATGGGTTTTGTAATTAGAGAATCCTGCCTTTGAGTTGTGTGGTTCACTATGAAGAATTGAGAAATTTGATATGTATTCTGAAGGATTAAATGAGTTAATGTATAAAAATGCTTACCATGGGGTCTGGAACCTTAGAAGTTCTTTAATGATTTTTTAAACTGACTACTTTGAGTGGAATTAAGCCTCTATTTTCCAAGAAATTATTTTCTGATAATCTTGCTTTTACTTTTGTTTGTTTGTTTTCTGGATATATACAAAGTATATTCACACCATTTGTTTCTTCATATATGTACTTTGGGTAATGATGTCCATATCATTCCACCATCATTTCTAACCCCATGCCCCCTCCTTTTCCCTCCCACCCCTTTACCTTATCTAGAGTTCATCTATTCCTCCCATATTCCCCCTCCCTACCTCACTATGAATCAGCCTCCTTATTACTCAGCAATAAAAGAGAATAAAATCATGGCATTTGCAGGTAAGTGGATGGAATTAGAGAATATAATGCTAAGTGAAGTAAGCCAATCCCCCCAAAACAATTGCCAAATGTTTTCTCTGATATTACTTTTACTTTTATGCAAACGGTTTTTCAAATAAGCATCCCATTATATGGGAATAGGATACATAAGATCCATAGGACATAGTATTTCCAACAAAACATTCTGGTATTTAATGATATTAAAAAATTTATTTAAATTTTCTTTATCTTAGGAGATGCATTTTAGTAACCTTTTTGTAAGTCAGTAGAGTGTTGAAGCCAAAGATAGGCTGATCTAGGTCAGGAGAAAAAAAAAAAAGTGTTTCTTACATGTTTATTAGTACAGTAATTTTATGTCCAAATTTTTCTTTTGAAATATAAAATGATATATCTATTCATCCTCTTCCTACTTGTTTTTAATTGTTATTAGGCAATTCATTCAATTGATTGGCATCATGAGGGCAAACAGTTCATGTGCAGCCATTCAGACGGTAGCTTGACCTTATGGAACCTGAAAAGTCCAAGTCGTCCTTTCCAGACCACAATTCCACATGGTAAGATGTTTGCTTTCAAAATAAATACTGGAGATATAGTGTCTTGACTTGAAATTGGAGGAGTGGTATTATGTGTTTAGTTAAAAAAAAAACAGTTAATATGATGGGGTTTCTGGTTCTAAATATCTCCATACTTTCTACAGATTCCCACATAATATTCCCCAAGTTTCTATGTTTCACTCTTACCCATGTTTTTACTTTGTGAGTCATACTTACACAGAGACTGGCCCAACAAAAAATTTGATAATGGATGATTGATTTATCTCAGAAGAGATAATGCAGGAAATAAGGCCAGTTTCAAGAGGTGAAGAGCAGGTAAAAGAATGGTATTATATAGATCTGACTTTCTGACTTAATCCATATACAACTTCATTGTGCATTGATTTATAGATTCTTCCACTTACTCTGTTCCTTCCATTTGATTCCACTTAATTAGGAAGAATGTAGTTTTAATTATATTTTATTTCTTTCATAAATGGATATTTAGATCCTATATAAATATTTATATTGAGCTGTACCTGAGAATAAAAAAATTCAGATGTCTAAATATTAATAATTGGGATGACCAAATTATTTCAAATATTATTGGTGATGATCTGAATTCCATGTCTACCTCATACCATTGATTATTTGTAATCATAGAAAGGTCAAAACATAACAGTTAATCAAATACACACTATTGTGAAGTTTCTGAGTATTTATTATTATATGACATTCAGAAAGTAGTGGTATGTTTTCTATAATAGGTGATCCATAGGTTATATTATTTCATGTTCCATCAATCTACCATTTTTTGTGCCACAATTGTAGGCTCTATATGCAAAGCCTTAAATTATTGCCACATTAACCTAACTGCTTTACTTAGAGATTACATTACATTTATACACTTACTTAAAAATGCTTTTTTAAGAGATTGACATGGAAACCTTGGATAGGTATTTGCTATACATGCAACTTAGAATTGACTGTTTGCTTCTATGATATTTCCATATTCCCTTCACCCCTCCCCCAAATTCACATCTTTTATATGTAAAAAGTATTATTATGATGTATTCAATTTATACTTAATTCGATATATCATCAAAATTTAACTTCTATTAATTCATTTTGGGTGATTGAATATTTGATACTTTTATATTTACCATGTGTCAGGGTGGAGGCTCAGACCCAGGAAACAGATTTAGGATCCCACAGGTTGAAGGAGGTGCAAGATGCAATTGGTCTAGTAGGCATGCTTTATTTGGAGGCCTCTAGCCAGCTTCCAGCTTTACTTCAGCCCCCAGCCAGTTCCGTTTTGTCCCCTGAGTCCTTTCCATAGGCAACAGGTTAAATCAGTGCACACATAACTCACAAGCAAATGTTTATGATCTTGACTACATATGCTGATTCAGATGTTTACAACCTTGACTACACTCTACAAACATAGCCCATCAGAAGCCTCAGAAAGGGAGCCTAACTATAGCCATTTGGGGCCTTCCCTACAGCATATAAATGTTTATTAGTTTGTGTTGTCTATAATTCTGCTTTTCTGTTGAAATAGTTCTTGTCCATGGTGAAAACAGTAAGTTTACATAAGGATTTACAATTTCACATGATGGCTAGGGGTATAATAGAAGTGATGTAGATGATTATGAGGGAAGAGATGCAAAAATAGAGGTAAAAAGTTAAAGGGGGGAGAGAGAGCATTAGAGGTTGGCAGAGGAAAAGAAAGAGAGTTGAGGGAAATTGATAAGTGAGAGAAAAAAGAAATAAAAATTATTGTTCTATGAATAATATCATTCTTAAAATAAAATGGTAGAAATGAGAAACAAAATAGGATATAGGAGTATGTCTATATTTCCTGTTACAGATAGAGTAAGAGGAAAGGAAGAAGAGATGGAGCAGTAGAAAAAGGTTTGTAGATTCTAGAACTGGGTGAGGTTTATGCAGAGGCGATGTAGGGTGTATTTTTAAGAGACAAGAACATAAAACAAAACAAAAACCCAAATAACAATAATTAAAGAAAAAGAATAGAAGTGTAAAACTTAAAGGAAGAGTGAAAGCAGTAGAGTTTGGCTGTTGGCAAGAAAAAAAGAGAAAAGTAAAAACAAAGGAAAATAGTTGTGAAATAGTCAATAGGAAGTCAATTGGCACCTTTATGAAAACACAAATAACTGGGCGGAAGCAGAACTCAAATGGATCAGCAAGCTTTCCTTTATTCAACAGCAGCACCAATCAGGCACTAGAAGGTACGAAAATGGCCATCAGTTACAGAAGGGGTTTGAGTTTTATGGGACATAATGATGGTGGATTAAGTATCACTGGAGACTGAGGCAGATGTGTTTTGCAGTCAGGAAAAAAGTTGTAAAAGGCCTGGAACTCATTGTCACTGGGAAAAGCTCAGAATTCAGTTTTCACTGCTTACCTTCTTTCTCTGGATTTCATTGTTTCCTAGAGCTTCACTGTTTGTTTTTCAACTTCCAGGACTCATCAGCAGTGGAAAGGGTAAAAGTCCAGGGCCAGGTTTCAGTGTCTGCCTCCTCCCTTCAGGACCCATTGTGGTTGGGAAAGGATGCATGTTTGCATTTGGTAGATGTTGGGGATGAACATTTGCTTTTTTCCCCTAGGAGCCCATTGTTACTGGCAAAGGATTTATTGGAAGAGGATTAATGGTTGCCTTCCTCCTCCATCTTCCTCCAAATCAGAGAGTTTTGGGGGGTTGTCATTTTCCATATCCTTCATAAGGGAATGCTACAAGCTAAAAACAAAACAAAACAACAGAAACAAGAATATATGTACAAATGCATAAATGTCCATCATTTGTCAATGAGTACACATTTAAAAAACAAACCAAAACTTAACAAAAGCAAAAACAGAACAGCAAAATAGTCAATGAAAGTTTTTTCATTGTTTTTATGTCCATTGTCTGTGTCAAACTGCCTTTCAGTTCTTCACAGCAGGATGGTGTGAGAAGCTGTGGAAGATGTTGGCAGCTTGATTACCTGAGTAATGTCTTTAGATCTGTGTTGTTGTCAGCGAAGCTCCCCAGGGAATGGATTTGGTCTAGTTTTTCCCTAGGTGTTTTTTATGATGCAGTTTTCAACTTGCTTCTGGGTCTGTATCCCACAGCATTCCTAGAGCACCACCTGTGGGAAGAGGGAGTTGGTCCTTCACCAGTTCTATTTTTGGGGGATGCTGAGGTTTTAGGGGGACTTCTCAACAGGGGTTTTCAAGCGTTAAACTCAGACACTCCCTTCTATTCAGTTTCTCCCTGTCACTGGTTCTGTTTGCTGTGGACTGCAGGGTCAGTGGAAGGGGTTAGTGGGACTCCAGCTTGCTCTGACCTCTCTGATCAGAATTACCCCCTGACAAGGCTGATTAAGCACTGAGCTTTTCTATTTTCTCCACCCTGCCCTGTTTGTCTTCCCCCTGCTGCTGTTCCTTCTCATGGATTCAATGCATTGTTTGTGGGAAGCTTTCTCTAGCTTTTTTGAATCTGTTTTAGCCCCAAGCAAATCAGTTGAGGAGCACTGAGTTTTGTCTGTTTCTGCACCCCAGCCCATTCCTCTTCTCCCTGCTAGTGTTCTTGCTTGTTCAGTGGAGTGAACAAAGGGATACAGGCTTCCTTTGGCCTGGTTTGTAATGTGCGCAAGCAAAATGGCTTCATTGCCAGAAAATATCTGTGCCAGAGATTCTCCTAATTCTCTGGGCTCACTTTAGATCTCCCGGTTAGTCTGCTGGATTCATCTACAGGTTCTGGCCTTGAATTTGCAGATCTAAGCACCTGGTTTGAGTTTGCACCACTTTTACATGGAGGTATTTGCTGCTCACTGTGGGCAGCTGGCTGGCCATGCCTTTTTGTATACTAGTATGTTTGGCTGAATAGCCTCTGGGTTCACCCAGGGTTGTCTGCGCCTCAGATCCTGGGGTTCCCCAAGCCAAAATATTACAGCACTTGTAGATCTTTTCAAATCTTGTATTCCACCCACCGCCCTGCCCCAGCTCAGCTCCTAATCTGCTCCTTAGCCTTGTCTGGTGTACTCCAATTTTTCCAGAATTCAAGACTTTCTGTCCAATATTGATTATCTATGGATCTATGGATACTCAATATTGAATATGCATAAAAAAGTGTTTTTCATCCCCATTTAACACATTGTTGATTATATCCCAAGTCACAGAGCTGTGAGAGCCTCCACTTCCCACTAAACTGCCATCCTGTTACGATATTAATTCTACAAAATTTACTGAGATTTGTTTTATCATTAGTGCATAGACAGTTACCATAACATTACAAATGTGCTTGAGAAGAATATACATTTCTTAACTGTTATATAAAGGTCACATTTGAAATTGTATTTTGCATGGTTTAAATCTTACTAATTTTTAGTTTTGTATTTAAATTTTGAAAGAGGTGATATGATGTATTTCCCATATAATTCTGTTCATTTATGTTTATTTATTTATTTTTTAGACTTACAGATAAAGGTAGTTGATAACATTTATCAGATTCTCTGTGATTTTACTGATGGTTGTCTAGTGCTACCAATTTCTGAGACTCTGGTATTAAAATTTCCTCATAGTATTACAGAATTGCCTATTTCTAACTTTAATTCTACCTTTTTTAATTCATATATTTTAAGGTCTTGTTTTTAGTTAGTTTTTTTTTTAGGTCTCCTGTAGAGAGCATATAATTGGGTCTTCTGCTTTTATCTAGTCTTAGTGCGAAAATATTTAGATTTATTATCTTCTGTTGGTTCTTTCCTGTTGATTTTGTCTGTTTTCTCCTTTTCTGCCTTCTTTTGGATTACTTGAATATTTTTATCAGAATTTTACTATAATTTACATTAAGCATTTTATCCTCCCTTTTTTATTGCTGGCTCCCAGAATTACAAGTATAATTCCTTAAATACTCAAAATGTGTTAGGGCTAATACTGGAACACTTAACAAAAATATAGTACTCTTATAACTATATAGATCTATTTATCTTTCTCCCACTGCCCTTCATGCTCCAGTTACGATACATTATACCTAAATATATTGTTATAACTAGTGCATTAAATAGTCATGTGCATTTTCAATTAAAGGAAAAATAGCCTTTTAATTTTTATTATCATTTTAATTTGCTCTGGAAAATTATTTAGCATTTCATGTAGATCTGGTAGAAACAAATCCATTTAGCTTCCTTAATCTGAAAATTGCCTGTTCTTTTCCTTCATTCTTGAAGACTGTTTTGCTAGATTTACATTTTTGAGCTGACTCTGTGTGTTTATGTGTGTATGGGTTTTGCATTGTTTTCAAAGTGACAAGTACTATAAAGGCTTTCCACCATTTTATAACTCCCATACTTTCTGAATGAAGAATCTTAAGTGGTTTTAATTTTGCTTTCTCTGTATATGATGTGTCATTTTTCCTCTGGTTGTTTTCACACAATTTTTTATATATTATATTATTTTATTTTATTATTTATATATCTTCCATTTTCAGTAGTTTACCTGTACTGTGCCTAGGGCTTGCTTTCTACAAATTTACTCTGTTAAGGGTTCTACTGAGCTCCATAAGCCTATAATTTTATATCTTACACAAAGATGAGGAACTTTTCAGCCATTTATCTTTTTAAATGTTTTTCTGCTTCATGCTTCTTTCTGGAATATTAGTCTCTGTAGAAGTTTTGGCGTTACTACACATTTCTGGCCTCTATCTATCTATTTTTGTCATTCTTTTTTCCTCTGAATTTTGGATTGCATAATTACTCCTATTGATTAATTATTAACTCAATTTTCCTTTGACATCTGTACTCTGCTATTAAGCCTGTTAATTTTTTATTTCTGATAATATTCCCATTTAATACGTTTTTACATTTTCTATTTCTCTGCTAATATTTCCTTTTTTATTAGTTTTGAACATTTTACTTTCTTTGAAGCATTGAAATTAGTTTGAATATTATCTTTATCTGATAATCTGCTTTACCATGAAGTTGAACACTATTCATAAGAATGGCTAACATTTTCCTATCTTCCCATATTTAATAATTTGGATTTTATCTTACATAATATAAATGTTGTATATACTCTAGAATACATTTTTGTTGCCCCCCTTGTTTTCTCTTGTATGTATTAAACTAGGAAAACATTTGTAGATGTACTTCATAATTTTTCTAGAAATCAAAAAGTTCTCTCCTGAAAAGTTATAATTGGTCTGAAGCTCATGTTAGACAAGGGTGGGCTAAAAGGAAAATAACTAAAGCTAATGAGACTGAGTTAGCATATGTCTGACTTGAGTTTAGCACTGTAATGACAGTACTCTTGGAGACATAGCTGTAGACATTGATGTTCTTTCACAATAAATTGTAATAATTTCAAATGTGTTTTCTTCAATTATAGTGCCCTCAATTAAACACACACACCCCACATTTCTAAAAACATGGTATTAAATATAATCTTATAAAAATGTCTAAGATACAAAATTATTGCTCAGAAATGGGAAAGGGGTGTCTACAAGGACTACTTTTATTAAATATTTTCCTGGAAATACTAGTCAATGTGTAGTTAGACTTGAAAATGAAATATGATATTTAAACATTTAGAAAGAGGAACCCACTTGAATCAATCTGTGAAATATGGTATATTAAGAACTATGTAATGTTTTGAACAACCAACAATAAAATAATTAAAAAAAAGAGGATTCAAAAGTATAGCTGCTTTTTAGTGTAATTGTATGACAAAAAAATAAGAACTAATTAGGAAAATTATTACATCTAACTTTAGAATTCTGTATTGAAACAAAATCTAATGGGTATTTAAATAATAGCACTATAAATAACAATTTATTTTTATTAGAGCATTATATTATACATAGTAGTTGGGTTCATCCCAACAAAATCATACATGCGTGGAATTCAGTTTCAGTTACAATATCCCCCATTTCCTTCTTGTCTCCCTACTACTTCTTCTTCAATGCTATTAGGTTTCCTTACACTTCTTTATTTATTTGGTACTGGGGATTGAACCCAGGGGCACTCAACCACATCCCCAGCCCTATTTTTGTATTTTATTTACAGACAAGGTGTCACTGAGTTGCTGAGTACTTCAGTGTTGCTGAGGCTGACTTTGAACTCATAATCCTCCTGCCTTAGCCTCCCATGCCTCTGGAATTCCAGGCATGCACCACCATGCCTGGCTTTCTTAATTTTTGGTTGGTTCTTTTTACTTATACATAAACGTAAAATTCTCTGCAATATATTTATATATGCACAGAGCATGATGTTTTAGGAATTCATTCTGCATTTCCTCACCTTTTCTGTTCCTCCCCTTAGCCCCTAGATCATCTTCTACACTATTGATCTTCCTCATACCTTCATGATATCCCAGTCTTTCCTCCTTCTTTCATTTATTTTACTGTAAATTCCACATACGATAGAAAACATTCTATTTTTAAATTTCTGGGTCTGGCTTATTTCACTTAGCATGGTATTCTCCATTTTCATCCATTTACTAACAAATGCCATAATTTTATTCTTCATTATGGCCGAATAGAGCTCCATTGTGTATATATACCTGTTTCTTAATGCATTTGTTTGTTGATAGGCATCTGTGTTGATTCCATAATTCAACTATTGTGAATTGTGCTATTAAACATTGAAGGAACTGCATCATTATATATATATATATATATACACACACACACACACACACACACACACACAGTTTGTTGATTTTAGATCTTTTGGACATATACCAAGAAGTAGGATAACTGAGCCATGTGGTGGTTGTATTTCTCTCTTTTTTAAATATTTTTAAGTTGTAGGTGGACACATTTCCTTTTTTAAAATTTATTTATTTTTACGTGGTGCTGAGAATGGAACCCAGTTCCTCACCCATACTAGGCGAGAGCTATACCACTGAGCCACAACCCCAGCCCCTATTTCTGTTTTTTTGAGAGAGTTCCATAGTGCTTTCCAGAGTAGCTGTAGTAATCTGCAGTCCCACCAACAATGGACAGTGTTACCTTCCCCTCTACATCCTTACCAAAATTTATCATTGTTTGTATTTTTGATAATTGTCATTCTGACTGGAGTGAGATGAGGTCTAGTGCAGTTTTGATTTTCATTTCCCTGATAGCTAGAGATGTTGAACATTTTTTCATATATTGGCTATTTATGTTTCTTGTTTTGAGAAGATTTTGCTTTGTTCTTTTGACATTTATGGATTGGGTTATTTGGTTTTGTTGTTGTTGTTTTTGTGTTAATCTGTTTGAGTTCTTTCTGTATTGAGGATATTTATCCTCTGTCGGGAGCAGTAGCTGGCAAAGAATTTCTCCCATTATGTATGTTTTCTCTTCACACTCTTAATCATTTTCCTTGCTGTACAGAATTATAAAACAGTTTTAAGTAATAGCACCCATAAAAATATATGGGGGTAAACCTTAAAGTAAGTATGAAGTATTATTTCTACTAAAGAACATAAACTGCAAATCTTGAGTAAATGAAAAGCATACTCTATATGTGAATATATATGTTGACTATTATAAAGATGTTAGTTACCCACAAATTCAGTTTTTTCCTAGGGAAAATTATAGTGATTTTTTTAAATGAAATGAGCTAATATGTAGCAAGAATAAATTTGAAAATAGGCAAATTATTCAAATAAGGAGTAATAGTCAATTATAGGTAGTTTGGAGAGTTACAATTCTTACCAAAATGAGTAGAATACTGAATGTTCTTAAACTTTTTAAAGAAAGCATTTTCATTCATGGTAGCTATTTTTAAAAACTATATAATACCTACAAAAAACTTAACCAAGGAAATGAATGACCTCTACAATTAAAATGACCAAAAAAGGAATAAATAGAAGAAACACACAATATGTAATGACCTCCCATGTTCATAGATTGCAAGAATTAATGTTGTTAAAAATGTGCATACAGGGCTGTGGCTATGGCTCAGCAGTAGTGCACTTGCCTTGCATGTGTGAGGCACTGGGTTAGATTCTCAGCACCACATATAAATAAATAAATAAATAAAGGTCTATCAACAACTTAAAAAAAATGTCCATACAACTTCAAAGTGATTTACAGATTAAATAACATTCCTATCAAAATACTAGTAATATGCTTCTCAGAAATAGAAAAAACAATTCTAAAATTTATATGAAAGCACAAAAACTCCAAATAACTAAAGTAATGTTGAACAAAAAGAACAGCCAGCTAGAGGCCTTGCAACATCTGATCTCAAGACATATTATGGAGCTAAAGTAACCAAAGCAGCGTAGTACTGGCCTAAAAACTAAAACATTGATCTGTGGAATGGAATATAGAAATCTTGGAAATAAATCCAAATATCTGCAGTCAACTGATTCCAGGCAAAGGTGCAAAACAAAAAAAACAAAAACATAATGAATAAAGGACAGCCTAGTCAATGAATGGTGCTGGAGAAATGGGATATCCATATGCAGAAGAATGAAATTTGACCTCTCTCTCTCATCATATGCAAAACTCAACTCACATGGCATCAAAGATCTAACTATAAGAATGGAAACTACAAAATTACATTAATATAGGCAATGATTTTTAAAATAATACCCCAAAAGTGAAGGCAACAAAAGCAAAAATAGGCAAATGGTATTACATCAAATTAAGAAGCTGTTGTGTGGCAAACCAAATAATCAACGGAGTGAAGAGATAACCTACAGAATGGGAGAAAATACTTACAAACTATTAATATAATAGGAGATTAATACCTAGAATACATACAGAACTCAACAAATGCAACAACAGGTAACAAATTAACTTTTTTTAAAAAAATGGGCAAATTATCTGAATTGATATTTTGCAAAAGAAGGAATAAAAATAGCTTGGTTATAAGTACACACACAAAAAGTTCAACATTACTAGCTATCAGAGAAATGCAAATTATAATCACAATGAGATAACATCTCATGTCAGTCAGAATGACTATTACCAAAATTAAAAAAAAGCAAAAAATAACACATTAGAATGTGGCAAAAGAGGAACTCTTATCTACTACTAGTAGAAATATAAATTAGTATAGCCATTGTGGTGAGCAGTGTATAGATTCCTCGAAACCCCAAAATAGGTCTACCATGTGATGCAGTTATCCAGCTTCTGAGTGTATATTCAAAGAAAATGAAATCAGTCTATCAAAGAGATACCTGTACTCCCATGTTTCTTGTAGTACTATTGACAATAATGAAGACATGGAATCAATCCAAGTGTCAATCCATGAGTGAATGAATAAAGAAAATATGGTGTATGTACACAATTGAATATTATTGTTTTAGTCATCTTTCTCACTGTTGTGACCAAAAGACCTGTCAAGAATAATCAAAGAAAGAAAAGTTTATTTGGAGGCTCACAAAGTTTCAGAAGTCTCAGTCCATAGACAGTTGGCTCCATTGTTCTAGGGAGAAAATATGACAAAACATCATGGCAGAAAAGAGTAGTGGAGAAAAGTGACTCAGGACATCACACCAGACAGCAGAGAGATATTCCCTTCACCACAAACTATACCCCCAAGTCACACCCCCAGTGACTGGCTTACTCCAGCCACACCCAGCTTTCTTATAGTTACCATCCAGTTAATCCCTATCAGAAGATTAATGAATTATGTTAAACCTTTCATAACTCATTCATTTCACCTCTCAACTTTCTTGCATTGTCCCACATGTGAGCTTCTGGGGAACACCTAATATTTAAACCATAACAGTTATTCAGCCATAAAAAGAAAAAAACCATTGAGGTTCTTCACTTTATAAATAATATTTTTCCATCAAATTTAGGAAGTTTTTAGCCATTATTTTTTAAATGATTTTCTGTTCCTTTCTTTCCTCACTTTTTGGTACTACCATTATGCATATGTTGGTGTGATTAATGATATTCTAAGACAGTCCTTCATTCTTTATCTGTGATGTTACAATAATCATCTTCTTGTATTTCCAGCATCAGTCACTGAAAAATCTCAATTTTCTCTGTTAAATGAAGTCATATTTGTGTTCTGAAACATTACTTTACACACATCACTCCCAATTTGAAAGCTTCTTATAACTCTTCATTTTCTATATTGAGGGTCAGTTGTATAGATTGCCACTAATTGGCTCTTTTGTATTTCTTTGGCATTGTTTACACTAGTCCCTTAAGACTAATCATTTAATCCAGCAAAACTTACTATTCATAAAGCTGGAGTTTTAATTTCAACTTCTATTATACTTTCTTATCACCCATTTGCTTCTGGTACCTAATATTATAATTTTAATACTTATTTTGTTTAATCTATGTATTCTAAGCAGTTGAGAGTTTAGTTATTTCTACCATTATTTAATACTCAGCATAGGGTATACCAGCAGGTAGAATTGTGGTTAATGTTATTTTATGCAATATGACACTTAAGCATGTTTTAATTACTAGCAATGAATATAATCAAAACAGGAAACCTTACCCAAAATACATTGTTGGAGTTGGAAATTGAAGTAATATACTAATTAAATACTTACGTAATTAATCTTTCCTATTGAAATTAGTTGATGATACTGATGCATTTTGATTGAAAAACAATATTTGGTGTACATTTATAAACAACTGCAGATATCCTGTTTTGTTCAATCAATGACTTGGTAGTTTAGAGAAGTAGTGTATGAAAACAAATATACAAGCTGGGGAATGGGTCCTTCTCCATTCCTATTTCATTATCAAAACCAGTAATCTGCCAACCATTTGTTCTTAAGACCACTGTTCAGAGTAAATCTCTGGCCAAAATCTATCACCTTATAAAATTTCATGATCTACATACAATGTCTGCAATTACATTTTATGTATAATACAGATACTTACCTTTTTTTAACACAGTGAATAGTTATGATCAATTTTATATTATTGGTTGCTTGTTATACTTGACATGGGATACAAGCATAAAAAAAAAAGAAAATTTCAGAAAACTTGCCATGGGGAAAAGAATGGCTTGTTGCATGCTGATTCTTTGCCTCTTAAATTAGTTGAATAAATTATCTTGGCTTTCCATTTGGATTTGTCTGTGCCATTCTTAAAGTATACTGGAAATTTAAATATATATGCATGTATAAGAGTTTCTGTATAAGAGTTGTGTCTTTCTGTATAAGAGTTATGTCTATAAATAATGTAATACAAAAATAAATCAGGGCAATTATTGAAAATAAAAAGCAAATTTAGCATTCCAAAAAATATGTCAAATTTCTCAAAATGAGGCATAAATTAAACCAAGAGAATAATTAGAAAGATAAGTATGTTGTATGCATATGCTGCTTTTATTTTGATTCATAGTCTAAGTGACATAATTATTTCCATATAAGAAACTATTATTTTTGTTTTGTATAAATAAAATACATCATTTATATATTTTTAAATTATGAAATATGTCTTCTACATTTATTATCTAGTAGACTTTTCTTTACATGAATTTGATGGAAATGGGATGATTTTGAATATCATATACTTTACAGTGAAAATCTTTCAGTATATGAAGGGAGTTTGCTTATATTAGAAATAGAATGTTTGCTTATATTAGAAATAGAATACAAAAGACACTAGTATTGCTGTATGTATAAATGTGGCTGTATAACCAATATGATCCTGCAATCTGTACACATGGAAAAATAAGAATTCATACCCCATTTGAATCAAATGTATGATATGTCAAGATCATTATATTGTCTTGAGCAACCAATAAAAAATAAAATAAAAATAAATAGAATATTGGGCCCAGAGTACATTTTCATAGTAAGACATTTCATTTTTTGGATAAGTACATGTGTTTGTGTCTTCAGTTCTAAACTTATGTAATATTCAAGCATGGTAAATTAAAATAACTTGATAAGAAACTAGTTTCATATCTGCAGAATTTTATAAAGTAACAATAGTTGGATAACTTTATAAATAACTGTTGATTTTGTAGAAGTCAATTGTTACAATCTAAAAGTTATTTACAAGTTTAATAGAAATATTAGGCTATATAGACTTCTTTATTGAATTATGATGAACATGCAGTTATATATCATTCACTTTTCTTTATATACCATTAAGTAAAATTTTAAAATTCTTATGGTTGAATAAAGTTTAAATTACTTTTAATAAGATTCTTTTTTGTTTCCTTAGGAAAAAGTCAAAGAGAAGGAAGAAAATCTGAATCATGTAAACCAATTCTTAAAGTAGAATACAAGACCTGCAGAAACAGGTATACATTTTTGCTTTGAGGAATATGGAAATATATATAAGGAACAGAGAAAAGAAATGCAGATAACCTTTTATGTCAATGTATTATTTAAAGTTATACATAATTACATATATAGTAATGGGCTAAATCCTTTACATTAATAAAAAATGATGTAGTTTAGAAGGCATATCTATGATTATCATTATTAATCATAATAAGTATTAGTTATTTAAAAATCATGAGTATTTATGATAATTATATACTTTAATTTTAATAATTGAGGACTTTTTCATGAAAATTGCAATTAACAATATTTATAATCAGAAGCTATACACATACTGATATTGTTTACAAAAGTAAACATAACCAGACCTCTGAACTTTAAGATTTTGAATTTAGAAAGATTATATAGACTGGGAAGGATAGTTACGAGTATTTCCATAATTAACAAGTATCAAATTTTAAGATGTAGAAGATAAAAGAATAATATTTAACAAAATTTGACTTTATATTTATAGCAGCTATATCCTATACTTCAGCAGTTTTTCGTTTAGTTGAAATAGTCAATAGTGACAGTATTCTTACCAAATACTACCATAATTAACTTTTCCTAAACACTGTCTTAACTGTAAGTTAGATAATCATACTTTATATTGGATATATGATCACATTAGAATTCTTAGCATCATAAATCTATTTCGTGTTTTTATACCTATTTTCAAGTTTTAATAGTGTAAAATCATGATATTTTACAGCAACTACTTTATTTTTAAATTTTTTATTAGTTTTAGTTATATATGAAAATGACAGTAGAATATTCCATAACATAATTATAAAACCATAGAATTTAATTTGTTCTAATTCAGTTCCCAGTACTTCCCCTTCCCTTCCCTTCCTCACACCCCTGTTCCCTTCCCTCTAGACTCTACTGATCTTTCTCTCATTTACTAATTTTTTTTCTTAAATTAGTGTCTTGTAGACATGAGATTTGCTGTGGTATATTCATATATGTACACAGGAAGGTTAGGTCAGGTTCATTCCACTGACGTTTTCTATTCCATCCCTCCTCCCTTTCTTTCATTCCCCTTTATATAATCCTCAGATTTTACTTCTCTACTTCTCTTCTTTTTGGATTACCTTTTGCCTTTAAATTTCAGGGATTGCTATTCCACTTGCTATTTCACTTAGCCTGATGGTCTCCAGTTCCATCAATTTACCAGCAAATACCATAAAGTCATAAAAAGTTAAAAATCTGAGTAATACTCCATTGCGTATATATACCCCAATCTATTGAAGGGCACTAGCCATTATGAATTGTGCTGCTATAAACATTGATGTGGCTGCATCACTGTAGTATGCTGACTTTAATTCCTTTGAATATATACCAGAGAGTGAGATAGCTGGATCGTATGGTGGTTCCATTCCTAATTTGTTGAGAAATCTCCATACCGCTTTCCCAGAGTGGTTGTATTAATGTGCATCCCACCAACAGTGTATGAGTGTACCCTTTCCCCACATTCTTGCCAACATGTATTGTTACTAGTATTCTTTTTGAGGTTGTTCTTTTTAGATATACATGACAGTAGAGAATATTTTGACATATTATACATATATGGAGTATAAATTCCCATTCGGTGGTCATACATGATATGGAATTACACTGGTTGTGTATTCATGTATGAACATAGGAAAGTCATGTTTGATTCATTCTACTGTCTTTGCTATTCCTATTCTCCCTCTTTTCACTTCATTCACCTTTGTCTAACCCACTCCAGTACCCTTCTTATTGTGTGTTAGCATCCACATATCAGAGTGAACATTCAACTTTAATTTGGGGGGATTGGCTTATTTCACTTAGCATGATAGTCTCCAGTTCATCCATTTACTGGTAAATGCTGTAAGTTCAGTCTTCTTTATGGCTGAGTAATATTCCAGTGTGTGTATATACCACATTTTCTCTATCCATTCATCTGTTGAAGGGCATCTAACTTAGTTATTGTGAATTGAGTGCTATAAACATTGTTGGGCTACATCACTGTAGTAAGCTGATTTTAAGTCCTTTGTATATATATATTGAGGAGTGGGATAATGGGTCAAATGGTGATTGCATTCCAAGTTTTCTGAGGAATCTCCATACTGCTTTCCATAGTGATTGCACCAATTTGCAGTCCCATCAGCAATGCATGAGTTTACCTTTTTCCCCCACATCCTCACCAACACTTATTGTTACTTTTATTCTTGATAATTGCCATTCTGACCAGAGTGAGATGGAATCTCAGTATGGTTTTAATTTGCATTTCTCTAATTGCTAGAGACGTTAAACATTTTTTTTTCACATATTTGTTGAACATTTGTATTTGTTCTTTTGAAAAGTGACTGTTTAGTTTCTTTATTGATTGGGTTATTTGTTTTTCTTGGTGTTAGATTTCTGAGCTCTTTGTATATCCTGGATATTAATGCCCTATCTGAGGAGTAAGTAGCAAAGATATACCCCCATTTTGTAGGCTATCTCTCCATGCTCTTGATTGTTTCCATTGCTGTAAAGAAGCTTTTTAATTTGATGCCATCCCATTTATTGACTTTTAATTTTGCTTCTTAAGCTTTAAGAGTCTTGTTAAGGAAGTCAGTTCCTAAGCCAACATGTTGGTATATTGGGCCTACATTTTCTTCTAGCAGGTGCCAGGTTTCTGGTCTAATTTCTAGGTTTTTGATCCACTTTGAGGTGAATTTTGTGCAGGGTAAGAGAGAGGGGTTCAATTGCATTCTAATACATATGGATTTCCAGTTTTCCCAGTACCATTTGATAAAGAGGTTATCATTTCTTTAACATGTTTTTGGCACATTTGTGTTGTATGAGTAACTACTTAAATGGGGTTTTCTCTGTGTCTTCTTGTCTATTCCATTGGTCTTCATGACTGTTTTGATGCCAGTACCATGTTGTTTTTTGGTACCATTTCACTGTAGTATAACTTGAAGTCCCATATTGTGATGCCTCTTGCTTTGCTTTTCTCTACAAGGATTGCTTTGACTATTCTGGGCCTCTTATTTTTCAAAATGAATTTCATGACTTCTCTTCCTATTTCTATGAAGACCATTATTGGAATTTTGATGGAAATTGCATCAAATCTGTACAGTGCTTTTGGTAATATAGCCATTTTGACAATATTAATTCTGTCTATCTAAGAACATTGGAGGTCTTTTCATCTTCTAAGTTCTTATTCAATTTCTTTCTTTAGTGTTCTGTAATTTTCATTGTAGAGGTCCTTCACCTCTTTTGTTAGATTGTTTCCAAATATTTTAGTTTTTGACGATATTGTGAATGGGATAGTTTTCCTTATTTCTTTTTCGCCAGATTCATCATTGGAGCATAGGAACATGATTGATTTATAGGTGTTGACTTTGTATTCTGCTATTTTACTGAATTCATTTAAAGGTCTAGATGTCCTCTAGTGGAATTTTTTGAGTCTCCTAAATATAGGATCATGTCATCGGCCAACAGAGGTAGTTTGAGTTTTTCCTATTCATATTCCTTTAATTTCCTTCTCTTGACTAATTGCTCTGGCTAGAGTTTCCAGGACTCTGTTGAATAGCAGTGTTAAAAATTGGCATCCTTGTGTTATTCCTGTTTTTAGAAGAAATGTTTTCATATTTTTCTCCTCTCAGAATAATCTTGGGTTTGTCATATGTAGCCTTTACAATGTTAAGATAATTTCCTTCTATCACTAGTTTTCTTGTTGTTTTAAACATGAATGGGTGCTGTACTTTTGTCAAGTGCTTTTTTCTGAATCTATTGAGTTAATCATGTGAAGAAGTTACTTTGAATATGCATCCATATTTTTTAGACTTATCTAATGTTAGTCTGTATAAAAATAACTGCAGTTTAATACCATTCCTTACTGAGGTATTAAAATATTCCAAATTTAATCATTGAAGATGACATAAAATACATTGAAACTGTTCTTCTCTTCTATTTTTTCTTTTTATTATTAACGTTTATTGTACAGATTCGTGAGTTTCACTTTGACTTCTTCATAAATGTATATATGGTGTTTTGGTTGTGTCCACCTTTCCTTTCCCTTACTCCTCTCCCCCATCCTTTTGTCTTCTTTCTCTAATAGTCCCTCTTCTACTTCCAAGTCATTCATATATATGTGAATATATACATATATATATATACAGATATAAATACACATATATACACATGTACACATACATATATCTGTGTATTATGTGTATGTATATGCAATATTTTTTATGAGAGAAAACCTGTGATACTCATCATTCTGTGTCTGGATTATTTTGCTTAACATGATGTCCTCCTTCCATCTATTTTCCTGGAAATGTCATGATTTCATTATTTTTTATAGCTGAGTAATATTTCATTGTGTATCTATTTATAGTATTCTGTAATGCCTTCATCTATTAATAGGTACCTAGGCTAATTCCATAATTTTGGTATTGTGAACTGTACTACAATCAAAATGGGTATACAGATATTCCTTTAGTGTTCTGTAATAAAGGGATACTCTATTTCTTTTGAGTAAAAACCAAGAAATAGTATAGATAGATCAAGTGATGTTTCTTTTTTCTTTATTTTTTAAGGAAATTCTCTATATATTTTTCCACAGTGTGTGTGCTAATTTACATTCCCACTAACAGTATATATAAAATGTTCCTTTATCCCCATCCTTGCCAGCATTTATTTTTATATATAATAATCTGGCTGATTTCATGATATCTAGGTGTTGTGTTGATTTGCATATCCTTGATGCTTAAACATATTGAGCATTTTTAATATATTTATTGGCCATTTGAACTTCTTTTGAGAAATGTCTATTTAAATCATTTGCCCATTTTTTATTGGATTACTTCTCCTTTGTTGAATTTTTTTTGAGCTCTTTATGTACTCTGGATATTAAACCTCTGTCAGATGAATAACTGACAAAAGAGTTTCTCCCTTTATGTGAGTTTTCTCTTTACTCTGTTGACTGTTTACTTTGCTGTGCAGAAACTTTTTAATTTGATGCAATTCCATTTGTCAGTTCTTGCTTTTATTTCCTGAGCTCCTGGAGTCCTAATCAGGAAATTGTCACATGCACTAGTATTTTCTTTTAGTATTTTCAATTCTTAAATGAAGAACTTTGATGCATTTTGAGTAAATTTTTGTACAGGGTGAGAGAGATGAGTCAGACATCAAACACTCTGCATTTGGATGTTCTGTTTTTCCAGTACCATGATTTAAGAGGTTGTTCATTTTCCAATGTATGTTTTTGACACCCCTGTCTAGAAATAATTGTAGATGTTTTAATTTATTTCTGTGTCCCCTATTTTATTCCATTGGTCTGGGCATCTGTTTTATAATAATACCATGCTGTTTTTGTTCCTTTGGCTCATTAATATAGTTTGAAATCTGATATTGTGATGCCTGAAGCATTCCTGGGTTTGCTCACGATGCTTTGGCTACTTAGGGTCTTTTTGCGTCTGTGTGAATTTTAGAATTTTTTTTCTAGTTCTGTGAAGCATGTCACTGGTATTTTGATTCAGATTGCATTGAATTTATCTTACTTTTGGTAATATGACCATTTTAATAATTTTAATTCTTGAAATCATGAATATGGAAGTCTATCCATCTTCTAGGGTCTTTAATATCTTTCTTTAGTGTTTCATAGTTTTAATTGTAAATGTATTCCACTTCCTTCATTAGGTCTATTTATATCTAGGTATTTTTAGTTTTGAGGTTATTTTGAATAGGATTGCTCTCCTGATTTCTTTCTCGGTTTATTATTCGTGTATAGAAAAGATACTGATTTCTATTAGTTGATTTTTGTATCTTGATACTGTACTGAATTTGTCTATCAGTTCTTCTTTTGATGAAATCTTTAGGATTTTCTAACTATAGAATCATATCATCAGCTGTCAGGGATAATTTTACTTCCCCCTTTCATGTTTCTTTGGCTTTATTTCTTTCTGTATCCTAATTTCTTTGGCTAAAATTACTACTACTATATTGAATAAGATTGGTGAGAGTGGACACCCTTTTCTTGTTCCTGAATTTAGAAGAAATGCTTTAAGTTTTTACACATTCAGCATGATATTTTCTATGGGTTTATTGTGCATAGTCTTCATTTTGTTGAGATATGCTCCTTCTGAACTTAATGTGTTCAAGGCTTTTGTTATGAAGGAATGTAGAGTTTTGGCCTTTTTTGCATCTATTTTGATAACACAATTTTTATCCATGATTATCTTCATATGCTATATTAAATTTGTTGAATTATATATTGTGTGCTATCCTTGCAACCCTGGAATGAATCATAGTGTATTTAATTGTGTAATTCATACTGTTTAATTCAATGTATCAGTATTTTATTAAGGATTTTTACATTTTTGTTCATTAATGATATTAGCCTCTCTCTCGCTCTCTTTTTTTTTTTTTTTTTTTTTTTTTTGTCGTGTCATTGTCATGTTTTGGTAGCACAGTAAGATTGGCTTGAATCTGGAAGGGTTCCTTCCTTTTATATTTCATGAATAGTTTGAGGAACCTTGATGTTGGTTCTTTCATAAAAGTCTGATACAATTCAGCATTGTGTCCATCAAATCATGGGCTTTACTTTCTATTGCTACTTCAATCTGTTTACTTGTTATCAATCAATATAGGTTTTTTATATCTTCCTGATTCTTGGTAGGTCATGTATGGCCAGGAATTTGTTCATTTCCTCTACATTGTCTAGTTTATTATCATATAAATTTTCAAAATATTCCCTAGTGATCCAAATTAATTTCATTGGTATCAATTGTATTTTATTCTGTTTCATCACTAATTTTACTTGTTTGGGTCTTCTCTTTCTTTTGGTTAGTTTAGGTAAGGGTGTGTAAATTTTGCTTATCTTTTCAAAGAATCAATTCTGTGTTTTATTGATCATTTCTATTGTTCTTTTAGTCACTGGTCTTTATTATTTCTTTCATTTTACTGGTTTGGGGTTTAATATGTTTTTGTTTTTCTATGACCTTGGCTGTACCAATAGCTTATTTCCTTGAGTGCGCTCTCGCTCTCTCCTGCGCGTGTCTCCCTCCCTCTCCCCCCATCTCATGTAGATATTAATATATGTAAACTTTCCTTAGTGCTGCTTATACTGTATCCCACAGGATCTTGTATGTTGTATTTCTATTTTCATTTGATTCTAGGAATTTGTAAATTTCCCTGATTTCTTCAATGACCCACTGAACTCCAAAGGAAAGTGCCTTCTGTTCTCCTACATGATCATTCCCAAGGAAATAATCTCAATAAAGCCCTTCTTAAGATGGTTATCAGTTAGAGCACTGTGTATACGCAGAGAAATGGAGAGAACTTCTCTAAAGTCATTTCACTATGCAAATCTTAGGAATATTAATTGGTTAGCCTGTATTTCTGCGGGGTGCAGATTCTTGTGCCAGTGAGACTCTCCCTCTTTCTCCTCTACTGCCACCCAAAAGGTGCACAACTCCCTCTACCATGTTTCCATGGTTGGTACTGGCCCTTTTGTTTCACTCTTTATTCCATAATCCAACATCTATCAGTTTCTTCAAATCTGTCTTTCTTATATTGAACTGCATTATTATCGCATGATCCCCATCTCTATGAGAAGCTACATTTTATTTGTTTTAATTCTTTTTTTCATGGAGACATAGGTGAGTAGTAGGTGCCACTAACCTGCCATCTTGGGATTCTTCTCTTCTTAATACAGTAATTATTGTTTAAACTTGTGTTTTCATGTTCACTGTTATTTACACCACTTGTTATATAGTGCTATGCTTCAAGGGTATTGAAGTGTATGGGACTATTATTTATTCCCAACACCTTGTAGTTTTGTTTTTTCTTTTTCATGTATTTGTTTTTAAATTATTTCCCCTTCAGTATTGTACCATGAGAACTTCGTATAATTTTAAACTTATTATCTACTAGTATTTGGTCTTTGATTTTCTATAGACTAAGAGTCTTAAAAGCTAAACTTATAGGGCTGGGGTTGTAGCTCAGTGGTAGAGCAATTGCCTTGCACATGTAAGGCACTGGGTTCGATCCTCAGCACCACATAAAAATAAATAAAATAAATAAAGATATTGTGTTCATCTTTTTAAATTTTTAAAATTTTAATTTGTTATATATGATAACCGAATGCATTACAATTCATATTACACATATAGAGCACAATTTTTCATCTCTAGTTGTACACAAAGTAGAGACACATCCTTCGTGTCTTCATACATGTACTTTGGTAACGATGACCATTGCATTTCACTCTCTTTCCTACTCTTATGCCCCCTTCCTTCCTTCCCCTTTTCCCCTTTGCCCTATGTAGAGTTCATTTAATCCTCTCATCCCCCTCCCCCACAGCATATTATGGATCAGCATCCTTAAATGAGAGAAAGTATATAGAATTTTGTTTGGGGGTATTGTCTAATTTCACTTAGCATTATGTTCTCCAGCTCCATCCATTTACCTGCACATGCATGATTTTATTCTCTTTTAAGCTGAATAATATTCCATTGTGTATATATACCACATTTTATTTATCCATTCATCTACTGAAGGACATCAAGGTTGGTTCCACAGTTTAGCTATTGTGAATTGTGCTGTTATAAACATTGATGTGGCTGTGTCCCTGTAGTATGCTGTTTTTAAGTCCTTTGGGTATAGTCTGAGGAGAGAAATATCTGGGTCAAATGGTAGTTCCATTCCCAGATTTCCAAGGAATCTCCATACTGCTTTCCATATTGGCTGCACCAATTTGCAGTCCCACCAGCAATGTATCAGTGTACCTTTTTCCCCCTCATCCTCTTCAACACATATTGTTGTTTGTCTTCATAATAGCTGCCATCTGACTGGAGTGAGATGAAATCTTAGAGTAGTTTTGATTTGCATTTCTCTAATTGCTAGAAATGTTGAACATTTTTTTCATATATTTGTTGATTGATTGTATATCATTTTCTGAGAAGTGTCTCTTCATGTCCTTGGCCCATTTATTGATTGGGTTATTTGGTTTTTTGGTGTTAAGATTTTTGAGTTCTTTATATATTCTAGAGATTAGTGCTCTGCCATGAGTGTGGTAAGAATTTGTTCCCAATTAGTAGGCTCTTTATTCACCTCACTGATTGTTTCTTTTGCTGAAAAGAAACTTTTTTAGTTTGAATCCATCCCATTTATTGATTCTTGATATTAATTATTCTTAATTTCATATTTTTAAAAACCTGTAAAAACAAAAGCCAGACTTGTAAAATGAGGTTTATGTGAATATCTGACAGTTTTCCATGATGAAGTATATGATCCAGGGACTTAATGACATCTATTTTGTTGCTCAGAGGCCCTTTTAAAAATATTTCTATATGAAGTATTTAATAAGATTCATTTTAATTCAGCTAAAATAACAGTTATTAAGTTATTATTATATTCTATGCACTGTGTGCTTTGTTTTGTACTAAAATGAAATTACTGGCTGCTTTTGAATTTGTTATGTGTTAGTAGCAGAAGCAAAGCCATAAACTAGTAGTTTTTATAAAACATGTAAGGTAATTTATAGAAACTTGGGAACATAGAGAAAGGGCATCTAACATCAAAGCCTTGAGGATAGTGGGGAGGAGAACTGTGAGATAGAGATCAGGGAAATTCTTCTTGGGAAAGAAGCTGTCAGAAATAGGACTTAAAGGATAACAATTTGGTTCCAGAGAAAAGGATGAAAATGAAGAGAAGGTACTTTAGGATTTAGGAATTTAAATAAAAGCAGTATAAAATACTGATTAAGATCTGAGTTTTGGAGTAAGACATCTGTGTGGCCTTGGAAGTTTTGATTAACTCTTGAACCTTTATCCTCACCAGCAGTACTTATTTCACTATGATGCTTGTGAGGATTACATGAAATCATGCATAAGGCATAAAATGTCCTAAGTTTGTTAAAGTTACATGGTGGGTTCTTTATAAGTAGAAATTACTATTATTTATTGTCATTATTAGAGTCATTGTATTCCACATTGTGTGAATTATTGCATTACTCTTAAAGATTTGTTCTAGTTATTGGTAATCTAACCATATGTAGATCTAATTCTTTAGATTTGTAATATAGAATAATCATGTTATTGATCATAATTACTATTATCCCATGTACTTGGCTATATTAGTACGTTGTATCTATTTTTCATGATTATTACTTTATTACAAAATTACCTCTCTGGAGTACAGTGGTGCATGCCTGTAATCACAGTTGCTCAGATGTCTGAGGCAGGAGAATCAAGGTTGAAGGCCAACCTCAGCAACTTAGCCAGGTCTTAAGCTATTTATTGAGACCTCCTGTCTCAAAATAAATAAAAAAGGATGAGGATGTGGCTCAGTGGTTAAGCATCCCTGGGTTCAATCATCTTTGGTACCAAGAAAAAGAAAGAAAAATAAAAGAAAATTACCTCTGACCTGAAGCTTAAAGCACAAGGAGGCTAAAAAGCAGAGGAGCACCGAGGTTAAGAGTACTGAGAGATGTTGCCACAGGTAAATAGGCCACAATCTACAACATCAAAATAAAGACAAATTGATTATATTAGGTGTTTCATACTTAAAGCACAGACTCTTTGTGATTTTAGCAACACAGAGGTAATCTAAAAACCCTCTAGGTTACTGAAGGCTGTACAAATGTTAGACTATGCATTAATTTAGTTAAGAAATAAAGATCGTCCAAATATCCACAGTCTAAAAGAAATCATAATGATTCTTAGTCTAAATTTGACTGTAGTTCATTGACAACTATGAGAAATGTGAAATAAATATAAATTATTGAAATGATTCTTCCTTCTTTAACTGTCCAGATTGGGAAAGACACATTGTATGCCTGTACTTGCTAATTTTCTATAAATAAATTATATATAGTTAATGTTTATAATGTATTATAGGATACAAGGAAATATCTAGTTCAAAAGAGAGCAACCATGCTTTTTAATATCACCATTAGTAAGATGGTCATTTACTATGTCAAATCACTGGTGCAAGAACATCACTCAAACCAATGCAGAGGAAAGAATAAGTCAGAACATTTTTCTTTACTATTCATGTGCTTGTGTTAAAATATTAAGACAACATTCTAAAGAAAAATCACTACAGGCATTTGCTATAGAGGTTTTGATATAAACTTTAAAAAGTCTTTGTTGTTATTATATTTCCAGCATAAGATTAGCAAATGTTTGGTACTGTGAACCATACAAAATGGAAAAAAAAGAAAATCTCATAATTTCTAGTTTAACAGATAGGACAGAAGTGAATTACTTAGGGAAGCATATTCTCAAAGAATTTGATACAGTTAAAGTGTCCAGTTCTTTTTATAAACTTATTTGGGGAAGAATATTTTTGATTTCGTTTTTACATTTTGAAAATATCTCAGGTCAATATATTTTTTCCCGATACATATACTGAAGATATATAGGTATTGATTTAAGAGGAAAGTGAAAAATTGTGAGGCTATTTCATAATTTTCAGGCAGCTATAATAGTTAATAATCATCTCAATCCTATTCTATCATCTAATTGTATCTAGAAAACTAATAAACTAAAAGATTACTCTTAAGTTACTTGAGCAAGATAGATGTAGCTGGCTATCCATAAGTAAAATTGAGAAGGGATCATAATTATCTTTGGTAAACTATTTTTCCTTTACATGTTATCTGTCTCCATCTTTTTATTATAAACTTTTCCCCACAAACACTCCATATCCAGAATTTTCTTGTCATCCTCTATCCTGTATTTTTTAATGTCACATTTCATTATGTATTAGTTTGCTTTATTTTATCTTTTAGGGATCTGGAGCTCCAGATTCCAACTAATTTACTGGATAGTCTAATAAAAACTTTAATATTCTGAGGGTCATTATAAAGAATTTGGGAACCAAAAGATGTTCCTTTGAGAGTCAGTGAGCACTTCCACTTATCTCCAACCTCACTGGTTTTCCTCAACACCACTCCCAACACCTTTAGGCTTATCCATTAGTTATTCTAGTGGTTAGAATATATATCCAGAAAAGGGAAAATGTGAGCCTGTTCTTTAAAGGCTCGGTCCTTTGACTTTGTATCATCTTAAAGGACTTCTCAGTCTCATTAACTTTTTTTCCTATGTAGTGAACCATTCATAATATTCTCTGGTGGGCTGTCCTATGACAAAGCTTGCAGAAGACCAAGTTTAACCATCATGCATGGAAAAGCAATTACAGTACTTGAAATGGATCATCCTATTGTTGAATTTCTAACTTTATGTGAAACACCCTATCCAAATGGTAAGTATCTAAAATGAAACTGTAATTATTGAAAAAATAATTTTGAAATGAGAAGTTCCTAACAAAATTAAGGTTCAATATTTTCAGTTTTGGCAGCAGATATCCACTGTGGTACACTGTGAGCTACAGGTGCTGGAGCAGGTTCTGCAATTGTACCTACTTGACAAACTGGAAGTAAGACAGATGTAGTGCAGCAGTGCTGGCGTTTCAGGTTCTAATATCAGGTAAGTGCTTTAAACTTTGATAAGGATGGTGGAAGCTGAGCTGGGAGGGTCCGATAGGGGTCCAGGGTAAAATCACTTGGGGAAACTGAGGTCTCCTAATAGTCTCTCCTAGACCAGCTCCACCCATCCCATCCCAAAGTCAATCAAAGTTAAAGCACTTACCTGATATCAGTGATCTGTAACTATGGTGGTGCTGCATCTGTTTCACATCTGGCTTTGGTTCAGATGCAACTGCAGCACATCTGATTACTATAGGATTGCTGATGTGTGGTTAGTGATTTATTTCAATTTTGAGAATGATTAGTCAGAGGATATTCAGAAGGAGAGATGTATATATATTTTTATCAAGCTGAGTATAAATAAAAGCTTTTTGTAAATGAAGAAACTATTTTAAATCCATGCAAACTGTATAATTAAATCTAATAGTGATAAAATACCTTAATGATATATAAAACTGAGAAATAGGAAAATGTAAAAATGAAATATTATCTTATTATTGAAAGAACATAATATGTGTATACATTATTACATTTTTAAAAGGGAACATAAGTATGGGGAAAGAGCACTGAACTTGAGGACAGAATATTGGGTTTATGGTTTAGTTATGCTACTTACTGGCTGTGTCATATTGAGCAAGACATTTTACATTTCATTTGTCATTTATAGAAAGATAATAATAACATTGTCCCCATTTGGAAGGTCAAGTGAATATACTTTTTAAACTATGAAGATATGCATGTTGTGTTTCATTATTAAATGCATTAATTTCTTTTAAATTATTGAGTTTCATAATTAAAAGGTAGAATAAATAACAATCAATGTACAGCTTATGTCCAGAATTGCTAGAAAGAAATTACCTGTGTTAATCAATCATCAAATATTTATTGAATGCATCTATGCACTCACTACTACAAAGACTTGTTAAACAAACAGATAAAATATGAAACTGGGTCTCTGACGTCAGGTTGCCTAAAGTCTGATCAGATGAGTGACCTAATTATGACTTGCTGAGTTGAAGTAAATGTAAGACCTTAATTAAATGCTGAGTTGTATGATTCAGAATATAATGTATGAATTAATAGGCTGATAAATACTTGATGACTGAAATATTCATAAAAGCATCACAGAAAACTAGGATTTAGGTAGACCTTATAAAGGATATTGATAATCATTTCAAAAACTGTAAGGTTTGCTTGTGTGAGATCAATTTAGAAAAAATTTCTGTTTTAGAGATTTTTGGAAATAGGGAACTATGAAGAATTTTGAGGAAATGCTAAAATGAAAGAAAGCATTAATTTTAGTAAGATTTACTCAAAAACAGTATGTAGGTTTGAAGAGAGACACTGAAATCTTAAATCCAGATTCCAACTGAGAGACTTTTGTAATAATGTATGTTTAAAACACTACCTATAGAATTCAGTGAGGAAAATCCTCTGAATTTTGTGAACAACTGGATTAGGGACTGACTTGAAAAATGAGCCAGCAATAACCACGTTTTAAGATTAGTAGTTTCATGCACAATAGTAGTTTTTGAAAAGAGAAAGACTAAGTCAGTGGAGTAGTTGAGAGGACAGAAAAAGTCTTAACAATATTTATTCATAAATCATTAGAATATAAATGTTCTGTGGATTTATGAGAATGAATAACAAAGAAATATAGGAAGAAAAAGCAAAAAGAGTAAAGGACCAAAAGCTGAAGTTGGGAAAATACTTTATGTTAATAGCTTGAGGAAGAAGATATGCCAGTAATAAAAATTGAGAATGTGTTGTTACAAAGAACAAACATAACATTTCTAGACACCAATAGAGAAGTTAGGGTAAGTTCTAATGATATGTAATAAAATATAAATGTACTGCAACCATGCCTATTACTTCTAAAACACATATATAAATCTCTGTTTTACAATTGGTAATGAATATTGAACTTTTCATTTGCTAGGGGTTAGAAGTAGTTTAATTTTACCAGTGAATTATAAATGTATCTTATTAACTATTAAAATGTGTTTTTAAATATTAAAATGGTTAATGATACTCAGTAATACATAGTGAAAATTTTTTCATTGCCCTTCAAGAGTCAAGTGATGTTACTAATTTACTTATGTATTCTTCCTAAAACAATCTATGCATTTATGTACTCATTTAATTACATATTATCTCTCTCTTTTTTTTTTTACAAATGACAGCATGCTGTATGCACTATCCTATATCATACTTTTTCACTTAAAATTTTAATTATTTCATATGAATAAATTCAGGATTTCAATCTTTTTGTAGTTGCATAATGACAAATATTGTGCATAGGTTAAACCAAGTTATTAACACTTTTACTATGTTGAAGGCTAGGATTAAAGTTAGGAATAAACCAATCCAATAGATGAAGAATACAGTTGGCAGCTGGCACTTACTTTGCCAGGCTTTCCAATAAACATCTTCATGTACATCTAACCTTTAGTTATTATTGTGTCATTTCAATGGGTAAATGAATTGGAAGTCAAAGAAATTGACTAATTTGCCCAAGTTAAAACTCTTAGTAAATAGTAGATACAAAATTGAACCTAACTTTGATTCCTAAAGAATTTTTTTTGTTCATTAGTCATCACAGCATATAAGGTACTTCTATAAAGTTGAGACCTCTGCTGCCAGTTTTTGTTATTTGTAAGGAACAACAGTAAACTAAAACAAATATAATTACCTAAAATTATGATTTATTTATAACTTTATACATATCAGTGTCTCAGTTATTTTAATAGCCCTTACTTTATAACCAGTAAGGAAAGAAGGCAAAGTGATAATAACTAGTCACATGGAACCCTGCTGTTCTTCAAACTGAAAAACAAAACATTGAAACAAGATTGAAAACCTTAAAACAACTCTATAGACAAGGAAAAAGAGAGAAAGTTTCAGTTTGAGAACAATTTGAATAGCAAACAGTATATAGACATTCTGTCACATAGATATATATCCAAGTACTATGCACCAGCAAGTGCCAGCTCTTTTTCAGGATTTTGTTTTGTGTTTTACAGTTTTTCTCTCATACACATGTGGATTTAAACATAAACCTGAATAGGCTCAATAGCTGCTTGGGTCTGGAGGGACTATGAAAATTATGTATTCCAGTATTTAAATTTCACATCCAAGATTTGAATCCTTTGAACAAAACTCCTGCCAAGTGATTGTTGGATTTAGGATTTAATAATTTTCAACATAGCCAGTATAAACTGCTAATATGATGAAAATGAGGTGGGATTCAGAGTCAGAAGGCCTGTGTTAAAGTTTTAGCTTGATCATGTACTGCTTGCATAACCTTGTTGTCAAGTTCTTAACTTCTTTGTATCTGTTTTATAGCATAAAATGGAAAAATAATAATACGTATTCTAACTATTGAAAATCAAATATCATGAACATAAAATTTGTTTATAAATACGTCTTCCTTAAATTGAGAATAATTCTTTTACTATAACTTTCCTTTAGTCCTTTATTATAAAAAAGCAATGACTTCCTTGACTCTAACTAAATTAGTATCCCTCTTCCTCTAAATGTAAATAATTTTTATGTCCTAATTTATCCCTATCCCTAACCGTAGTCATAGCACACATAATTTCCAGAAATTTTCTTATTTCTTTACTTATTCATGGTTGGAAAACATCCAACTACATGACAAAGAGTACTGTAAACTAAATGAGAAAGAGTACCTTGACAGTCTTATTTCCCATATATCCATTGTTCATAAAACAGTTTCTGGAATATATTGGAAGAAGGAAAAAAACCTGAATAGGCTCAGTAGCTGCTTGATCTATTTAATTCCATAGTATTAAGTTTCATTTTTTCTTGTTCTCCAAAGTAATGTTAATATTAAAATTGAGAAAAACAACATAGTTTTATAAAGTGCTCTGTTATTTTCGCTCTTAAGGGAAAAGAAAATGAAGGAGGGAGGGAAGGTTAGATTTTAGAAACTTAAACATATTAGACTATTCTCATACTCTCTGCTTTTTCTAGATATATATTCCTAGGCACAGAGTAGGCAATCTCTGTTTGCACCATTAAAACAGTTCATACATCAAACTACCAGAAGAGAGAACATACAATACACAGCAAAAAATAATGAAAAGTTTCTTAATGCCCTTCCTGAGACAATAATGTTACCAATTTATTTATTTATTCTCCCCAAAATAACCTATGTATATATGCACTCACTTATCTCTTCTTTTGTTCAAATGACAGCAAAAGAATGTACTGTCCTATATTATACTTTAACACAGTCCTCCTAACTCTGAATTCCATTCATTTTCATTATATTGGCAGCATTCGTGTTAAGTCACATTAAATTGAAAGTAAACTTTAGTACAAGTACTGTTACTTTCATAGGGAGGTGAATATGGATCATATCGAAACAGAATTAGTATTTCCTCAGTACATCTAATGTAGGCATGATATCAGATCTAAAATACTAAGGTTACAAAGAGTATAATTACTTGTAAATGAAAGTGATAACCTCATCTCCTCACATAACTCATTACTATCACCACTTCATAATTATCTGATGTATTTAATTCCATAGTATTAAGTTTCATTTTTTCTTGTTCTCCAAAGTAATGTTAACATTAAAATTGAGAAAAACAACATAGTTTTATAAAGTGCTCTGCCATTTTTGTTCTTATTTTGGTCTTCTCAGATCATTTAAATAATAATAATTATTTGTATAAGAACTAAAGAAAATGAAATTTTGGTGATTTTTATGAATGCAATCTGAAAACTTAAATTTTTAAATGTTTACTTGTAGAATTTCAAGAACCCTATGCTGTTGTCGTACTTCTGGAGAAAGATCTCATTGTAGTTGATCTGACACAAAGCAAGTAAGTTATTTACATATAGATTAACATGAACTATTTTAAAATTCTTTTCATTACAGTTAAATTGAAGAAAGTACATTTTAGATAATTGACTTTTTAGTATTCTTTAGATGGTTAGTTTTCTTTATGTGAAAAATTGTTTTCCCAAAATTACAGAAATATGATTTAGTTAAATGATCAAAACTAATCCAAAGAGAACTGAGAATATTTTCAGATATCTTTAAGACAACACCTGATATTTGGATAGAAGCATTTGAAGACTCAGTACATAAAGTGGATCACATTTCTGACATCTCATTAATAAGCAAAAACAATTGTTACAAAAACTTGCAATTGTTATAAAAAATGTTAACAGACAGATGGCAGCTAGTCTATTGACTGGAATAAAAACTGATTAAATGAAAATGACATGTGATAAGCGGGATCTTGGGGATAGAGAGGATTGGGGTCTTCTTTTACTTTCTATTCTTTTACATTATGTTGTGGACATTTGAAACAAATAGAGGATATTTCTGGAAGAGTGGTGCTCTCAGCTCCCTTATGTTGGCAGTGGACTTGAAATTGATGAACATTGTCTTCAGGCTATACATTTTTATTATAAATGGTGATAGGCATGAAATTAATTTCCCTCAGTGTGTATTCTAGACCCACTGATTTTAATCCCTTATGTCTAAAGAAGAATTTTGTATATTCTTTCCCCTTTACCTGGAACAATCTTTTTTTCCAAATATCTTAGGAATCTCAACTTAGAAATCACTTCCTAATTAAAAAGAAATCTTGGTCAAATATCCTAATACTTCATAGCCCTCATATTCCTTACTTCATATTGACATAGATACAATTTTCCCTTTGTTGTTTAAACATTGTCTCCCTAATAAACAATAGGCTCCATGAGAGGTTGTATGCTCACATGGAATTAGGTTCTCAATAAATTTTTGTTAAATAAATTAGTTTGAATTAAACTTTCAACATAGCTTGTAAATATAAGAGCCAATGTTCTTCTTTATACCAATTTGCCATATATGTCAATAATGTGATGGAGATGTAGGATTTTGACTCTAAGATCATCATAACTGTGAATTCTGGAAAGCCCTACATATCAACATTAAACTTGACAATTTTGTGTAATGTAAGGATTTATATTTCTTCATCTAACAAGTTCTTTTGTAAGTTTTATTAAAATGTATTCTTCTGATCTCCTTGGTGCTCAGCTCTGCTTTGCATGTAATATTTGTTGGTTCTTCATACCTGTCTAGTATCCTCCAAGACTCACTATACTTACCTTTAATACTTCACTTTTCAGTGTGTTTATTAAATTTTTTTCATTGTGGCAAAATATGTGTAACATGAAAGTTGCTATACATGTGTTATGATTCTCATTTCTTTATATGAATTTACATTTAGTTTACAAGTTTTATCTAACATTTTACTTTTTAGCACTATTTTTTCTTTTTTTTCTCATTTTAAAAATGTTTGCTGGGCATGGTAGCACATATCTGTAATCCCAGGTACTTGGGAGGCTGAGGCCTCAGCAACATCGAGGAGCTAAGCAACTCAATGAGACCTTATCTTTAAATAAAATACAAATTAGGATGGAGATGCAGCTCAGTGGTTGAGTTCCCCTGAGTTCAACCCCCGATACCCCCACCAAAAAAATGTTTTATTAGTGTATTATGTAATAATGAGGTTTAATTTTATGTAATCACAGGCATGCATGGAATATAATTTGTTCTATTTCAGTCCCTAGAATTTTTTCCTTTTCCTCCTTTCCTCCCTTCTCCTTTGTTACTCTACTGGTCTAACTTCTATTTATAGCTTTTTAAATTAATGCTTTATACATATGCATAAAGGTGAAATTCACTGTGACAAATTCACATATGTACATAGCATAATTTGTTCAATTTCATTCCACTCCTCCTCCCTTTTCCTCACCCTCAATCCCTTTCTTTTCCACTGATGTCCCTTCCATTTTCATGGGATTCACACATATGATTTTTTTTCCTTATTTTCGGTCTCATTTCCACATATGTGAGAAAATGTTCAACTCTTGATTTTCTGATTCTGGCTTTTATCACTTAGCATCCATTTAACAGAAAATACCATATTTTTATTCTTCTTTATGATTGAGTAAAACTCCATCGTGTGTGTGTGTGTGTGTGTGTGTGTGTGTGTGTGTATACACATCACATTTTCTTTATCCATTCATCTATTGACAGGCACTTGGGCTGGTTCCATAACTTGGATTTTGTGAATGGAGTTGCTATAAACATTGATGAACCTATATTTAGTTTTTTCAGATAAATACTGAGGAGTAGATAGCTTGGTCAAATTCCTAGGTATCTGATCCAATTTGAGTTTGGACTTTTGCTTTTTTAACACATGTGACTTATGTGATATTCCCATTTCATTCACTTTTACATGAAATTTAACATGTCCAAACTGACAGTATATATTCCTTTTAAGTAGATATGTTGAGTATTGAAACAAGTTGTAACTTGGGAGTCCTTTTCAAATCTCTCTCTTACCATTTAATTTCCAACATGAAGGAAAAAATAGGGTGTACAAATTCTTATTCTTGGTTTCTTATTTTCATTTCCACAGCATTGTTTTTACTTTTTCATATAAAAAGTTATAGTAAATTTTTGTTTCTCTCTTCAGTGCCTTGTCAGGAGCCTATCATTGTTACCTCTTGCTATTACCAAATTGTAAGATGTAAGTCTGGAAGACAGATTATTTGTTTTATGTCTAATTCTTTTAATTTATATTTTTTTAGAGAGAAGAGAGAGAGAGAATTTTTTAATATTTATTTTTTAGTTATTGGCGGACACAACATCTTTGTTTGTATGTGGTGCTGAGGATCGAACCCAGGCCGCATGCATGCCAAGCGAGCGCGCTACCGCTTGAGCCACATCCCCAGCCCTTTGTCTAATTCTTCAATCTCAGAAATGTTAATTATAATTTGAAACAGAAATTTTAATCTATCTAGTTTAGCCTACTTGTTCTTTACTATGTTTAACTCCTTTCTACTTGATTTTGTATGTACTGTTATCTTTATCTGGAATATCATACCTTTGCAGCATTTCAGAGTGGTAGAAAGAAAATTCCTGTCAACACACTCCCCATCACATATTACAAACACATATCCACACACTCACTATATTCTCTCATGATTGGATTAAATTCCTAATTAAGTTACTAATAATAAAGAGAAAATTATTTTTAACATCCATCCCCCAATAATAATATTAAATCAGAAGTAGTGTGATCACAGACTTTGAACAGAGGCAGCATAGACTACTACTCATTTCATGTTGTACAGTGCCTGTTACATGAGATGTTTTGAATACATTATAACTACAAGATTTTTTATTTTATTCTGTATTCATTCCTTTTTAAAATTACAGTAGGCTTGAGGAAATTCATTACATGCATAAATCTTCATTCCAGCTCTGTTACTTAGGAAATTATCTTTAAAACATTCACAGATACGCAAACACCTACCATTATGCACATCTTTTATATACTCCTTCAAAAAATTAAAAATTTGCCTATTTATAACCTCCCTTTAGAAAATATCAAATTTTACTGATACTTTAATGTTTGCATATTTTATATAACTATTTATGTGAAATACCCATTTAATATGATTTTTAATGAGTGAACTTTTTGCATATATTCTGTTTAATTCATTTTATCTGTATTATCAAAGATATGCCACTGTGAAATGTTGGCTTCTGAGAAGAAAATCAATTTGAGTACTTTTCTATTTGTATTAATATTACATTTTATAGATGACTGTTTTAAAAAGGCATTTGGTTTGTGTAATTCTTGTATTTTAGTACAAGAAAACAAGTGAAATTTGTAATTAATGTTTAGAGACATTTTATAGCTTACTTTATAAAAAATATTTTTTATAAAATTCTTTTTTATCTTTGCAAAATGACACTAATATATTTTCTTTATCTATTAGTTTTCCTATCTTTGAAAATCCATATCCCATGGACATTCATGAATCACCAGTTACATGCACAGCATATTTTGCCGATTGCCCTCCAGACTTGATTTTAGTACTGTATTCTATAGGAGTCAAGCATAAAAAACAAGGATACAGTAATAAGGTAAAAATTATAAGCAAATTTTCTTATATTCATATCATTTTGACATACTTTTTCCTTTCATTTTCTGACTTTCCATACAAAAGGACTTGAGCTAAATTCTTTTGAAATCAGAATCTGGCATCATAAGTGATATAACTTCTGAAATCCAAATTTTCTGAATTTTACATAGTTTTAAGTCTACAAAAATATAAATTTCTTATACATTAAGTATATAATTATATACAAAGATATTAATATATTTATTAACATACTTGTATGCTATATACTTAAACTAACATTAAAATAAAAATATGTAACCTTTAATTATTTTAGATGAAGGATTATATTTTAAGACATTTGTGTCATTTCTCCCTAGTTTATCATTTATTAAATAATGATTAGGAAAAATAATTATTTAAAGTCATTTGTTAGTAACATTCTAAAACTTATTTTTTTATATATTTACTACAAGATGAAAATATTTGCAATTGTCACAGACTATATATTGTGCTTTCTGTTATTTGCCCAGTTATATTGGGGTGAAAAACTCTAAGAGGCGCTACTTATTTAGCATTATGTTAAAATGGCATCATAAAAGATGGGTAGCACACAGACTATATGATTCATGTAGCAACATTGTATTTGTACAATTAAAAATACTTCTTTTATTTGTTTATATGAATGGTAACATTAACTAAAATATAGTTTTAAAGGAAATAGAATTGTGTGTTTAGAGAGGTGTTTGTTCATTGAAAGAATTAAACGGTAACTTCACATTTCATCCTTTAATATTTTATAGCAATTTAATGTTAAGCAAACCTTTAAAAATATTTTCATTTTAAGTTTCAAAGTCATTTAAACTAAAAAATAAAATTTATGTATTCTTCTTGGACAATCTATTTAGGAGTGGCCAATCAGTGGAGGAGCTTGGAACCTTGGAGCACAGACATATCCAGAAATTATTGTCACTGGGTAAGTAAGATGTTATTTGAGCTGTCAGTTTATAACAAAAATATGTTTGCTGAATCTTGACCCTTTTGGGTAATTGTGCTCTTTGCAGACTAATAGTTTTTTAAGTAAAAATATAAGAAATAGCTTCAATTGAAAGATTTTAATCTTAATGGAAGAAACTACTGGAAACAGAATTGCAACAACCACAAAAAAAAACACTATAAATTATATCAGCAGAAGAACATCAAAGGGTGAATATCAGGAGAGATCAGTCAGGGACGATTTCCTCTGGAAACCATAGAATATTTACATTAGAAATGTCCTTACCCACATTTCTTAATTCCTGCTATGTCCGGGAATCATTGCTTTATATTCCCTATTGAATGGTTTTTTAAAGTGTGCTTCAACTTTATGCTGTTAGTGGGATTGTAAATCAGTATAGCCAGAATGAGTATAAAGGTTCCTCACAAGACTAATAATGGAACCCCCATATGACCTAGCTATACCACTTTCAGTCTTTATCCTAAAGAATTAAAATCATCATGCTATAATGATACATGAATACCTATGTTTGTAATAGCAGAATTCACAATAGCCAAATGATAGAACTAGTTAGTCTAGCTGTCCTTCAGTGGATGAATGGAAAAAGAATGAAATTTTATCATTTGCAGGAAAATGGAACTTGAAGCCACTATGTAAAATGAAATAAGCCAAATGCAGAAAGTTATTGGTTGTATGCTTTCTCTCATATGTGGAAGGTAAAGAGAATAAAGGGAAAAAAAGATGGGTATGATCTCAGAAAAATCAAAGTTAATAGAGAAGAGGAAATGACCCAGAGGGAAGGAGGATCGAGGAACAAGAGGAGTGCTGGAGAGTGATAAAGACCAAATTATATTGTTATATTATGTGCCTGTATAGATATATAACAAGAAATCTCACTATATGTATAATCATAATGCACCAATAAAAATATGGAAAAAATAAGTGTGCTTCAAAACCAGTAGCACCACAAATTTTCTTGCTTTACATGACAACCTACTTCATATTCTAATATTAGGAATGAAAAGAGAGACACAGCTAAAGTTAATCATGAAATCTAGACAATAATAATGAGTTCTGTCAATGGGCAGATATAGTAAAGGTACTTTTCCCCACTAATTATAATCCAAATTCCTGGATGTTATGTGTAAGCCAAACATAAAACAACTAGGAAATCAGACTGGCTAAGGTATCCAAATCCTAAATACAAGTATGCTACTAAATTCCTTATGTCTTCTTTCTGTCTCATATATCCTATAAGTGGAACTAAAGAAGCTGGTAATGTGGAACTGTGAAAGTGCACAGACATGAAACAAATAAATGAAAGCCAGTACTCAAACCAAGGGATATGGAAAGTGGAACATTATTAAGACATAAAACTTTTAAAAAATAATTTCTTTAGACATATAATACAGACACACACACACATAAACACAAATCCACCACATCCTACTTTAAGGAAAGGCCAAGTGGGAAACCTAGGCTTTATCAGGTTATAATGGAGTGTTCCAACTTCCCCAGATTGTCAGAGAAAGCACAGTAGGAATATGTAACTTTCAGCTCCACAGGGCAAAACTTGTCCTTTGTGGTATCAGTGGTGACCACAAGGGAGCCAAAATTCCCGCCATTGTCCAGCAGTAATGAGGAGCCACTACTCCCTACCCCTTGTGTTAGTGGAAGTCAATGAGAGAAGAATGAAGGTAGGGCTGAAAAATGATCTAAGAAAATAATGGCTGAAAATATATCAAATTTAGCAAAAGATGTGAACTTACAGATTTAAAAAGCTGAGTAAACTCCAAGAAATCCATATCAAGATATACCATACTCAAACTTCTAAACCTAAGCACAGAGATAAGAGTCTTGAAAACCACAAGAGAGAAATGACACCTTACATGTGTGAAAGCATATTTCTCATTAGAAACCTTTGGAGCCAAAAGGAAACTTCAGTATTCTTCAAGTACTAGAAGAAGAAAAAAAAAAACCCAAAAACAAGAATCCAGAATCCTAAGCCAAGTGTAGCAGTTTATGCTTGTAGTCCCAGTACTCAGGAGACTGAGGTGGGAGGATTGCTTGGATTCACGATTTCAAGACCAGCCTGAACAATACAGCAAAAACAAAAATAGCATCCTATACCCAGTGAAAATATCAGAAATCAAGACATTCTCAGATGAAGGAAACTAAGAGAATGTATCCAACATGAAACCTACCTTTAAAAAAATTGGCTAAAGGACATTGTTTGCACAGAAAGAAAATGGAAGAAATGGAGGAAAGTTGGAGTATCAAGACAAAAGAAAAAGCCCAGTAAATAAAATTTTGGATAAATACAATAAGCTTTCCTTCTCTTGGGCTTTTAAAAGTATATATAATATATGATGGTCAAAGCATAGATTGTATTAACATTGTCTAATGTGGATCCAAATGTGTACAGGAAATATTTAGGCTGATTATAAGTGGGAAAGGGTGAAAAGGTGTAAAGGGAAATGGAGCTTTTGTATTTCCCTTGACCTAGTAATAAAGACATCTTTGTGTTATGAATATAAAATGTAATGTAAAAGTTGACCACGAAAATTTTAGACAAAGAGATATACTCAAAATGTTATTGGCACATCAAGATGTATGCAATAAAATAATTAAGGTAATCAATAGGAGAGCAGAAAATGAAAACAAAAATAACTTGGGAAAAACAGAAAAGAAAAATAAAAGCAACAGACTTAAGCCTGAACATATCAATATTTACATTAAATATAAAACAGTCTAAATACATCCATTCAAATATACAGATAGGCAGAATGGATTAAAAATCATGACCCGTGTGTGTGTGTGTGTGTGTGTGTGTGTGTGTGTGTGTGTGTGTTTATATTCACTTCAAATGTAATGGTATAGGCAGATTGAGAATAAAAGGATGGAAAAAGTATAAAAAAAAAAGAATCAGTGGAGAATAATGTCAGTCAAGTGGTAGAATAGAAACTCTGGACTTCATTCTCCATAGAGAATACTAACTTTTTAACTAGTGTACAGTCCATACGTTTTTTATGAGAACTCTAGAGTTTGGAAGTTGGAGTACTCCGGGTAAACTCAAAGCCAAGAACAGCACATTGAATTGGGCAAGGAAAGAAGTTTCATTTAGAACTTAGCCTCTCTTCCAAGCTGGCACAGCCAACAATCAGAATAAAAGTGCAACTTACAGTTTTTCTTTCGAAAGTGAAAGAGAAGAATGAAGCATACATCTAGTGTTGGATTTTCGGCAGCTGCTTAAAGAACTGGTTTCTGTTTTACTGGACACAGCATTGATGGCTATGCTTTGGATACCTGGGGGCCACTGAGAACAAAGAGAGTTCATCAGTCTGTTTTAGTATTAAAGAATTTTCAGTACTGCAAACAGATGCTAGAGGTAGTAGATGTATAAGCTTTTGAAAAAATAAAACTGAAAAACCTTTCTGATTAGAAGTTTACAGAAAAGATACATCTTCATGAAAGATTTGAGAGCCCTGCAGAATATCTTTCAGTTTGGGCAGCTCAAGTGACCAGCTAAAGTGGGCAGGGAATCTTAATAGGTAGGGTGTGAATAAAGTGAGGGACTAAGCCTGTGAAGACTGTACTTGTGGGCAGTAGCGGATTGAATTTCCTGCCCCATGAGTGGAATTCTTGGGAGACTCCTGAAATCCAGACTTTCATCAGAGGTTGACAAGTACCAGGCCCTAGGGGTGTGTTGATCTAATTTTTCCAGCGTGGACACCATCCCACAAAACCCTTGAAGCCTGAATAGACCTAAGTGCTACCTGCCAGAACTCCCCTCATAAAACTCTGCAGAAGCTTTACCTTGGGAGTGCACGGATTTGATGTGTATGAACAAAACTCCAACTTCCTAATCTATCCCGCTTCATACTGGTGAGAAGGGAAGCTGAGACTTATTTCAAACAGTTTCAGTCATAGGCTACTTCAACTGGCAGCTCGGAGAACAGCATAAAAACAGGAGGGGTTAACAAACTCCAGCCCAGTCTCCCTCATGCTCCCTTGCTCACTATCTCTCTGTGTGTATCTTCTTGCTGTGCTGATTGGTTCAGAGACACATGCATATTTGTTTCTTTTTTTTCATTTTTAGCATTTTTTAAAAATAGTTATTCCTCCTTGTCTTTTGAGGATTGGGGATCTTTTTGGTTTATATATTTTGGTTTTGTTTTGTGTTGTTTTCATTTGTTTCTCTTTCTCTCTTTTCATCTCCTGCTAAGGAAGGGTCAAATTCAATTGTTCTCTCTTCCTCTCCTCCTTTACTTCACTTCTATTGTTTTTTGCACCCTCCTTATAAATATCACCTGCTACATCACTTTTTTAAAATTATAAACTTTTCCACCTTCCTAGCACATTTTGTTTTCTCCTAATTAACTGTATTTTTACCATCTTTTAGAACTAATTTATTCATATAACTCCTGCCCTCACTATTAATGCTGATGCAGTTATTACTGCTGTAATTGACACCTTCTGTTTAAAACCTGATCTAGTTCATGATTGTTATTTATACAGTTGATAATTGCTGACCCTACCTTTCTCTCTCTCTCTCTCTCTCTCTCTCTCTCTCTCTCTCTCTCTCTCTCTCTCTCACACACACACACACACACACACACACACACACACACACATATTAAAGGATCAAAACAATCATAGCTGGACTTCAGGTCCCACACCTTACATCTATCTAGTCATATATTATTCCTGTTTCTGTGGTAATTAATGTTGTAGATGTCATAGTAGGAATTGAGTATTTACTTTAATGCTGTGTATTGTTTGCATCTTTTGTCACTATTGTTTGTTTCACAAAGTGCTAGGAACTTACAGGGACACTACAACTTCACAGAATGGAAATTCTCCTACTGAACTAAGCTCAACCAAAACACAGCATACATTGCCATCCACACAAATTAACAAGACTCAATCTTCAGCTACACTTCAATACAAAGAATACAAAAATCAACCCAAACTAATTAGACTATGTAATTCCTACCCCATTCATGTTGCTGTGACTATTAATATAGTAGATTACATAGTAAACACTTGCAGTCAAATGCTTATCCAGTTTGTGGTCTTTTAATATTGGTACTGTTGTTGAATACCAACCCCACCATTCCTATATAGGTGGCAATTAGTGTTATAGATATAAAAATAAACACAGACATCTATCTTAAATCTGTGCACCTGTTGCTAACATTAGTGCCACTCCTGGCTCCCCTCCCCAAGAGGGGCTGGAAAAACATTGGGACACTTCAAGATCAAAGAGGAGAAATTCTGCAGGTGAGAAATACATCTCAATCAAGCAATAATATATCTCATCCTACACAAAATCTAACCCTACATTGAGCTCTGACTTTGTCCCAGTTCAGAGAGTTGAGACAAAAGCTCCAAACCAACAAGGACCTAAAGAAAAACAATCACAGCTGGACTTCAGGTCCCACACCTTGATATATATCTATTCATATATCAAAAAGAGAAAAGTCTCATGACAAATAATTACACACAAAAGGACACGCATAATAAAGAGGAAGGGAACTCCGTCTCAACTGATGCCCAAGTTCAAGACCTCTGAAAACAGGAAGAAACAGGCAAACAAATCTTGCTTCCCCAAATTCACAATACCCCAACAAAGGATCCCACTGATATTGATATGGACAAAAATCTCAGATAAAGATTACAAAAAGCTGATTATTAAAATGTTCAAAGAACTAAAATAATATCTAAGGAAAGAATTAAGAGAACAAACATGGGAGATAAATGACCATGACAATAAAGAAACAGAAACAGTTAAAAGAAACCAATCAGAACTCCTAGAAATGAAAGAATCAATCAAATGTAAAATTCACTCAAAAACATCACTAATAGACTACATTTTATAGAAAAACAACCTCAGCTTTTTTTAAATGAAATAAAGTATTTTAATATCATTAACCTCCAACATTAGTATTCCCTTCAAGCATTCAGAATATATATGCAAGAAAATACATGTGTATATTGCTATGTAGAAATATCCATTTTTTATACAATAAAAAACTAGAACTGACAACCTCAGCTTTTAAAGACACAACTTCAGGCCTTGAAGACAGGTTATATTGATCTTGAGTACACAGAATACAATAAAGGGAAAAAATATAGGACATGATCAGAATATGCAAGAACTTTGGGGCAATGTTAAAAGACCAAACTTGAGAAACATTGGTATAGAAGAGAACATGGAGATACAAGCTAAAAGCATTAAGAACATTTCAATGTGATGGCTACAGAAAACTTTCCCTATCAGAAATGAGATAGACATCCATATATAGGAGGCTTATAGGACCCCAAACAGACCTATTGAAATGAGAAGCCCTCCAAGACTTAGCATAATCAAAATTCCCAAAGAAAGGAAGATCAACAGAAGAATAATCCACTAAATGAGAATCAAAACAGTATTAAATAGAGCAAAAATAAAAATTGCAGGAAACCACAAACACATATCCATACTAATACTGAATGTTAATGGTCTCAATGCCCCAATTAAAAGACATAGATTAGCAAAATGGATCAAAAACAAAAAAAGGTCAAAGTGTATGCTGTGCAACAGACTCATCTTGTTGGCAAAGATACCCACAGGCTGAAGGTAAAAGGATGGAAAAAATATTCCACATAAACAAACTCTGAAAATAGGAGTAGCTATTCACATATCTGACAATGCAGATTTCAAGTACAAATTAATCAGAAGAGACAAAGAAGACCACTCTATCCAACAAGAAGATACAAAGAGTAATAATTTGTGTCCCAAATGTCAGCACGTCCAATTATGAAAAAAAATCATGATATTACATCCCAAATAGACCCCCAACACAATAATACTAGATGATTTCAATACACCCTATTACCAATACATGGGTCATCAAAACATAAAATCAATACAGATAGCTTTAATCTAAATAATACTATAAATCAAATGAACCTAATAGTCATATAGAGAATATTTCACCCTAGAACAGCTGGATTTATCTTCCTGTCAGCTGCACATGAAACTTTTTCCAAAATAGATCATATTCTAGGCCACAGAGCAAATCTTATCAAATACAAATAAGGGATGTAATCCTATGCATCCTATTAGAGCATAATGAAATAAACTAGAAATCAACAGGAAGAAAAATAATAGAAAGCACATGGAGATTGAACAGTACTTTCTTAAATGAATAATGGATCAAAGAAATGAGAGTAGAAATTAAGAAATTTTTATAAATGACTAAGAACAGAGATATGACACATCAAAATCTATGGGACAGCATGAAAGCAATTTTAACAGTAAATTTATAGTACTGAGTGCCTACATTAAAAAATTAGAGGGATCTCAAATAAATAAATTTATGTTCCATCTCAAGGGCTTAGAAAAAGAACAAATTATAAAATCAATGAAATTGAGAATAAGAATACATAGAATCAATGTAATGAAGTGTTGGTTCTTTGAAAAGATAAATAAGGTTGATAAACCCTTAGTCAAACTAACCAAAAGAGAGATAAGACTTAAATCAGCAAGATTAGAGGTGAAAAAGGAGATATCAACGTAGAACCTTCTGAAATCCAGAGTATTATCAGAACCATCTTTGAAAATTTATACTCCAATAAGCTGGAAAATCTAGAAAACACATATGCATGCATATATATATATATATATATATATATATATATATATATATGCATGCATATGTGTGTGTCTCTATCTATCTGTCTGTCTCCCTACCCAAATTGAATCAAGGAGACATAGAAAATCTAAACAGACCAATATAAAGTAATGAAACTGAAACGGTAATAAAAAAGTTCACCGATCAAAGAAAAGCCCAGGAGCAAATTATTCTCATCTTAGAGCTACGATACCTGTAAAAAATAAACAATAGCAGTCTTTTTCAAAAATTTCCATGAAATTGAAATGTATAGAACACTCCCAAGTATATTCTATGAAGTATTTATAACCAATACCAAAACCAAACAAAGACTCATCAAGGAAAGAAAATTATAAGCCAATATCCCTGATGAACATAGATGTAAAAATCCTTAATAAAATGTTAGCAAACAACATTCAAAAACACATCAAAAAGATAATACATGATGATCAAGTGGGTTTCATTCCAGAGATACAATATCGGTTCAACATATGCAATTCAATAAATGTAATTCACCCTTTCAAAAGAATTAAGGACAAGTATCACATGGTCATCTCAGTAGGTGCAGGAAAGGCCTTTGATAAAATCAAGTATCCATTCATGTTAAAAATGCTAGAGAAGCTAAGCATCAAAGGAGCTTACCACAACATTGTAATGGCCATTTTGGACAAATATATATCCAACGTCATACTGACTGGAGAAAAACTAAAAGCATTTCTCCAAAATCAAGAACAATACAAATCTGTCCTCTCTCACCACTTCTATTTAACATTGTCTTCTAACATTAGCCAGAGCAATCAGCAAAATAGCAAACCAAAGGGATACAAGTAGGAAGAGAATTCAAACCATCTGTGTTTGCTGATGACATGATCCATGCCTAGAGGACCCCCCAATCCATCAGAAGACTTCTAGAGCTTATAAATTAGTTTATCAAAGTAGCAGAATACAAGATCAATACTTATAAATTAATAGCTTTCCTGTGTTCCAACCATAATTGAGCCAAGGAAGAAATCAGGAAAGCTATTCCATTCACAGTAACCTCCAGAAAATTAAATACTTGGGAATTAATCTATCCAAGGAGGTAAAAGAGCTCTACAATAAAAATTATAGAGAACTGGAAAGAAATTGAAGAAAACCTTAGAGGATAGAAAGTCATCTCTTGTTTTTGGATAGGCAAAATTAATATTATCAAAATGACCATAAGACTAAAAGCAATAGACTCAATGCAATCTCAGTCAACATACTGATGACATTCTTCACAAAATTAGAAAACACAATTTTTAAATTCATTTGGAGGAATAACAGTCCCAGAATAGGCAAAGCAATCAATACCAAGCAAGAAAAGCAAAACAGAAGGCATCAAATACCTTATCTGAAATGATACTATAGAGTTATATTAACAAAAGACAACATGATATTGGCATCAAAATAGACAAAAAGTCCAATTAAACAGAATAGAAGACATAGAGACAAATTTACATACTTAAAGTCATATGATACTTGACAAAGGTGCCGAAAATATATTTTGGAGAAAAGATAGCATTTCTAACAAATGGTGCTGGGAAATCTAGAAAGTTATATGTATAAAAATGAAACTAGACTCCATTCACTCTGCACAAAAGTCAAATCAAGGTGATCAAAGACTTGGGAATTATACCAGAAATCTTGCAACTGTTAGAAGAAAATACAGGGTCAATACTTCATCATATAGGTCCTGGCACCAACTTCCTTAACAAGATACCCAAAGTGCAAGAAACAAAAACAAGCATCAATTAAGTGGGATGTCATCAGACTTAAAAGCTTCTGCTCAGCAAAGGAAATAATTAAGAACATGATGAGCCTACAGAATGGGAGAAATCTTGGCTAACTACTCCTCTGATTGGGAATATATATCTAGAATATATAAATAACTCACAGACCTGAACACCAAAAACAAAACAAAACAAAAAAACCAATAATAACCCAATCAATAAATGACAAAAATAGAAACTACTCAAAAGAACAAACACAAATGGCCAACAAATATATGAGAAAATGTTCAACATCTCTAGCAATCAGGAAATGCAAATCAAAAATACACTAAGAATTCATCTCAACCTAGTTAGAATGGCAACAGTCAATAAAACAAATAATAATAAATGCTGCCAAGGTTGTTGGGGCTACTGCAGACTAGTACAACCACTCTGAAAAACAGTATGGAGAGTCCTCTAAAAACTAGGGATGGAACCACCATATGACCCAGCTATTTTCCCCAAAAGTTCTAAAATTGACATAGTGATACAGCCACCTAAATGTTCATAGCAGCACAATTCATAGCAGCTAAATTATGAAATCAGCCCAGTTATCTGTCAAGAAATTAGTGGATTAAATTTTAACACACACACACACACACACACACACACACACACACACACACACAATGGAATTCTATTCAGCCATAAAGGAGAATGAAATTATGACATTTGCCTGTCAATGGATGGAAATGGAGAATAGTGCATTAAGTGAAATAGGCCAAACTGAGAAACAAAGTTTAAAGGTTTTCTCTCATATGCAGAAGCTAGAGTAAAATAAAGGAAAGGGAAAGGGAAGAATGAATTCTTTTAAAAAATCATGTGCGTATATAAATATACCAAAGGGAATTTCACTTTTATGTATAAATAAAAATAATTAATCAAATATAAATAGATGGGTGAAAGGAAATCTACTAGCATAGAAGAAGGAGAACGGGGAGGGGAGGAAAGATGGGAGGGAAGTGGGGGGATCATGAATTGAAGTTGAATTTTATTTATGAGTTTGTCAGGATGAACACAACTACTATATATAACTATAAAAGTACTTTGTAAAAAGGAGAAGAAAGAAAGAATGGGTCAGATAGCTATTTGAAGAAACAATTGCTGAAACTACTTAAATTGGAGTATAAAAATGCAATGGAAATGGAAAATGAACATTCAAATTTAAGAAACTCCAAGAACCCCACCTAAATGATACAAAAATACACATACTGAGACATTGTAATCATAATATCAAAAGTGAAGAGACAATCTTGAAAGCAGCAAGAAGAAAACTTTTCCTAAGTACCAGGGACCCCCTGCACCATAAGATTATCAGCAGAATATTTTTTGCAGAAAAATTGTAGGGATGATATTTTCAGAATAATGAAGGTAAAAAGGTGACAATTAACAATACTATACCTGATATAACAGTCCTTCAATAATGAAGGAGAAATAAATACCTTCCCAGATAAAGGCTGAAGGGAGTTCATTACCATGAGAGCAGCCTTAAATAATTTTTTAAAAGTTTTTTAAAGAGTTTTCTTTAAGCTGAAATAAAAAATGTTATTAAACAGCCAAAATATGCAGAAGTTCTCTGGTATAAGTAAATTTCTAGACAAAATATATAATACTGTAATATGTAATGTGGTATATAAGTTACTTTTAATATAGATATAGAATTCAAAATAAAAAATGAAGATAACTATATAAAACTGTATTAATGGGTACCAGGTATAAAAAGATGTAATTTCTAACATCAATAACAAAGTTGGTAGAGTTTTTGTATTTAATTGTTATTACAATTTGAAAGTAACTTGGTATAATTAAAAGATGGTTTATATAATCTCAGTAGTAACTATAAGGAAACATGATAGAAGATGTTCAAAAGGAAATGGAAAAGGAATCAAAGTATGCCACTACAAAAACACATGATCATTTGAAATAATGAATGAATTTGATAAATTTCAGCACCCTTTTTTGATAAAAACATCCAAAATGAAATTAGTTCATATGAAAGGGCCATAGCAAACATCATACTCAATGTGAATATCAAAATATCAGAAACAAGATAGATATGCCCATTCTTAACACTTCTATTCAACATAGTTCTAGAAGTCTTAGCCAGAACAAAGACATAAAAGGCATCTGAATAGGAAAGTATTATGTTGGCAGATTAAAATTTATGTGTAGACAACCATAAATATTTCACACATAGACTCTGTTAGAACTAATAAACAAATTCAAAAAAAGTTAAAGGATACAGAATCAACAAAACCAACTATATTTCTGTACACTAATATTAGACAATCAAAAGAGGAAGCTAAAACAATGCCATTTAAGATAGCAGCAAAAAGAATAAAATATTTAAGAACAATTAATGTGGGAGATAAAACTTGTACATTAGAAAGTACAGAACACTCCTGAAAAAATTAGAGAACAAAAATAAATGGGATGACACCCTTGTTTATGAATTTGGAGACTCCTTTTTGAAATGCCCATACTACCCATAGTGCTCTAAAGATTCAATATTAAAACCCCATTGGAGGGATGGATTCAAATTAAAATGCTTCTTCTCAGAAAAGGAAACAATAATGTAAGGAGAGAGTTTACAGATTGGGAGAAAATCTTTACCACATGCACCTCTGATAAAGCATTAATCTCTAGGATATATAAAGAACTCAAAAATCTTAACACCAAAAAAATAACCTAATCAATAAATGGGCTAAGAAACTGAACAGACACTTCACAGAAGAAGAAATATAATCAATCAACAAATATATGAAAAAGTGTTCAACATCTCTAGCAATTAGAGAAATGCAAATCAAAACTACACTAAGATTTCCCTCCTGCAGAATGGCAATCATCAAGAAAAGTCAACAATAAATGTTGGCAAGGATGTGGGGGGAAAAGTACACTCATCCATTGCTGATGGGACTGCAAATTGGTGCAACCACTATCGAAAGCAGTATGGAGATTCCTCAGAAAACTTGGAATGGAACTACCATTTGACCCAGCTATCTCACTCCTTGATTTATACCCAAAGGACTTAAAATCAGCATACTACATTAATGCAGCCATGTCAATGTTTATAGCAGCTCAATTCACAATGGAACCAACCTAGGTGTCCTTCAATAGATGAATGAATAAAGAAAATGTTGTATATATGTTCAATGGCATATTACTCAGCTTTAAAGAAGAATGAAATTATTGAATTTGCTGGTAAATGGATGGAATTGAAAAATATCATGCTAAATGAAATAAGCCAATCCCAAAAAACTAAAAGCTGAATGTTTTTCTCTAATATGCAGATGCTAATTCACAATAAGGTGTGGGCCACTAGAGAAGAATAGCATTACCTTAGATTAGGTAGAGGGAAGTGAAGGGGGGGGGGCTGGAGAAGTGAGGATAGGAATGATAGTAGAATGAAACAGACATTATTACTATATATATATATATATATATATATATATATATATATATATATATATATATATATGATTGCATGACCAATGTAATTCTACAACATGTACACTTAGAAAAATGAGAAATTTTATTGCATCTACGTTTGATATATCAAAGTGCACAAATGCATTCTATTGCCATGTATAACGAATTAAAATAAATTTAAAAATTAAAAAGATAAAAAAAAGTGAAAATGGTCACATTAAAGAAAACAAAACAAAACAAACAAACAAACAAACCCATTGGAGGGGCTGGGGTTGTAGCTCAGTGGTAGAGCTTACCTAGCATGTATGAGCCAGTGATTCAATTCTTCAATTCTCACCATCACATATAAATAAAGGTCTGTCGACAACTAAAATATATATTTATGTATACACACTCATACACACACACACACACACACACACACACACAGAGTTTTTTTTAACACTAACTTTGGGCTGGAGTTATAGCTCAGTGGTAGAGCACTTGCCTAGCACATGCAAGGCATGGGTTCTATCCTCAGCACCATATAAAAATAAATAAATAAAATAAAGGTATTGTGTCCAACAACTAAAAAATTTTTTTGAAAGCCCATTGGAATTCTTTGGAAAAAATATTCAAAAATTCACATTGCATCTCAAAGAATCTCAAGTGACCAGTACAGTCTTCAGAAATTAAAGTTGGAGTTTTCACACTTTCTGATTTTAAAACATTATAAAACTACTGTGCTTAAAGCAGTATAATACTGGTATAAAGAGAGACATACAAAACAATGGAACAGAATAGACAGCCCAGAAATAAACTTCCTCATATAATCATATGATCTTTATCTTAAGTGCCAGGGGTACATGATGGAGAAAGGGTAATCTCCAAAAAATGATCTTTGATCTAGATATTCACATACAAGCAAATGAAGCTGGAACCTTACCTTACATCATGTATAGAAATTAACTCAAAATGGTTTAAAAACCTATACTCAAGATCTAAAACTGAAGAAGCATATAATGAAACATATGGGAATACTTTAATTGGATTTGGAAATGATTTCTTGGATATGATGGCCAAAATACAAAATCACAAATGGACAAATTATACTACCTCAAACTTCTGTGAAGCAAAGAAAACAGAGTGAAAAGGCAACTTTGAATTAGGAGAAGGAATTTGCAAACCATACATCTGAAGGGCTAATATTCATTATGTATAAAGTATTACATTATATATAAAGAGCTACAACTTAGGAGCAAAAACCAAACACTCCACTATGAAAATGGGCAAATGACTTGAACAGACATTTTCTATGTCTGACAAAAATGTACAAATAACTAACAAACATATGAAAAGTTGCTCAGTATAGTTAGGGAAATGCAAGTGAAACCCATAATGAGATAATACCTCATCCACACAGGATGGACACTATCAAAAATAACATAAAACAAGTATTGGCAAGGATGTGAAAAAGTTTCAATCATTTTACACTTTCAGTGGGAATGTAATATGATATAGCTACTATGGAAAGTATAATGGTTTTCACACTTTGTGATTTTAAAATGGTGCTTCTAAAAAATTTAAAAATAGAATTATCTATTAAGTTGATCTGTGGGATACAATAATCCCAATTCTGTATATATCTATCAAAAATAATCAAAAAGAGAATCTTGAAGAAATAGTTGCACATTCACATTTTTTATGTTGTAATTTTGTATTCTTTCCCATTTTTATTGGTTCATTTTAATTTATACATGGTGGGATTTGCTGTTATATGACATTATAATTTGGTCAGTATCATTTCTCAGTATTTCCCCTTTCCCTCCTTTCTTGCCTCTTCCTGGTCCCTTTTCTCTATACTGTATTGATCTCCCTTTGATTTTCATGAGCTCTACCCTCCCACTCTCCCCTTCTTTTTTTTTTTTCTCTCTAGCTTCTACATATGAGAGGAAACACATGACCTTTGACTTTCTGAGTTTGGCTTATTTCACTTAACACTCTCAAGTTACATCCATTTCCCTGAAAATGACATTATTTTATTCTTTATGGCAGAATAAAATGCCATTGCATGTATATATACCACATTTTCTTTATTCATCATCCATTTATGGGTAACTAGGTTGGTTTCATTGTTTTGCTATTGTGAATTGTGCTACTATAAACATGGGTGTGCATGTATTGTTATAGTACAATGAATTTAATTATTTAGGATAAATACCAAAGAGTAGTATAGCTGGCTCATATGGTGGTTTCATTCCTAGTCTTTTGAGGAACCTCCATACTAACTTCAATAGTGGTTGTGCTAATTTACAATCCCATAAATACTAGAAAGTAGTTCCTTTTTCTCCACATCCTCTTCAGTATTTATTATTGTTTGTATTCTTGATGGCTGCCATTTTGACCGGAGTGTGATAAAATCTCAGTGTGGTTATTTGCATTTCTCTAATTGCTAACATTGTTGAACATTTTTTACACATATTTGTTGTCTGTTTGTATTTTTTATTTTGAGAAATGTCTGCTTATTTCATTTGCCTACTTATTAACTGGGCTATTTATTTTTCTTTTTGGTGTTAAGTTTTTAAAATTCTTTTATATTATGCATATTAATCCTCTGCCATAAGAATAGTTAGCAAAGATTTTCTCCCATTCTATAGATTCTCTCTTCACATTCTTTTTTAAAAAATATTTAATTTTTAGTTTTAGGTGGACACAATATCTTTATTTTATTTTTATGTGGTGTTGAGGATCGAACCCAGTGCCTGGTGCATGCCAGGCGAGTGCGCTACCACTTGAGCCACATCCCTAGCTCTCTCTTCACATTCTTAATGTTTTTCTATACTGTGCAGAAGCTTTTTAGTTTGATACCTTCCTGTTAACTGTTGGCATTATTTCCTGAGCTTTATGGGTCCCATTGAGACAGTCATTGTGCCTATATGTTGCAGTTTTGACACTATGTTTTCTTTTAGGAGTTGCATAGTTTTTTTGTCTAATTCCTAGGTCTTTCATCAATTCTGAGTTCACTCTTTTGCAGGTTACAGATAAGGGTCTGGTCTCATTTTTATATACATGGAAAACCAGTTTTCCCAACTCCATTTTTTAAAAAGGCTTTCCTTTCTACACAGTACATTTTTGGCTCCTTTGTCAAGAATCAGATGAATGTCTGTGTGTATTTGTCTGTGTCTTTTGTTTTCTGCCACTACCATGCAGCTTTTTTACTATGGCTCTGTAGTATAATTCGAAATCAAGTATTTTGATGCCTCCAGCATTACTTTTTTGGCTTAGAATTGTTTTAGCTATTCTGTGTCTTTTATTCTTTTTTTTTTAAATTTCCTTTTTAAAATTTTTTTTAATATATGACAACAGAATGCATTACAATTCTTAATACACATATAGAGCACAATTTTTCATATCTCTGATTGTATACACAGTATATTCACACCAATTCGTGAATTCATACCTGTACTTTGGATAATAATGATCATCACATTCCACCATCATTAATAACCCCATGCCCCCTCCCATTCCCTCCAACCCCTGTGCCCTATCTAGAGTTCATCTATTCCTCCCATGCTACCACTCCCTATCCCACTATGAATCAGCCTCCTTATATCAAAGAAAACATTCAACATTTGGTTTTTTGGGATTGTCTCACTTCACTTAGCATTATCTTCTCTAACTCCATCCATTTACCAGCAAATGGCATGATTTTATTCTCTTTTATTGCTGAGTAATATTCCATTGTGTATGTATGTCACATTTTTTATTCATTCATCTATTGAAGGGCATCTAGGTTGGTTCCACAGTCTAGCTGTTGTGAATTGTGCTGCTATAAACATTGATGTGGCTGTGTCCCTGTAGTATGCTGTTTTTACGTCTTTGGGGGTATAAACTGAGGAGAGGGATAGCTGGGTCAATTGGTGGTTCCATTCCCAATTTTCCAAGAAATCTCCCTACCACTTTCCATATTGGCTGCACCAATTTGCAGTCCCTCCAGCAGTGTATGAGTGTACCTTTTCCCCATATCCTTGCCAACAGTTATTGTTGTTTATTTGCATAATAGCTGCCATTCTGACTGGAATGAGAAGGAGTCTTAGAGTGGTTTTGATTTGCATTTCTCTAATTGCTAGTGATGATGAACTTCATGTATTTGTTGATTGATTGTACATCATCTTCTGAGAAGTGTCTCTTCATGTCCTTGGCCCATTTATTGATTGGTTTATTTGCATTTTTGGTGTTTAGCTTTTTGATTTCTTTATATACCCTAGAGATTAGTGCTATATCTGATATGTGAGGGGTAAAGATTTGCTCCCAAGATGTAGGCTTTCTATTCATCTAACTGATTGTTTTCTTTTGCTGAGAAGAAACTTTTTAGTTTGAGTCCATCCCATTTATTGATTCTTGGTTTTAATTCTTGCACCATAGGAATCTTATTAAGGAAGTTGGGACCTAATTCCACCTACTTTTTCTTCTATTAGACTCAGGATTCTAGTTGTATTCCTAAGTCCTTAATGCATTTTGAGTTGAGTTTTGTACATGGTGAGAGATAAGGGTATAATTTCATTTTTTTTTTTTGCATATGGATTTCCAGTTTTCCCAGCACCATTTGTTGAAGAGGCTATCTTTCCTCCAATGCATGTTCTTGGCACCTTTGTCTAATGTAAGATAATTGTAGTTTTGTGGGTTAGTCTCTGTGTCCTCTATTCAGTACCATTGGTCTATCAGTCTGTTTTGGTGCCAATACCATGCTATTTTTGTTACTGTTGTTCTGTTGTATAGTTTAAGGTCTGGTATAGTGATGCCACCTGCTTCACTCTTCCTACTAAGGATTGCTTTAGCTATTCTGGGTCTCTCATTTTGCCAGATGAATTGCTTTTTCTATTTCTATGAGGAATGTCATATTTTGATCGGAATTGCATTAAATCTGTATAGTGCTTTTGGATATATGGTCATTTTGATAATATTAATTCTGCATATCCAAGAGCAAGGTAGATCTTTCCGTCTTCTAAGGTCTTCCTTGATTTCTTTCTTTAAGGTTCTGTAATTTTCATTATAAAGATCTTTCACCTCTTTCGTTAAGTTGATTCCCAAGTATTTTTTTTTTTTAGGCTATTGAGAATGGGATAGTTTTCCTCATTGCCCTTTCTGAGGATTTGTCACTGATATAAGAAATGCCTTTGATTTATGGGTGTTGATTTTATATCCTGCTACTTTGCTGAATTTATTTACTAGTTCTAGAAATTTTCTGATGGAACTTTTACGGTCCTCTAGGTATAGAATCATATCATCAGAAAATAGTACCAATTTGAGTTCTTCTGCCTAGTTAGTTCTTGTCTGGGTCTTTTATTCTTTCAAATAAATTTTGGACTGTTGTTTTTCTCGTTCCATGAAGAATTGCATTGGTATTTTGATGGGGATTGCATTGAATCTGTATATTGCTTTTGAGAGTATGGCCATTTTAACCATATTAATTCTGCCTATTTGTGAATGTGGGGGATTTTTCCATCTTCTTAAGGTCTTCTTCAATTTCTTTCTTGCATTTTCGATGTTTTCCACTGCACAGGCCTTTCACTTCCTTGGTTAGACTTATTCCTGTGTGTTTTTTAGGTTATTGTAAATGGAATTATTTTCCTAATTTCTTTATCAGCAGACTCATTATTTTTTTAATATTTATTTTTTAGTTGTAGTTGGACACAATATCTTTATTTTATTTTTATGTGGTGCCAAGGATTGAACCCAGAGCCGCCCACATGCTAGATTCCTCCTATCTATACTTTCTTCAGTATTTTTATCATATGGTGCTTAATTTTGTCAAAAGACTTTCTCTACATGCTAGGCGAGTGCTCTACCGCTGAGCCACAATCCCAGCCCCAGACACATTGTTGACATAAGGAAAACTATTGATTTTTGTATGTTGATGTGTAACCTGCTTCTTTGCCAAATTTGTTTATTAGCTCTAGAGGTCTTTTGGTGGAGCTTTTTGGATCTTGTAAGCATAGTCATATCAGGTGTAAAAAGTGATAATTTGACTTCTTCATTTCTTATGTTTATCTGTTTTATTTTCTTTCCTTACCTAATTGCTCTGGCTAGAATTTCTAGTATGAGTAGGATTGGTCAGAGTGGGTGTCCTTGTCTTGTTCCAAATTTTAAAGGAAATGCTTTCAGTTTTTCACCATTCACTATGAATGCTTTGAGTTTTTCATATATTCCCTTCATGGTATTGAAGCAGATTCCTCCTATCTCTCCAATCTTCTTAATATATTTTTAATATGATATGCTAATATTTTATTAAAGATTTCTTTACTTGAGTTCATCAGGAATGTTGGCCTATAATTTTCTTTCCTTGATATCACCTTTTCTGGAGTTGATATGAGCATGACAGTGGTTTCATAGAATGAATTTGTAAATGTTCCAACCCATTCCATTTTTTGGAATAATTTGAGGAGCATTAGTGTTAGGTTTTCTTTAAAGGATTGATAGAATTCAGCTGAGCATTCACCTGGTCCTGGGCTTTTTTTGTTGGAAGAATTTTTATTACTTCTTCTAGCTCATTGCTAATTATTGGTCTGTTTAGGTGTTCTATGTCCTCTTTATTCAATATTGGCAGGTCATATGTGTCTACAAATATATCCATTTCTTCTAAGTTTCACAATTTATTAGAATATAACTTTCAACATAGTCCCTAATGATCCCCTGCATTTCTATGTTGTCTTTGATGATTTCTCCCTTTTTATCTCTAATTTTATTAATTTGTGTCTTTTTTCTCTTTTAATTAATTTGGTTAAGGTCTTAGCATCTTGTTTATATTTTCAAAGAACCAACTCTTTGTTTCATTGATCTTTTGTAGTTTTTTTAATTCTTAAATTCTCAGTATTTTTTTATTCTCAAATTCATTGATTTTGGGCTCTGATCTACTTCTTTTGAAATTGGTTTGTTCTTCTTTTTCAATGGTCTTGAGATGCATGATTAGGTTGTTTATTTGGGATCTTTGTGATTTTCCTGTGTAGGCACTCAAAACTTTAAACTTTCCTCTTAAAACTGTCTTCATAGTGTCCCAGAGTTTCTGAAAAGTTGTATCACTATTCTTGTTTGATAAGAATTTTTCAATTTCTCCCTGATTATTTTCTATCACCCATTCATCATTCAAAAGTGTATTTTTTTAACCTCTGTGTATTTATATAGTTTTTTTAGGGTCAGTGTGTACACATGCACCCACTTGATTTCTAATTTCATTGATTGTGATCAGATATGATACAAACAAATCAATTATTTTATATTTGGTAAGAGTTTTTTTGTGGCTTAAAATATGATATATTTTAAAGAAGCTTCCTTGAGCCAATGAGAAGAAAATATATTCAAATGTTATTAGGTGAAGTATTTCATAGATATCTGTTACATCCATTTGATCTATAATATTTTATGGATCTAAATAGATTTTACCAAGTTTATTTCTGGATAACCTATGTATTGGTAAGAGAGGTGAGTTGAAATCACTCCATATTATTGTACTAGGGTCTGAGTCTTTAATTTGAAGAGTGTCTGTTTTATGTGATTAGGTGCACCAATATTTGGAGCATTAATTATTAATTATTTATACTGTTATATCTTCTTGTTAATTTTCCCCATGACTTATATGAAGTAACCTTCTTTGTCTCCTCCATTCTGTGTAAGTGCTTGATAAAAATAAACCTAAAATTTCATACTCAGCAAAAATATCCTAATATGAAGGCAATTTTTTTCACACAAAATTTTCCTGCACATAAAGTCTGAAATGTGTGAAAGTAATTTTTTTTTGCTAGCAGAACTGCACTAATTAAAAAAACACACTAAGCATGGTGCTTCAGAAAGAAGCTAATGGAACATAAGAAATGCAGAAGTAAATTGAGAAGAATGGAAAAAAGTAAATTTAGGAATAAAACTACATAAATATTAACTTTTTAAAAATAATAGCAATACTGTGTTTTAATACATAGTATTAGAATATCTTCTAATAGTTTTTATAATGTGATATAAAAGGAAAACATATAATGATAGCCAAAAAGGTGAAAATGAGGAAATTGAGATAAAATCTTTAACATTCTTGCTTTAACTGGCATATTACCTAGTTTTGTGTCACTGTAACAAAATTCTTAAGATAATCACCTTAAAAAGAGGAAAGATTTATTTTGACTCACAATTTCAGAGGTTTCAGTCTATAGCTACTTTGGCCCTATTTCCTTTGGGGCTATAAGGCAGCAAATTAGGTTAGAAATGTGAGGTAGAACACAATTGCTCACTTCATAACCATTTGGGAAGCATTTAGGACCAGGATCTCAATATCCCCTTCAAGAGTATGCCTCCACCTTCCCGTGACTGGAAGACTTCCCACAAGTCTCCACCATTAAGGTTCCACCAACTCCCATTAGCACACAGGCTAGGGACAAACCTTTTTAACACATGGGCCTTTGAGGGCCACCAATACAAATCATAGCATTTGGGAAGATATGAAAGTAATAATTCAATTTGAATTTTAAGATATTTAAGTAAAAATTTTGTAATATGTACGGTAACCACTAAAAATAGCATAAGAATATATTACTTAAAGAAAATAGAACAACATTTTAAAAAGTGATTACTGCTTAAATGGTAAAAAAAGTGAGAAAAAAGGAGATATAATAGGTTAGATGATTAGAATATTATTGTGGGATTAGTAGATTTAAATCCAAACATATCAATGATAAATATGATTTGATTGATCTCCAAGCCATTTGCAGGAGACAAATATGTGTATTCAGAAAATGTGAAAGTTAATGGAGTAAAAAATAATACCATTTAAACAATTGCAAGTGTTGGTATAACTTTGCTTATCTCAGATAAGATAATATGTATTAGTTTTCTATTTCTATATAACAAATCACCATGAACTTTAGCAACTTAATACCCATTTATTAGTTCACAGTTCTATAGGCACAAATGGCACTGTGTGACTGAGATCTTTGTCAAGTAACCATGAGATTGATATCAAGAGGTCAGCCAGGCTAAGCTGCAACCAGAGGCTCTAAAGGAAAATCTACTTCCAAACTCATTCTCTTTATAGGCACAATTTAGTTTCTTAGGTTTATAAGACTGAGGTCTCCATTTCCTTGCTGGCTGTTAATTATGCTATTCTTGGCTTCTAGAAATTACCTGAATTCTTTTCCACATTTCCCCTTCCATCTGGCAGCACCTGTATATCTAGGGCTTCTACTGCTTTGAATATCAGACTTCCTCTGCCTTTGACCTTGAGGTCTATATTCCACAGAATTCAGGTGATATGTAAGACCCATACAGTTAGTCTTCCTTTCATAAAGCAAACATAACCTAGGGACTTATATAGTCCTTAACATATTTGTATCTCCAGAGATAATATAGAATATGTATTCTAAGAGGCAGGAATTTGGGGAAACGTCTTAGATTTCAGCCTACCAAAGTAAACTTTTAAATCAGTATGAATCTGGGCATGGGGCGCAGGCCTGTAATCCCACCAGCTCAGGAAGCTGAGACAGGAGGATTGTGAGTTCAAAGCCAGCCTCAGCAACAGTGAAGAGGCACTATCTCTAAATAAAATACAAAATAGGGCTGGAGATGTGGCTCAGGGGTTGAGTGCCCCTGAGTTCAATACCCAGGACCCCTACACCACCAAAAAAGAATCAGTGTGAAAAATAAAAAAGTGAATAAAAGTTTTATTCACTTGCAAAATAGTGAAAGGGTGAATCCACTAGAATTCTAAGGACAGAGCTTCAAAAAATACACAATGTAAGAATCGACAGAAAAGAGAAAAATACAAAACTGCAACAAATTAGGGAAATTATTGCAAACCTTTTTGTTAGTGTTTTTAAAATCTGAGAAAAAATCCACAGTAATAAAGTTTTTAATGTCATAATTAATAAACCTAACCTAATATGTTTAGGATATTGCACTATACATATGCTTATTGTCTTCAAGCACACATGGGTCATACTCCAAAATTGATTATGCTGGGCCATAAAACAAGTGTCAATGTCAAAGAATTGGAATGGAACTTAGAAACAAAAGGCAAAAATATACAAAGAAAATGCATGATTTTTGGAAATCAAGTAATTTACCCCCAACTTAGGGATTGATGAAGAAATCACAATGGAAAACATTGAAATATCTCCAACTGAAAGACAGTTATATACAATATATCATTACATTTGGATGCATTTAAGACAATGTTTAGAGATAAACTTATAACCATAATGGTATATGTAATTGTATGTGTTAATAATTAAAATTGAATTATTATCTATCTCAAGTTAAAAATGGCAAGTAATAAAACATGTAAAAATAAAAATAACAGCATTAAGAACAGAATAAATAAATAGAAATCAAATGTAAAATAGCAAGGATCAACAATGTTAAAATTGGTTTATGAAAGTAAATAATAAAGTTAATAAAGACTTTGCTAGGTTGAGAAGAAAGAATAGAAGAAATAAAGTATTAATTTCAGGAATAAAAAAGAGTGTATCACTAAAGTCACAACATCAATTGAAACAAAAGAGTGTATTTATGACCAACATACTAGTCAAATTTAAGAGATAAAATACTTAAAGGAGATAAAACTGGTACTAGAAGAAATAGAAAATTGAAATAATAGATCTATTAAAGTAATTGAATTAAAATGTAAAAATTTCCATAAGAACACTTCTGGACCCAGGTATTTTTGCTGTGGAATTCATTTGCATATTTAAGGGAAAAATTATCAATCATTCATGAAATCTTCCAGATAATCTAAAAAAGGGAACATTTCCCAACTCTTTTCTACAAGGTTATCAGATGATTGATGCCAAAACCTGGTAAAAGACATCACATAAAAGGAAATTTGTTAGCAATTTCTTTCATGAGTATAAATATAAATCCTACATGTTAGGCAATAGAATTTATTGATATATAAAAAGGGTAATATTTCAAAATCAAGTTGGCTTTATTCTAGGAATGACAGACTTATTTAATGTTGAGAAAATCAATCAATATACCTCACCACATGGAGTAAGTAAATTTGAGAAATTCATCATATAATGAGAATTAGATAAAAAATAGCATCTATTCATGGTAAAACCACTCAACAACTCAGAATAGAAGGAAAGTCTGTAGTCTCAAAAAAAGGAAATGAACAAATTCCTAACCACATACATGTTACCAGATTGAGTCATGAAAAAATAGAATGCCTGAGAAGACTTAAATGACTATGAAGGTGGAAACAGTAATTAAAATTCTTTCATCTTAAAAAAAGTAAGGACCTGATAGCATTACTGCTATATTCTACAAAGCATTTAAAGAACTATTTCCAATTCTTCTTAAACTATTTTTAAAAATTGGATAAAATTTTGCCAACCTCTTTTTATTAGATCAGAATTACTCTGAGGCCAAAACCATCTAGGGACACACAATGAAAGCTGTAGACCAATATCCTTGATGAACATAGATAAAAAAATCTTTTTTCAATGAAATACTGAAATCCAATAGCATGTTGAGAAGATTATTTACTGTGATCTAATGGAATTCAATCCAGGAATGCAAGGATGGTTCAGCATACACAAATCAGTAAATATACCACATCAACATAGTAAAGGACAAAACCCATGTGATCTCAATAGATGCAAAAAAAGGTATATAATTCAACATCCCTTCATGATAAAAATGCTGAACACATTATGTATTCATTATGAAAGGAATATACATCCACATAATGGACCCCATATATAAATAAGTCAGTTAAAATACTGAATGGGGGAAAAACAGAAAGATTTCTCTGTAAGATCTGGAATGACACAAGGATTCCCCTTTTATCTCTGCTATTCAACATGGTAATTATGACAGTTGTAGCCAGAAAAGTCAAGAGAAAGAATAAAGGGCATCCAAATTGGAAAAGTTACATTGTTGCTTTAAAAATGACATGGTCTTATGTCAAGAAAACTTTTAGAACTCCACTGAGAAATGATCAGAATAAATGAATTCAGCAAAGTTTCAGGATACAAAATCAACATACAAAAATCAGTAGTGTTGATATATGCCTATGGCAAAATATCTGAAATTGATATCAAGAAAGCAGTACCATGTATAGTAGACAAAAAAAAAATACCTAAGAATAAACTTAACCAGAGGTAAAAGAGCTATGTAATGAAAAGTACAAAATATTGATTAAAGGAATTGAAGAAGACACCAAAAATGGAAAGTAACCCTATATTCATGGATTGGAAGAATCAATATTATTAAATTATTCATGCTACACAAAGCAATCTATAGAGTCAATGTATGCAATCCCTACCAAAACACCAATAACATTTTTTATACAACTAAAAAAAATTCTAAAATATATATGGGGCTGCAGTTGTGGCTCAGCGGTAGAGCGCTCATCTTGCACGTGCAAGACCCTGGGTTCAATCCTCAGTACCACATAAAAATAAATAAATGAAATAAAGATATTGTGTCCAACTACAACTGAAAATAAATATTAAAAAAAATAAAATAAAAATATATATGAAACAATAAGGGACTGGGGATATAGCTCAGTTGGTAGAGTGCTTGCTTCATATATGGAATAACAATAACAACAGAAAAAACTCCACATGACCAAAACAATATAAGCAAAACACAAAGCAGGAGAAGTTATTTTACCTAACTTCAAAATATACTACAAAGCTACGATAATCAAAACTGCACACTGGGTGGCATAAACAACAAACACACAAACCAATGGAACAGAATAGAAAGCCCAGAAATAAACTGGTATATCTATAGTCAATTGATTTTCAACAAAGAGGCTAAAAACATGCACTGGATAAAGAATAGTCTTTTCAATAAATCATATTCAGAAGAGTAGATAACTACATGCAGAAGAATGAAATGAGATCTCCTCAAAAAATCAAGTCAAAATGAGTCATAAATCAAATTGAAACTAATAGAAGAAAAATATAGAAAATTCTTCAGGACATTGGAATGGACAGAATTTTTTCTCAAACAAGATACAAAACACATAGGAAACAAAAATAAATGAGATTATATCAAAGTAATAAACTTATATATAACAAAAGAAAAAAATCAAAAAATGAAAGGACAACCTAGAGAAGAGGACAAAATTTTGTAAACTGTAAATCCCACAAGTGGTTGATATTTAAAATATATAAGGAATTTGGGGGGCTGGGGATATGGCTCAAGTAGTAGCGCGCTCACCTGTCATGCGTGAGGCACTGGGTTCAATCCTCAGCACCACATAAAAATAAAATAAAGATATTGTGTCTACCTAAAAGCTAAAAAAATAAATATTTTTTTAAAAATATATAAGAAATTTTTAAAAACAAAAAAGCAAATAGCCTGATTTAAAAATGGAAATAGACATAAACAGACATTTCTCAAAGAAGACATTCAAATGGTCAAGATATATATGAAAAAATATTCAGTATATTAGCCATCAGGGAAATTCAAATCAAAATCACAATGATATCTCACTCCAGTATGAATGGCTATTATTGAAAAGACAAAGGATAACAAGTATGGCAAGGATGTAGAGAAAAGAAAACCCTTGCACACTATTGTGGGAATATAAATGAATACATCCATTATGGAAAACACTATGAAAGTGCCTCAAAAATTTAAAAATAGACTATCAAATAATCCAAAAATCCCCTTACATGGTACATATCCAAGGAAATGAAATCAGAATGTTGAAACAACATCTGCACACCTGTGTGCATTGTTGCAATATTCATAGTCACTAAGAAATGGAAAAAACAATCTAAATGTTCATTACCTGCTGAATGGATAAAGAAAATGTGGTACATATAATCCTTAAAAAATTATGAATTCTTGTTATTTGTGACAATATGGTTAGAACTAGAGATCATAATGTTAAGTGAGATAAACTGTGCACATAAAAACAGTATTACATGTTCTCATTCAATGTGGAATCTTTTTAAAAAGCTGATCTCCTGGAAGTTGGGAGTAGATGGTGGTTACCAGAGGTTGAGAAGAGAATATTGTAGGAAAAGGTACTTGATAAATGGGTACCAATTTACTGTGTGGAAGAAAAAGTTTTGGTATGCTATTGCACAGTAGGATGACTACAGAGAATGGTAAAATACCGTATAAAACACAAAGATGGAAGAAAGTCTTTTCAATATTTTTCCCATGAAGAAATGATACTTGAAGACATAGATATATTTACCTGATTTAAACATTATAAAATGTATAATTGTATCAGAACATCACAAAGTAACACATAAAAATTTATCAGTTAAAAAATAAATTTAATTAATAGGTTTTAAAAACACAATGATAAATTAGAAAAGAACAAGTTTTTGGAAGCTCATACATTGCTAGTGAAAATGTAAAATGGTACATCTGCTACAGAAAACAATTTGACATCTCCTCAAAAAGTGAAATTGAATTCCCATTTTGACCCAGCAATTTCACTTTTAGGTATATATTCATAATATAGATGCTTCTTAACTTACCATGGAAAGGTATCCTAATAAACCCATCATAAATTGAAAATATTATAAATCAAAAATGCATTTATTAAACCTAACCTACTAAACAGTACAGAAGAGAGTGTTGTTTATTCTCTTGATTGAGTGGCTGACTGGGAACTGCAGCTAGCTGTCATTGCTCAGCAATGGGAAAGAGTATTTTATCACTAGCCCAGGAAAAGATCAAAATTAAAAATTTAATGTATGATTTCTATGAAGTGCATGTCACCTTTGAGCCACTGTAAAGTCAAAAAAATTTAAATCAGGGACCATGTGTAATTGAAAGTAGTTGTTTAAGCCAAAAGTTGTATGTGAATGTTCACAGTAGCTGTAACTAGTGGTCAAAAGGTGGAAACAATACAAATGCCCATCAACTGATGAATGGATAAACAAAATGCATATCATATGCATATATTCATATGCAATGAATATAATTCAGATATAAAAAGGAATGAACTTTGAATTCATGCTGAAATATGCATGAACTTTGAAAACATTTTTACTAAGTAAAAGAAACCATATACAAAAAGTCACATAATGTATATGAAATAACAAAAATAGACAAATCCTTAGAGATAGTAAATACTTCATTTAGTTTGCATATTAATATTCTAGTATTGGGACTTGAACCCAGGGTCTCATATGAGAGGTAGCTACTCTGTCACTTAACCCTATCACAGCTCTTTTTATTTTATTTTGAGATGGTAATGCTAAGCTGTCCAGGTGGTTCTTAAAACTCCTAATCCTCCTGCCACAGCTTCCTTCCCACTAATAGGGATTACAGGCATCCACCATGATATCTGGCACTTTGCTAATATTTTGTTGACAATTTTTATGCCTATTTTTTTCACATTACCTTTATTTTATTTGTCTATTTTTATATGGTACCGGGGATCGAACTCAATGCCTCATGCATGCTAGGCAAGCATTCTGCCACTGAGCCACAACTCTGGCCCCTTTTATGCCTATGTTTGTGAGGGATATTGGTGTTTAATTTTCTTTCCTTGTAAATATTTTCCCCTGGTTTAGTTTGAGGATAATGCTGATTTCATTGAATGAACTAGAAAGTATTCTATACTTTAAAATGGTACATCTCCTGTTTTGTAAATGAGTTTTTTAAAAATTGTGATAGTCATCATTATCCAAAGTACATGTATGAAGACATGAATTGGTGTGAGTAGACTTGGTATAAACCAGAATATGAAAAAATTGTGTTCTATATGTGTAATGGGAATTATAATATATTCCACTGTCAATTAAATTTTTAAAAATTAATTAAAAATAGCAATACAATAAAATTTTTTATTTTCTTTCAGTTATACATGATAGTAGAATGTATTTTGACATATTATACACACATGGAATGTAACTTCTCATTTTTGTAGTTGTACATGATGTGGAGTTACACTGGTCATGTATTCATAAATGAATATAGGAAAGTTATGTCCTATTCATTCTACTGTATTTCCCATTCCCCCTCCCTTTCCCAAACTTCCCCTTTTCCAACTGGGTGAACCTCCTCTGTCCATGGACCCCACCACCTATTTTGAGTCAGCATCCTTATATCAGAGATGATATTAGGCCTTTGGTGTTTGGGGATTGGCTTAAAGCTGGGAATTTATGAGGTTAATGAATTTTTACAGAATTGACATTACATTATTTATTAATGAGTCATGACTCAATTTTAAATAGGCTTAGTGATTTGTTTTCATATTTCGCTAATTTCAAAACTATCTGTTATCTTTTTCATTGAATAGAAGCAATTTTACTTAAGAATATCATTCATTTTCCATAGGCCATTTTAAACTGCTATCACAAATAAAGTCTTACAGTAAAATCTAAGGAATTGTTCTTTGTTCAACCTTTAGATTTTGGTATATTAGTTAAAAAATAAACTATTGTTTTGAGTTTAGAAATGATTGATTGATTTTCATTGATTTTCATTAGAATTGTATTTTAAAATAAAAAAATTAATAACAGTAACTCAAATCTTTATACATTTGGAGTGATGATGATTTTTTTATGTGGTGTACTTTAATTAATACTATTTTTTTTATCTAGTCATGCAGATGGATCAATAAAATTTTGGGATGCTTCTGCAAGTAAGTTTTAAGTTTATACCTATATAATCGAAAACACTTGGATAATATTTACTTGTAGCATTCACCACTTTTTAGTTTGGACAGCTAACATTTAAGTAATATTTTTAGCCTAAATGTATGGCTGTTACAAAGATCTATTTCCTATATTGTTAGATCATTTAAAATTATATATATATATATATATATATATATATATATATATATATATATATTGCTCTTTTCTATAATAGAGAGCAAATAGAACTAAGTCACTCTGTCAGCAATCTATTTTATTTACAAAGGGCATAGTGCACCAGAAAATAATATCAAACTTTTGTCACATTAACTGTATTGAAGGAATTTCCTTTGCCTCCTTGGTTGTTTGGTCTTGGACAAGTGCTTTTATCCCTCTAGCCTTGACTTTTCATTTCCACTCATTTACTAAGTCCTGTGGAAATCAAAGTAAATTATTTGATAATAGTAAAAATTTTTTATAAATTCTTGAAAATGTGTAATTTAGAAATAAATAGTGTTATGCTCAATGTTGAAGGACATGCAAATATCCTTAATTCTTCAATATGCCCATTTTCTTTAGAAAATTTACACTCCTAAGAAAAGACAAATGCACGTACATAAATCAAGGCAAAACAAATAACAATTGTAAATGTAGTACAACCCAAATTCTATTTTTATCAGAAATAGCAGAGATTAACTTGGACCTAGTAGATCCAGGAACTACATTTTAATGGAGTAACAATTGATATGAATTTTTGAAAGACAATTAATATTTTAATAGGAATAGAATGAGATGAATAAATTGATAATGATTCTAAGTTCCTGAGCATGTGCAATTCAGGAAAATGTAGTTAACTCTAGGAAATAAAGAACATGAAAGGTTTTGAGGCCTGAATTTTGCAGTAACACCTGAAAATCCAAATTTCTAGCTGATAGAACAAACAGAAATGGAAACTAATGAAAAAGCAGCATAAAAGTTATATTTGAAGCTATAGAAATGAAGAGCCTTTGAGGCAGACTATAATAAACAGAAAAAAGCAAAGGACAAAGTTGATTCTTGATTCTCTTATACACATGGTTGAGTCCTGCAGCAATCAAGCAAACCATCAGCATTAGAAAAAGATTAAAAGATCTAAAGCCTTGGATTCTGAGCCTCTTTCTGACTTCTCATAATAAAGAGCAAGTGATTTAAGTGAATCTCAAAAGGGCAACAGATTTTCTTTTGAAGAATCTTTTCATGCAAATCTGAGTTTATTCCTGGAACAAAATTAATGCATAGTCATTCCTTAGCTTCTAAAATGAAAGAGGACCCTTTAACTCTGCAGCTATTAGAAGGCATAGCACCCCTTAGCATGCATAATAATGTTAAGAAGTTAATTTTAATAAAACACTATTTTTATTACATCCATTGCCAATTTAGAAACTATTTTAGTTTTATATTGTTTAAAGAGATCATTTACAGAATAATGTAAAAAGAAAAATAATCTGACATGCTGTATAACTTTCATCCAGATTTCCCAAATTTCAGTTTGTCCTACATATGTTTCCCCACCCCAGTCTATCTTACTTTCTTTCCCTTTTCCCCTCCTTCTCTCCCTCTCCTTTTCTTCTTCTTCTTTTTCATTCTCCTTCTACGGTTCTGTCACACTGATATATATATAAACAAAAGATGCACATATAATATGTATCTAGCTTTTTAAAACCATTTGAGAGTTGACACCATGTTCTTCTAATGCTACATACCTAAATACACAAATAAGGGTATTATTTTCTATAACCTAAATAGAGTTATCAAAACCAGACTACTTCTGATATAAAGCTATTATTTCATAATCTTCAGATCTTATTAAACTTTTGCCATTTTTCCAAATAATATCCTTTATAAAAAAAAAGAAATTCTAGGATAGTATTTAGTTATTTAGTATTTAGTTAGGATAGTATTTAGTTATCAATATATATTGAGTCTTTATTTCATGACATTGATATTTTTTAGTTCAGGACAGTTACAAAAGAAGAATCACCTTCAATTTGGTTTTGACTAATGCTTCTGATGATTAAATTTAGATTGTGCACTTTGTGAAAGAATTCTTGATTTTTTGAGATTTTTGTCAGAAAACAGTTGTAACTTCAGATGGGTTGTTATCATGTTCTCAAATGGAAAAATATTTCCCCCAAAATATTCTTGAAAACAATTCCCAAATCCAAAGCTTATTAGATAATATTTTATCCTTTTTTGATGCAGAGTCATTCAGAAGAACTCTTTCTTAAAATAATTACAGATTCTTTGATTTCCAAATATTGCTGGCTGGTAAATTACAGTGTTTCTCATCCAGCAGAAGTAACTTTTTTTTTTTTTTTGAGTGCAAGTGCATTAAACACTTTGGGGTAGCATCAATCATTTTTGTAGCAATCAAAAGGGAATATTATGAAAAAAGATTGATGACTCTCCTGTAGGAGAGAATTATATTCAGTATTTCCATTGTAAAATTTCTTTACCACACTTTCAGTCAAGAAGGATAAAAAATACCTATGTCGTAGGACTTTTCTTGGCAAATACATATTGCTTGATAGATGGTGATGCTCAAAGAATGTTCCCCCTTCCCCCATGGTCTCCTTCCCAGTACTATAGTGATATGAGAATGAATGTAATGTAATTTTCCTTACTTGGGTTTCTTGTGGTCTAATAAATATTGAATAAGCTTTAACAATATCCTAATTAGAAAGTAACTGTGTTTCAATGTCTTGCAGTAACTCTGCAGATGTTGTACAAGCTAAAAACTTCAAAAGTCTTTGAAAAACAGAAGGCAGGAGAAGGCAAACAAACATGTGAAATTGTAGAGGAAGATCCATATGCCATTCAGATGATTTACTGGTGTCCAGAGAGCAGAATATTTTGTGTATCAGGAGTCTCTGCCTATGTCATAATTTATAAATTCAGCAGACATGAAATTACAACAGAAATAGTGGTAAGTTATTATTTAAAGTTTAACTTTTGCACTTTCAGTTGTTAAAAGAAAGCAATTATCAGATTTGGGCTACTTCTTGGTATGGTTTTAAGCCATCAAGAGTGTATAGTATGTGGGGCTAGGGTCATGGCTCAGCCATAGAGTGCTCGCCTAGCATGTACGAGGCTCTAGGTTTATTCCTCAGCACCACATAAAAGTAAATAAATAAAATGAAGGTATTGAGTCCAACTACAACTAAAAAATAAATATTTTTAAAAGTGTGTATAGCATGTGACTACTAATAATTCATAATGTAATTCAGAATTCAGAATTTTATTACTTAATATAACATGGCTTAGTTTAAAATTACAGAACAGTTCTCTATCAAAATTTAATTACTTTCTTTCTGTGTCAAAATGAGCTTAGTATTTTAAGGTAATCTTGCTATTAAAAATGATATGGTTCTCATTTTCCTCAATGATTTCTCTAATTGCTGTTATAAATATATAAAATGTAGTATGCTGATTTTAAATCCTTTGGGTATACCCAAGGAGTGAGATAACTGGGTCAAATGGTGCTTCCATTCCAAGTTTTCTGCGGAATCTCCATACTGCTTTCCAAAGTATTACACTAGTTTGCAGTTTCATAAGCAATATATAAGTGTACCCTTTTCCCCACATTCTCACCAACATTTATTGTTACTTGTATTCTTGTTACTTGTATAATTGCCATTCTGACTAGAGTGAGATGGAATCCCAGTATGGCTTTAATTTGTATTTCTCAAATTGCTATAGATGTTGAACATGTCTTCATATATTTGTTCTTTTCAGAAGTGTCTGTTTAGTTCCTTTGCCCATTTATTGATTGGGTTATTTGGTTTTTTGAGCTCTTTGTATAACCTGGATATTAATGCTCTATCTGAGGAGCAAGCAGCACAGATTTTCTGCCATTCTGTTGGCTCTCTACAGGCTCTTGATTGCTTCCATGTGTGAAGAAGCTTTTTAGTTTGATACCATTCTGTTTATTGAGTTTTGGTCTTACTTCTTGAACTTTTGGAGTCTTGTTGAGGAATTTTTAAACCAATGAAATATTGTAGTTATTTGAGATTATGAGGCTCTGATGAGATAAATTAAGTCTAAGATACCTCTAGATAATAGACCTAGTCTGCTTTACCATTTTACCAGAAAATGAAGATTTATTTACTCTAAGTATAAGTATTATAACTCAATATCTAAAATTAATATCACTTTTTAATATTATATTAAAATCCTGAGCTTTAAATCATACATACCTATGTTTTACTTCTAGCTTTACCATTGAATACCTATGTGTCACTGCCACTTACAAGGCTGTAGGCAGTACTAGAATCTGAGTACAATTCACTTTTATTTCCTACATAATTTTCTGTGTAAATAAAATGGAAAATAAAAATGAACTGGAAGTACTAATAGCAATTTCATAGGGCTTTTATGATGATTATATAAAAATATTAGTAGCATTTAAGTACTCAATAATCGATAATTATTATTTTCATCACTATTGGATTTTATCTTAAACAGTCACCTTAGTAAGATTGCTATATTATCATTATCATATCTCATATTATCATTTTTGTGTTTTCAATCTCAAGAATGTACATTTTAACATTATATATTTGTTATAAAATCAATTGTTGTTTTTTTGAGTTGCTAGGGATCATATCAGGGTCTCATACTTTTTTAATTTTTTTTATTATTTTTTTAATTTGTTGTTCACAATATTACAAAGCTCTTGACATATCATATTTCAAACATTAGAATCAAGTGGGTTATGAACTCCCATTTTTACCCCAAATACAGATTGCAGAATCACATCGGTTACACATCCACATTTTTACATACTGCCATATTAGTGACTGTTGTATTCTGCTACCTTTCCTGTCCTCTACTATCCCCCCTCCCCTCCCCTCCCATCTTCTCTCTCTAACCTATCTACTGTAATTCGTTTCCCTCCATGTTTGTTATCCCATTCCCCTCACAACCTCTTATATGCAATTTTGTATAACAATGAGGGTCTCCCTCCATTTCCATGCAATTTCCCTTTTTTCCTCCCTTTCCCTCTCACCTCATGTCTCTGTTTAATGTTAATCTTTTCTTCCTGCTCTTCCTCCCTGCTCTGTTCTTAGTTGCTCTCATTATATCAAAGAAGACATTTGGTATTTGTTTTTTAGGGATTGGCTACCTTCACTAAGCATAATCTGATCTAGTGCCATCCATTTCCCTGCAAATTCTGTGATTTTGTCATTTTTTAGTGCTGCGTAATACTCCATGGTGTATAGATGCCACATTTTTTTATCCATTCATCTATTGAAGGGCATCTGGGTTGATTCTACAGTCTAGCAATTGTGAATTGTGCTGCTATGAACATCGATGTGGCAGTATCCCTGTAGTGTGCTCTTTTAAGGTCTTCAGGGAATAGTCCGAGGAGGGCAATAGCTGGGTCAAATGGTGGTTCCATTCCCAGCTTTCCCAGGAATCTCCAAACTGCTTTCCAAATTGGCTGCACCAATTTGCAGTCCCACCAGCAATGTACAAGTGTACCCTTTTCTCCACATCCTCGCCAGCACTTGTTGTTTGACTTCATAGTGGCTGCCAATCTTACTGGAGTGAGATGGTATCTTAGGGTGGTTTTGATTTGCATTTCTCTGACTGCTAGAGATGGTGAGCATTTTTTCATGTACTTGTTGATTGATTGTATGTCCTCCTCTGAGAAGTGTCTGTTCAGGTCCTTGGCCCATTTGTTGATTGGGTTATTTGTTATCTTATTGTCTAATTTTTTGAGTTCTTTGTATACTCTGGATATTAGGGCTCTATCTGAAGTGTGAGGAGTAAAAATTTGTTCCCAAGATGTAGGCTCCCTATTTACCTCTCTTATTGTTTCTCTTGCTGAGAAAAAACTTTTCAGTTTAAGAAAGTCGCATTTGTTGATTCTTGTTTTTAACTCTTGTGCTATGGGTGTCCTATTAAGGAATTTGGAGCCCGACCCCACAATATGTAGATCGGAGCCAACTTTTTCTTCTATCAGACGGAGAGTCTCTGATTTGATATCTAGCTCCTTGATCCACGTTGAGTTGACTTTTGTGCATGGCGAGAGGAGGGGATTCAGTTTCATTTTGTTGCATATGGCCAGTTTTCCCAACGCCATTTGTTGAAGATGCTATCCTTCCTCCATTGCATGTTTTTAGCTCCTTTATCAAATATAAGATAGTTGTAGCTTTGTGGATTAGTCTCTGTGTCCTCTATTCTGTACCATTGGTCCACCCGCCTGTTTTGGTACCAGTACCATGCTGTTTTTATTACTATTGCTCTGTAATATATTTTGAAATCTGAGATCGCTATACCACCTGATTCACACTTCCTGCTTAGAATTGTTTTTGCTATTCTGGGTCTTTTATTTTTCCATATGAATTTCATGATTGCTTTATCTATTTCTACAAGAAATGCCATTGGGATTTTGATTGGCATTGCATTAAACCTATAGAGAACTTTTGGTAACATCGCCATTTTGATAATGTTAGTTCTGCCTATCCATGAACAAGGTATGTTTTTCCATCTTCTAAGATCCTCTTCTATTTCTCTCTTTAGGGTTCTGTAGTTTTCATTGTATAGATCTTTCACCTCTTTTGTTAGGTTGATTCCCAAGTATTTTATTTTTTTCTTGAGGATATTGTGAATGGAGTGTTTTTTCCTCATTTCCGTTTCAGAAGTTTTGTCGCTGATATACAGAAATGCCTTTGATTTATGTGTGTTGATTTTATATCCTGCCACTTTGCTGAATTCATTTATTAGTTCTAGTAGTTTCTTTGTAGAACCTTTTGGGTCTTCTAGGTATAGAATCATGTCATCCACAAATAGTGATAATTTAAGTTCTTCTTTTCCTATTTTTATGCCTTTAATTTCTTTCGCCTGTCTAATTGCTCTGGCCAGTGTTTCGAGAACTATATTGAATAGAAGTGGTGATAGGGGGCATCCCTGTCTTGTTCCAGATTTTAGAGGGAATGCCTTCAATTTTTCTCCATTCAGAATGATGCTAGCCTGAGGATTAGCATAGATAGCTTTTACAATGTCGAGGTAAGTTCCTGTTATCCCTAGTTTTTCTAATGTTTTGAACATAAAGGGATGCTGTACTTTGTCAAATGCTTTTTCTGCGTCTATCGAGATGATCATATGGTTCTTATCTTTAAGTCTATTGATGTGGTGAATAACATTTATTGATTTCCGTATATTGAACCATCCTTGCATCCCAGGGATGAATCCTACTTGATCATGGTGTACAATTTTTTTGATGTGCCTTTGTATCCGATTCGCCAGAATTTTATTGAGGATTTTTGCATCTAGGTTCCATCAGAGATATTGGTCTGTAGTTTTCTTTCTTTGAGGTATCTTTGGTTTCGGAATCAGGGTGATGTTGGCCTCATAGAATGAATTTGGTAGAGCTCCCTCTTTTTCTATTTCCTGAAATAACTTGAAAAGTATTGGTATTAATTCTTCTTTAAAGGTTTTACAAAACCTTTAAAGAAGGGTCTCATACTTATAGGCAAACACTCTACCACTAAGCTTCATCTCTAACCCTTAATATCAGTTTTAATTAAAGCATTTAATGCAATCATAAGTACTATTTTAAAATAATTTAGTTTTTAAAAATGTTTTTTGATTACCTATAAAAATCATCATTATGTAATTAGGATCAAGCTAATGAAATTAAACAAGTAAAAGCTATAGTAATGAAACAAATATAAAAAATGTGGAATAGGGGTGGGAGGGAAAGGGAGAGAGAAGGGGAATAGCAAGGATAGTGGAAGGAGACAGTCATCATTATACAAAATTCATGTATGAAGATGTGAATTTGGTGTCAACATACCTTATATACAGAGATTTGATAAATTGTGGTATAAAGGTGTATTAAGAATTGTAATGCAAAAAATATTATAAATGTAATGCACTCCACTATTGTCATGTTGGTACAAAATAAATAAATAAATGTTTAAAATTTTTAAAAAATGTGGAATTTCTTTTGGAAAACTTTTACTGAATTAGTCAGAGACAAATATATCTGAACCCATACACACAAATGTACATACAGTTTAATTTCTTTCATTGGACTAATCATGATGACTTTCTCATTTATTGTTCATATATTGAAATACAGTTTATAGTTTATCTTTAGAAATATTTATTATAGAAAAACTTTATCTCCACTGGCAGGGTATTTTTCTTATAATTCTGGAGGATAAAAATTACTTTTCCGTGACTGTCATTGAGTTTTCCGTATAATCCACTACTTAATTCAGTTTGAGATACCTGTCAACTTTACTGTAAGTTGAAATTGAACATATTAATCTGAAAAATGGTAAATAATTACTAACAGCTATCAAATATATTAATGTGATTATTATTTTGATGTAGGTTAAACTAAAACTTGATTTTTATTAAGTCATTAGAGGTACGACTTCAGTATGATGTGGAAGATATTATTACTCCTGAACCAGAAACAAGTCCTCCATTTCCAGATCTCTCAACCCAGCTTCCTCCTTCAAGGAGTCTTTCAGGGAGCACTAACACTGTGGCTAGCGAAGGAGTCACAAAGGACAGTATCCCATGCCTCAAGTAAGAGTTTTAAATTGTAAGGGTTTAAAATTTTTAATTTTAACAGTACTTTACATATAAATCATATAATTCTTGAAAACTGTGGCAAATAAATTCACTGTTCTCTCTTAAGTTGTTGTCAAGTGATTTTCAATCCACCAAAGGGGGTACCCTGGTCTCTTCTTTAACTCCATGAAAAGGGCACAGTATTTTCATCCTTCATTTACTTATTTAATACATTTCTGTATATACCAGAAAGATCCTAATGAAAACATGGCTTTGATGGAATAGGAAGTTTGGCATGGCAAAAATTGTACACTTGCTTGGTACTTTTCAGTTGCAAAAATAAGTTTATGAATTTTTTTAACCTTCCTAGAATAAAAAGAAAACCAAGCTTACTATTTACTCTTAGAAAATATATTATAAAATGTCTCTCATGATTGCTACCATATTGTATAATATTTCTTTTCTATAACTGTTGCTATTATTCAATATATTTTAACAAAGTTTAGCATCATTATCAAATAAAACCTAGTTAATAAATTCTATAATAATATTTATCTTAATTGTTGTACTTTTTAGTATAAGGTATAAAGTATTACAGGTATAAAGGAATCATAAAGGACAGTATCCCATGACTTAAGTATTACTGCTTCTCTACTGTCAAAACAAATGTTTCTAGTATTAATTGAATGAAGAATTAAGCCAAAATAAGGAATTTCTCTAAGCCCCATATGAAAATATACATGTCTTTTCATTGAAAAACTTTAGATATCTAGTTTCCTCATTTCTTATGAAAACAGAAAATTTAGAGATAAGATTTTAGGAATAAACTCTATGCAGTTAGTAGTAATTCTTAATTTTTCTCCCCAAATTTTTCTTATGATGTTAAAAAAAAACTAATGAGTGGGGGGACAAAAAACTTTCATAATGTTATGAATTTATATATTTAATTTTCCCTTTATATCACTTTGCTTATTTGGTTTCTTTAAAAATTAAAACTGGAAAGAGAACACAAAAGTACAAGAAAGCACTGTAGATCTATTTGTTAAATTAGAAGATTTTCATGAAAGCATGAGTCTTTTAATTTCCAAAACCTTTTTTAAAAATTTTTTCAATGTTGATAAGAGACTAAAACCAATAAAATCAACAAACATAGTGGAGATGATGTGAGCAATAACAATTGTTGAAGTGTAATAGAAGGATTGATTTGTAAAATAGTAAAGAAAATCTTAAGGATAATAAAGAGAATCAAAGTGGGAAAATTAGCATAATCCTATGTTGTGCTTAGGGTCTAAGAACCATGAAGCATAACTGATGCAAGTAGTATTATTAAGTGAATTTCATTCTGAGTGGGTTTATAAATTGTATATGATCCACACTTTGTTAAAGTGTACATTGGCGTTCATCCCTAAGTCCCTTTCCTTTGCTGAATTTAGTCTGCCATATGTATTAGCTAATTAAAAAGTATTTCAATCATCAACTCTTAATTTTTAGCAACATTACAATTCTTATCAATATATTCATGCTTATGCAATAATTTGACTTTTAAAAAAATTTCACCTATGTTACTCTGTATGTGACTCTAGTCACATATGTCTTGTTAAGAGGTTGAGATTTAAAGAAAAACTTGAAGTAAGGGAATTAGCCAAAGAATATATAGACAAAGAATGTTACAGGCAGAAAAAAACAGCTAGAGTAAAGGCCTTAAAGTGCTTGGCGTGTTCAAGGAAAAATAAAGAGGTCAGTGTAGTTAGGGGTATGGGAAAGTGCGGGTAGTAGGAGACGAAGTCAGATTGGCCAATCATAGGCCATTTTAGGACCTTGACTTTTATTCTAAATGGAGAATAAGAGTCTTTGTAGTTTTTGACTGACATGATCAGGTTTAAATATTAAATATTTAATTGGGAGATGGAGGGAATGGTAAAAGCTATGAGATCAGTTAGGTGACTGTTGCTCTAAACTAATTAGAAATAAAGTTAGACGGGTGTGGTGGCAAATGCCTGTAATCCCAGTTGCTCAGGAGGCTGAGGCAGGAGGATTGCAAGTTCAAAGCCAGCCTCAGCAAAATCCAGGTGCTAAGCAATTTAGTGATTGCTGTCTCTAAATAAAATACAAAATAGGGATGGGCATATGGCTCAGTGGTTGAGTGCCCCTGAGTTCAATCCCCAGTACCAAAAGGAAAAAAGAGAGAGAGAGAAAGTTAAAGGCTGCCCTATTTAACAAATAAAATGCTAGCTACCCATTGAAATTTAAAGTTTGTATAGATAATAAGTATTTTTTGGTATCACTATATCCCTGTTTTAGTCAGTTTTTCACTGCCGTGACCAAAAGATCTTACAAGAACAATTAGAGAAGGAAGAGTTTATTTTAGGGCTCATGGTTTTTGAGATTTCAGTCCATAGATGGCCAACTTTATTCTTTGAAGCCTGAGGTGAGGCAGAACATCATGGCAGAAGTATATGGTAGAGGAAAGCAACTGGAGACATGGTATCAGGAAGCAGAGAGAGAAACTCCCTTCACCAAGGACAAAATATACATTACAAAGATATACCACCAGGGCTGGAGTTGTGGCTCAGTGGCAGAGCACTTCCTGGCTTGTGAGGCCCTGGGTTCATCCTCAGCACTGCATATAAATAAATAAAGTAAAAGATCCATTGACAACTAAAAGATATACTCCCAATGACCTGTCTCCTCCAGCCTTACCTTACTTTCCTACAATTACCACCCAGTTTAATCCCTATCAGGGGATTGAATTATTGATTAGGTTAAAGCTCTCATCACCCAATCATTTCACCTCTAAACTGTTTTGCATTATCTCACACATGAGCTTTTGGGGAACATCTCATATCCAAACCATAACAATCCTCAATGTTGCAATGGATATACTTGTAAAAAGCTATTTATTGTTTATTTGAAATTTAAATTTAAATAGACATCCTATATATTTATTTAGCAGCTGTAATAGTATGGAAGCAATTGAAGAATAAAAATTTTCAGATTCTGCCTGGTGTGGTGGTGCATGCCTGTAATCCCAGTGGCTCCGGAGGCTGAGACCAGAGAATCTTGAGTTCAAAGCCAGCCTCAGCAATATCGAGGCACTAAGCAACTCAGTGAGACCTTATCCCCAAATAAAATACAAAATAAGGCTAGGGATATGGTTCAGTGGTCAGTGGTTGAGTGCCCCTGAATTCAATTACCAGTACCCCACCCCCAAAAAATGTTATCAGGTTCTAGATACATTTTGAAGGTAGCATCAGTAGCATTTGATAATTGATTGGGTGTTAAGTATAAGAGAGAAATAGTAGTGAATAATTTTAATAAAATTACTATCAATTGGATTAGGGAGTGTAGGTTTAGCAGAAAAGAGCAGGAATTCAGGTGCTAGATGATTAAAACATTAGTTGGGTGGTAGTTTAATGGTCATTCTTTTTATTATTATACTTTACAATTTACACGTGTAACAATTATTACATAGAAAATAATTATATAATAAAATAATTAAAAGGAAGTGATAAAGAACAGTTAAAGTTGCGGGCCTGACTGAGCATAAGGTTAACCATTAAGTTCCAAGTGTTGAATTTTGCAAATATTTCAAGACAATTGATATAGCTACATTAAAATGGGTTGAAAGTCATAATCAAGAGTTGAAGTTCTTTATATATGTTTTAAAATATATTTGAAGTATATTTTTTTTCTAATGCACCAGTCTTTCACCTATTATTTTTCTCAAGGGACTAGACCTCTAAAAACATAATTATTTCAGTGTTTACTATTCCAGTATTTTTTTTATAGTTGTTCCACATCTGGGACAATGGAACAAAATGTGTTAAAGAAGTGACTAGCAATCATAAGAGACTTGGTAGAGTATGAGAAAGTTAGAAAATAATGTCCATATTCATGATGTGCCCAGTGGCTGTATTAAATATTTCTGTAGGATGATTCAGTTAAATTCTCAAGATAAACATGGGTATGCTTACTTAAACTGTATGTGATAGAATTATTTTTTTCTCTTTCATATAGCGTTAAGACACGACCAGTTCGAATGCCTCCAGGATATCAAGCAGAACTTGTTATTCAGTTGGTGTGGGTAGATGGTGAGCCTCCTCAACAGATTACTAGTCTTGCTGTAAACTCAGCATATGGAATGTAAGTAATTAAACTTTCTTTCTGATTAGTATTATTTAATTTTTACATTTTACATGTTTCTTTTAAAATATTTAAGTGAGGTCTTTAAAATTAGAATCCCTACCCTCATTTTCATTAGATTGAATGTAGGATGAGAAAAATAATAATTCAAACTTAAAATATTTATTCTATTTGATGTCAAACTTGGGGTAGTGTGCCCACTTCTGATATCATTAGAAGGTTGTTAGGGTAGTACTACAATTGTACTTTTTTGTTTGATTGATTTTATATTTTCTGTATCTTCTCTCCTTGGATTTCCTTTTCTTTTGACTTGGCTTTTAGAGATCACTAATTCTCTCTCCAATTAATATAATGGTAGATCCACCATGAAGTTTAATTTCAATTATTTTATTTTTCTGTTTTAGACTATCCATTTGGGTCTTTTAAAGCTTTCAGTTCTTTTCCTAAATTGCCTCTCTTGTTTACTTCTTTGAACATGTTGAATGCAGTTATTTTAAATATGTGTTTGATAGCTGAATATTTGATAATTATAAGTATTATCTTGGTTTATGGTACATTATATTGTATTCATATGTGCCAGATTTTTTTTAAATATGTATTTTTTAATTGAGACATGCAAATTATAATTTGGGTTTAGAAACTCAAATGATGTTACCACCCTCCAGAAAGTCTTTACCTTTCTTCTGGAGATCTACACTAGGAGAAAGGCTGAGAATTGCATAATCCAACCAGATGTCAGATCTTTGGATTTTATTCTGTTAAAAGTCTACTTTAATTCCTTATTCCTAGGTCATAGCCCTCCACAAAGGTTGCATCAAACTATACTCCCACCAGCACTGTTTGAGAATGCTTGTTTTCCCACAACCTTTCTAACAATAGTGTTAATCAAACTTTTGATCCCTGTCAATTTGTTCAGTAAAAATTGATGTGCCATTATACTAGTAGAATTTTCTTGTGTCTTCAGTGAAATTGAACAGCTTTTATGTACTGTGACATTTCTATTCTTTGTCCATTTTCCTGCAGAATTGTTGACCTTTCTTGTAAAGATTTGTAAAAGCTATTAATATATTAGAGGTATTACCTACCTTTGTCATGTAATTCGAAAAGACTTTTTTTCTGCTTTTGTTTGCTGTAAGACTTTGTTTAGGATGATGTTTTCACATGGATAACTTTTTGTGATAAAATCCCCCCCAAAAAAATTCAATGTTCATTAGCCTATATAGACTGTATTACATAAATTCAATTGAATTTTATGGAAATGAAAATGAATGAATTATATTTATGCAACAATTATTTTTAAATGTCAAATATATTTATTATAACATGTGAATCCATCAAAAGACTTTTTTTAAAGAGAGAGTGAGAGAGAGAGTGAGAATTTTTTTTTAATATTTATTTTTAGTTTTCGGCGGACACAACATCTTGTTTGTATGTGGTGCTGAGGATCGAACCCGGGCCGCACGCATGCCAGGCGAGCGCACTACCACTTGAGCCACATCCCCAGCCCCATCAAAAGACTTTTGAACTTTGGTTTTAATACTTTATAGTCCCACCAACAGTTCTTCATCTTAAGAATTCAATTGTCAGGATGGGGGGAAGAAATGTATGAGACAGGGCTGGTTGTTTTCTATTTGTCTTTAAAATGCTTTTATTAGTGAATTATAGTTACATGTAATAATATGATATAATCAGATGTGTATGGAATTTAATTTGCTCCATTTCAGTCTCTGGTACTTCTTCTTTCCCCCACACCCCTCGTTCCCCTTCTCTATCTTCCTTCTATATCTTTATTTGTAATTAGTTTATTATAGATACTCATAAAGGTGAAATTCACTGTGGCATATTTGTACATGCACCTAGCATAATTTTGTTGAATTCATTCTGCATATCCTCTACTTTCCCAACCCTTCTCCCTCCCCACAATCTCCTTCTTATACTCCATTGATATTGTTTCTCTGTATTTATGATATCTGACCCCCCCTCCGTTCTTTTCCCTTAATTTGCTCTAGTTTCCACATGAGAGAAAACATTCAATTGATTTTCTGAGTCTGACTTATTTCTCTTTGCATGATGTTCTCCGTTTTCATCCTTTTGCCTCCAAATGCCATATTTTTTTTAATTCTTTATGGCTGAGAAAAACCCCATTGTGTATATATATCATCCTCTCTTAATCTGTTCATCTATTAATGAGCAGTTGGACTAGTCTCATAATTTGGCTATTGTGAATTGTGCTGCTATAAACCTTAGTGTGGCTATATCACTATAGAATGATGATTTTAGTTATTTTGTATAAATGCCGAGGAGTGTGATCACTGGATTATATAGCTATTCTATTCTTAGTTTTATGAGGAATTTCTGTAGTGCCTTCCAGAGTGGTTGTAATTATATGCAGTCCCACCAACAATGTATGAGTGGTACCTATTCCTCCACATCTTTGCCAGCATCTATTATTATTTGTACTCTTTTTTTATTAATTCTTTTTAATTATACATAACAGTAGAATCCATTTTGACATAATTATGAAAGCATGGACTATAATTTGTTCTAATTTAGCAATTGCCATTCTGAATGGAATGAGATGAAACCTTGGAATAGTTTGGATTTGAATTTCCCTGATTGCTAGAGCTGTTGAACTTTTTTTTTCCATTTATGTTTCTTTTGATAAATATCTGTTTAGGTCTTTTGCCCATGTATTCAATGGGTTATTTTGGGGTGATGGGGATATTAACCTCTTTGACTTTTATTTTTTATATATTTTAGATATTAATTCCATGTCAGAGGAGCAGCTGGCAAAGATTCTCTCCCATTAAGTATGCTCATACTTCATACACCTAATCATTTCCTTGGCTGTGCAGAAGCTTTTTAATTTGATGGCATCCCATTTATTGATTCTTGATTTTGTTTCTTGACTTTTAAGAGGTCTTATTAAGGAAGTCAGTGCCAGAACAGATATGAGGGAATATTGACCATATGTTTTCTTCTAGCAGTTACAAGATTTCTGCTCTAATTGTTAACCCTTTGATCCACTGTGATTGGACTTTTGTGCATGGTTAGATATAGGGATATAATTTCATTCTGTATGGACATCCAATTTTTCCAGCACCATTCTTTAAAAAGACCTGTCTCCAACATATATTTTTGACATCTTTGTTAAATATCAGATGACCATAAGTATGTGTCTTTGTCCCTGTGACTTCTATTCTATTCCCTTGGTCTTTATGCCTATTTTGATGCCAATACAATCCTGTTTTTGTCACTTTGGCTCTGTAGTATAATTTTAAATCAGGTATTATGATTAGTTCAGCATTGTTCTTTTTGCTTAGGATTGCTTTGTTATTATGGATCTCTTGTGCTTTTTAGTGAATTTTAGGACGATTTTTGAAGAATGTCTTTGGTATTTTGATGGGTATTGCATTGAATCTGTATATTGCTTTTGGCAATATGACTGTTTAAAATGATTAATTCTCTTATCCAAGCACATGGGAGGGCTTTCCATCTTCTAATGTCTTCTTCAAGTTCTTTCTTTGGTGTTCTGCAATTTTAATGGTAGAGATCTTTTACCTCCTTGATTAGATTTATTTCCAAGTATTTTTTAGGGTGTTATAAATGGGACAATTTTTTAAAAATTTCTTTCTCAGCAGAATCACTGTTGGAATATAGGAAAGCTATTGACTTATGAATGTTGATCAGGTATCCTGGTACTTTGCTATATTTATTTATCGGCTCTAGAGATGTCCTGGTAGAGTCTTTCAGATATAGGATCAAGGATTGCAAACAGTTAATTTGATTTTTTTCTATTCATATCCCTATAACTTCCTTCTCTTGCCTGATTGCTCTGTCTAGAGTTTCAAAAAAGACTGTTAAATAGAAGTGGTGACAGTGGACATTCTTGCATTTTTCTTGATTTAAGAGGAAATGTTGGGGGGTCCCAAGATGGCCGCGAATAGAGTGCATCACACCCCGTGTACCGTGCCACTGCGCGGGTGAATAACAAGTTAGAACGACAAAAAACTATCTTGTTAGGAACTTACAGCAAAATGGGGGTGCACCAAAACCTAGAGGAAGGATTTCCAGCACCGAGGTCCAGTAATTGAGTCTCATACGCAAGCCAACTGTGCGACCAGAGATCCGGGCTGACTGATCTGTGCTGCCCGCCCTGCGGCTACAGACAGCAGGGAGCCGCTGAGAAGTGACCAGCAAGCAGGGAGATTGCTGCAGATTCTGTGGAATCCTGCCGCCTGAGCACTCACGGAGCCCCGGGCTGAGTTCGGGATTTCAGACGGGGAAGGAAGCGGGACAGTTCTATCCCCCACAACGGAAACTCCACCAAGGAAACCAGTGGCCACCATCTTGGAGAGCTGAAGTAACCACCGCCACTCTCTGACAGATTGCAACAATAAAACAGGTGCGTCTTACTCAGCTCATCTCCCATACAGCGGGGAGGGATTATCAGAGCAAGCCTGCATAAAGATGGGGAAAACTAGAGACACCCGACCTTCAACTCCCCCTCCCATCAGCGGGGAAAACGAAACCTGTATTGCCAGCGTGGGGGTAGGGGCAAGCAGAAAAAATCAAAACAATAGAGTGCCGGGGGAGGGGGGTTTCTCAATAGCTACCCTCCACGCCCAACAAACGGCAGGCCCAGAGTACAGTTTGAACTGCCGAGAGGCATCATTCAGGGGAAATCTGTTCTAGCAGGAGAAACCAGGACTAGCAGGAGAAACCAGGGGACTAGAGGCCAGGCCCGCGCGGCTGGGCAGCTAGAGATTTCCCGCCCACCAGCAACAGCCGGCCCATTGCCCCTGCGACTGGGTGGCTGGAGACCCCACGCCCGCTTGCAACAGCCAGCCCATTGGCCCTGCGACTGGGCGGCTAGAGATCACCTGCCCACCAGTGACAGCCGGCCCATTGCCCCTGCAACTGAGTGGCTGGAGACCACATGCCCACGGGCCACCAATCGCCTGCCGGCTGCCCGCGCGACTAGTCGGCTAGAGATCGCCCGCCCACCAGCGACAGCCGGCCCGTTGCCGCGCGACTGGGCAGCTGGGGACCGCCCACCCGCCTGCGACAGCCGGCCCATTGCCCCAGCGACTGGGCGACTAGAGATCGCCCGCCCGCCGGCGACAGCCAGCACCCTGCCCATGCGACAAGGCGGCTGAAGACCGCACGCCAACTGGCGACCGATCATCTGCCCGCTGTCCGCGCGACTGGGCGTCTGGAGACCGCCTGCCAGCCGGCGACCAATCGCCCACCGGCTGCCAGCGCGACTGGGCAGCTGGAGACCGCCCGGCCGCCGGCGTCCAGGAGCTAAAACCAACCAGAGACAGTCCAGTCCCACCCCCCCATTCGGACACCCTGGCAAAGAGCCTGGGGCCCGCCATAGCAGAGAGGTGACGTCACTGGAGCTCGGCCGTCGGAATTCCTTCCCAGTGGAATCCACTTTAGCAGGCATAGTCTACCAACACAAAGGAGAGACAACAGAGATATAAAAAACCAAAACAAATTTATAGAAGAGAGCAGAAACACAACAATCAAATAGAGCTGGAAAGTAGCGTGAACATCATGAAAAAACAAGGGAAAAAAGGAGTACAAACAATGCAGGACAAATTAAATCTACAGGAGGACCTAGAAGCATCAGAAACAGGGATAGGGAAAGAATTCAAGGCATACCTAACTCAGATGGAAAGGAATATTAGAGAAGACATGAGACAGCAAGTCCAAGCAATAAAAGTATATTTTGAAAATGAATTAAACAAACAAATTCAAATGGCAAAGAACGAGCTTTACCAGGAGATAGAGATCTTAAAAAAATCAAACAGTAATCCTAGAAATGCAGGAAACTATAAACCAAATTAAAAACTCAAACGAGAATATTACAAATAGACTAGATCAAGTAGAAGTCAGAACATCAGATAATGAAGACAAAAGTTTATCAACTTGAAAAGAATATAGTCAACACAGAAAAGATGCTTAAATCCCATGAGAAATCTATTCAAGAGATATGGGATGTCATAAAAAAGACAAATTTGAGAGTCATCGGGATAAAAGAAGGCATAGAGAATCAAACCAAAGGAATGGACAACCTATTAAATGAAATAATTCTAGAAAACTTCCCAGAGATGAAAGATGGAATGGATTGCCAAATCCTGGAAGCCTACAGGACCCCAAACATTCAAAACCGTAATAGACCAACTCCAAGACATATAATCATGAAGATAGCCAACATACAGAACAAGGAGAGAATATTAAAAGCTACGAGAGAAAGGAGGCAGATTACATTCAGGGGTAAACCAATTAGGTTAACGACTGATTTTTATCACAGATTTTGAAAGCGAGAAGATCCTGGAGCAATGTATTTCAAATGCTGAAAAATAATGGATTCCAACCAAGAATACTGTATCCAGCAAAATTAAGCCTCAGATTTGACAATGAAATTAAAATCTTTCATGATAAACAAAAGCTAAAAGAATTCGCAGCCAGAAAACCAGCACTGCAAAGCATTTTGAGCAAAATACTACAAGAAGAGGAATTGAAAAATAGTGCCCAAAACTAACAGCAGGAGGTATCTCAGTAAAGGGGGAGGAAAATAACCAAAAAGGAAAAACTAGCCAAACTAAAATAAATAAATAAATAAATAAATAAACATGACTGGAAATACAAATCATATCTCAATTGTAACCTTAAATGTTAATGGCCTAAACTCACCAATCAAGAGACATAGGCTAGTTACCTGGATCAAAAAAAAAACAAATCCAACAATATGCTGCCTTCAGGAGACTCATATGATAGGAAAAGACATACACAGGCTGAAGGTAAAAGGTTGGGAAAAAATCATATCACTCACATGGCCCTCGGAAGCAAGCAGGAGTGGCCATACTCATATCGAATAAAATCAACTTCAAACCTAAGTTAATCAAAAGGGTTGAAGAAGGACACTATATACTGTTAAAAGGAACCATCCACCAACAAGACATAACAATTATCAATTTGTATGCACCAAACAATGGAGCTGCAACGTTCATAAAACAAACTCTCCTCAAGTTCAAGAGTCAAATAGACTACAACACAATAATTATGGGTGACTTCAACACACCGCTCTCACCATTAGATCCTCTAGACAAAAGCTGAATAAAGAAACTGTTGAACTCAATAGCACAATCAATAACCTAGACTTAACTGACATATATAGAATATATCAACCATCATCAAGTGGATACATGTTCTTCTAAGCAGAACATGGGCCTACTCAAAGATAGACTATATATTATGCCATAAGGCAACTCTTAGTAAATATAAAGGCGTGGAGATAATACCATGCACCATATTTGATCATAATGGAATGAAACTGGAAATCAATGATAAAAGAAGGAAGGAAAAATCCTACATCACATGGAAAATGAACAATATGTTACTGAATGATCAATGGGTTACAGAAGACATAAAGGAGGAGATAAAAAAATTCTTAGAGACAAATGACAATACAGACATAACATACGGGAATCGATGGGACACAATGAAAGCAGTTTTAAGAGGGAAATTCATATCTTGGAGGTCTTTCCTCAAAAAAAGAAAATACCAACAAATAAATGAACTCACACTACACCTCAAAAACCTAGAAAAGGAAGAGCAAAACAACAGGAAATGTAGTAGAAGACAAGAAATAATTAAAATTAGAGCAGAAATCAACAAAATTGAAACAAAAAAAACCATTGAAAAAATTGAAAAAACTAAAAGTTGATTCTTTGAAAAAATAAATAAGATCGACAGGCCCTTAGCCATGCTAATGAAGAGAAGAAGAGAGAGAACTCAAATTACTAACATACGGGATGAAAAAGGCAATATCACAACAGACACTACAGAAATACAGAATGTAATTAGAAAGTATTTTGAAACCCTATATTCCAATAAAATAGAAGATAGTGAAGATATTGATAAATTTCTTAAGTCATACGATCTGCCCAGATTGAGTCAGGAAGACACACACAATTTAAACAGACCAATAACAAAGGAAGAAATTGAAGAAGCCATCAAAAGATTACCAACCAAGAAAAGCCCTGGACCGGAAGTGGGTATACAGCGGAGTTTTACAAAACCTTCAAAGAAGAATTAATACCAATACTTTTCAAGCTATTTCAAGAAATAGAAAAAGAAGGAGCTCTTCCAAATTCATTCTATGAGGCCAACATCACTTTGATCCCAAAACCAGACAAAGATACTTCAAAGAAAGAAAACTACAGACCAATATCTCTAATGAACTTGGATGCAAAAATTCTCAATAAAATCCTGGCGAATCGAATAGAAAAGCATATAAAAAAAATTGTGCACCATGATCAAGTAGGATTCATCCCTGGGATGCAAGGCTGGTTCATTATACGGAAATCAATAAATACTATTCACCACATCAATAGACTTAAAGACAAGAACCATATGATCATCTCGATAGATGCAGAAAAAGCATTTGACAAAGTACAGCATCCCTTTATGTTCAAAACACTAGAAAAACTAGGGATAACGAACTTACATCAACATTGTAAAAGCTATATATGCTAAACCTCAGGCTAGCATCATCCTAAATGGAGAAAAACTGAAGGCATTCCCTCTAAAATCTGGAACAAGACAGGGATGCCCTCTATCACCACTTCTAATCAATTTAGTTCTTGAAATACTAGCCAGAGCAATTAGACAGACAAAAGAAATTAAAGGCATAAAAATAGGAAAAGAAGAACTTAAATTATCGCTATTTGCGGATGACATGATAATATATTTAACAGACCCAAAAGGGTCTACAAAGAAACTTCTAGAGTTAATAAATGAATTCAGCAAAGTGGCAGGATGTAAAATCAACACGCATAAATCAAAGGCATTCCTGTATATCAGCAACAAAACTTCTGAAATGGAAATGAGGAAAACCACTCCATTCACAATATCCTCAAAGAAAATAAAATACTTGGGAATCAACCTAACAAAAGAGGTGAAAGATTTATACAATGAAAACTACAGAACCCTAAAGAGCGAGATAGAAGAAGATCTCAGAAGATGGAAAAATGTACCCTGTTCATGGATAGGCAGAACTAACATCAAAATGGCAATATTACCCAATGTTCTCTACAGGTTTAATGCGATGCCAATTAAAATCCCAACGGCATTTCTTGTAGAAATAGATAAAGCAATCATGAAATTCATATGGAAAAACAAAAGACCCAGAATAGCAAAAGCAATTCTAAGCAGGAAGTGTGAATCTGGAGGTATAGCGATACCAGAGTTCAAACTGTACTACAAAGCAATAGTAACAAAAACAGCGTGGTACTGGTACCAAAACAGGCAGGTGGACCAATGATACAGAATTGAGGACACAGAAACCAGTCCACAAAATTACAACTTTCTTATATTTGATAAAGGGGCTAAAAGCATGCAATGGAGTAAGGATAGCATCTTCAACAAATGGTGCTGGGAAAATTGGAAATCCATATGCAACAAAATGAAACTGAATCCCTTTCTCTCGCCATGCACAAAAGTTAACTCAAAATGGATCAAGGAGCTAGATATCAAATCAGAGACTCTCCGTCTGATAGAAGAAAAAGTTGGCTATGATCTACATACTGTGGGGTCGGGCTCCAAATTCCTTAATAGGATGCCCATAGCCCAAGAGTTAATAACAAGAATAAATAAATGGGACTTACTTAAACTAAAAAGTTTTTTCTCAGCAAGAGAAACAATAAGAGAGGTAAATAGAGAGCCTACATCCTGGGAACAAATTTTTACCCCTCACACTTCAGATAGAGCCCTAATATCCAGAATATACAAAGAACTCAAAAAATTAAACAATAAGATAACAAATAACCCAATCAACAAATGGGCCAAGGACCTGAACAGACACTTCACAGAGGAGGACATACAATCAATCAACAAGTACATGAAAAAATGCCCATCATCTCTAGCAGTCAGAGAAATGCAAATCAAAACTACCCTAAGATACCATCTCACTCCAGTAAGATTGGCAGCCATTATGAAGTCAAACAACAATAAGTGTTGGCGAGGATGTGGGGAAAAGGGTACACTTGTACACTGCTGGTGGGACTGCAAATTGGTAAGGCCAATTTGGAAAGCAGTATGGAGATACCTGGGAAAGCTGGGAATGGATCCACCATTTGACCCAGCTATCGCCCTCCTCGGACTATTCCCTGAGGATCTTAAAAGAGCATACTATAGGGATACTGCCACATCAATGATCATAACGGCACAATTCACAATAGCTAGACTGTGGAACCAACCTAGATGCCCTTCAATAGATGAATGGATAAAAAAAAATGTGGCATCTATACACAATGGAGTACTACACAGCACTAAAAAATGACAAAATCATAGAATTTGCAGGGAAATGGATGGCATTAGAGCAGATTATGCTAAGCGAAGCTAGCCAATCCTTAAAAAACAAATGCCAAATGTCTTCTTTGATATAAAGAGAGCAATTAAGAACAGAACAGGGAGGAAGAGCATGAGGAAAAGATTAACATTAAACAAAGGCGAGTGGGTGGAGAGAAAGGGAGAGAGAAGGGAAAGCATATAGAAATGGTAGGAGACCCTCAATGTTATACAAAATTACATAGAAGAGGATGTGAGGGGAAAGGGTCGGGGGGAAACAAGGGAGAGAATTGAACAACAGCAGATGAGGTAGAGAGGGATGATGGGAGGGGAGGGGAGGGAGGATAGTAGGGGATAGGAAAGGTAGCAGAATACAACAGTCACTAATATGCCATTAGGTAAAAATGTGAGTGTGTAACGGATGTGATTCTGCAATTTGTATTTGGGGTAAAAATGGGAGTTCATAACCCAATTGAGTCAAATGTATGAAAGATGATATATCATGAGCTTTGTAATGTTTTGAACAACCAATAAAAAAATATTTTAAAAAAAGAGGAAATGTTTTCACTTATTCTCTGTTCAGTATGATGTTGGCTTTGGGTTTGTCATTGACAAAGCCTCAGGTCAGTGAGGATGGGAGGCTTTGGGCATCTTCTAGCTCTGTCATCTTTATAGGGCTGGAATTCCCAGAACTGCTAATGCAGCTTCTTCTTGTCCTTAGTAGTTAGAAATGGATACCTTAAAAATATATTTGTCATATTGATAGTTCACCATTTTCGTGGAGGGCCCCAGTTGAGAATTTTTCAGAAGCTTAGAAATTTTTTAAAAGGAAAAACATCTTGGAATATTTTTCTAAACAATACATTGAGAGTGATAAATCCCCCTATGATAAAACCAGTTTCCAGACGGAAGCAGGGGCTCATTGTGTGCAGCCAGGAAATGGAAGATTTTGAATTCAACCTTGTCCTAGGGACTAGATAATTGCTGCCTGGAATTTTACAATGTGCAGAAGCTTCTGCAGGCCGGGGAGGCATAATGAGGTTTCGGGGAGTATGCCTAAGCAGGAAGCTCAGGACCAGTTGGCCAACTCCAAGCTCAGAGGGTGACAGCTCTAGCAGATATTCAGAAATGCTGGAGGAGGGAAGGAAGGCTATATAGCAGAGGAATTCCTTTGGTGCATTTTGAGTGGCTTTGTCTTGGAATGGAAAGACAGGGTTTCCCAGGCTCTTTTTCTCTATACCTGCCAGTGGGCAGAGCTAGGACTTGACAGACAGGTATTCTCCCTGTTGTTCTTAGAAACGGAAGCTGACCTTCCTCCCACCGCCAGTGTGCAAGGTGACTTTCCCTCTCCAGGTGAGAAGGAAGGACCCTTTTACTACATTATTTAGGCAGAAAAGGCTAATCCCCTTCATGCTGAGGCCCTTTCATCAAGAAGCCCTCCAACCATGGCCTCCATTCCTACAGCCACCATCCCTTTTCTACTCTTGGTCCCAAATGCCTGTTCTCCCTGAGTTCTCCTTTGGTCCACAACTTCCTGTGGCTTCTTCTTGCCTGTTAGTCACAAGCACAGCCCAGGGGTAGCGGGGTGGGGAGGATGAATATTTGGTCAGTGCAATTTCAAAATGCACAAGAGTTTATGGACAGGAATCTAGCAACCCAGAAATGACAACCATCTTCACAACTCTGAATGGAGGCAGGCCTTAGTGTACACAGTGAGTGTGAGACCTTGGCCCTGAGTGCTGCTATGCATAGGACATGAAGGAAGCCTAGTATCCACCCCACCCTCATGACCTCATGATGTGAGTGCCCGAGCATCTGTATGTCTCCCCTCATGACTTTTCAGCATTGTTTTTCTTTATGTTATTAACTGAAACATAATTTACATTACAGCACAGTGTGTAGGGCACAAGGCACAGTGTTGTGTCAGCATAGAGGATGCTGTATAGGGGTGGTGAGTGTGAAGCCCATCAATGCCCCTGCCAGATTCCTAAGGTTCCTGCTGCCCCCGTGGAAGCCACTGGCTTCTGACCATGTAGAGGATGTGTTGTCTTCAGAAGATGCCTATGTGGATACAATTCCCATCACCATACTTGTGGAACCCATGGGTGTTCTTTCCTGCCCATCCTGTTTGCTGGAATATCTTTTGGTCTGTTTTGGGCCTATTTGCATAGCCTGAGGAATCCTTGGGTGGGAATGTCCGGGTGGGGAAGAGCAGGTCAGCCTGAAGATTATCATGTTGCCAATGTCTGAGGCAGATGTGCTTCCTTTGCCAGGAGCAGAATCTGAGATCCTCAGGTCAAGTGTTTCCTGGTTGTCTCAAGATGAGCAAAGAGGAGAAAAGTAAAAGGGGGAAAACAAGAAAGAAAACTCTAAAAGTTAAGAAGAGAAGAAAAACATTTTTAGATAAAAATGTAAAAGTATTATCCCTGTTATGGCACCCCAATTGAGGTGAGGAGAGTCAATGATTGCAACCCTGCTGATCAAATCCTCTCTTTGTATTTTTGCAAGCTTTAGACCCTACAGAGAGTGCAGTCTTGTTGTCATTCACTCTCCACTTCTTTCTGTTGTCCTGCTCCCTAGGTGATTAACAGGACTGAATTGTGGTAAAGCTATCTGGAATTCCTCTTATCTACTTTGGACACTAGAATGTGCTAGTATGGAATGCAAAAATCAGTAGGCAGAGATTCTGTCTACAGTGCAGGACAAATATTGTTATTGTGGCACATTAACAAGCTAAGTCAGAATGCTTAGCTCACCAAGTAAAAATTCTGTCTGGAACTTTTTGACCTACATGTTGTAAGGACAGGGAAAATGGCAGCACATCCCTGGATACCTCTATAGGTAGTGAGAGGCTGTGGATCTGATGGGAGGCAGGGTGTTTCATACATACAGTCACTGCCAACCTTATCAGTATTCTCAAACTTGATTCTCACAAAAATTCACATGGGACTTGTCACTCCCTGAGACTGTTAGCAGATTTCCTGAACCACCAATTTAGCATCTTTTGCTCCCCTCCATGTTGTTGTTTTCCTGTGGCATAGAATTTTCAATGGGTTTGTGTCAATGTCTCTCCTTTGGATCGTAATGTCTCATAAGCAGCCACCACTGCAGTCAGTGCAGTGAAATTGTCAGAGTCCAGAGTCTCAGAGATAAGAAAATTCTTGGGCTTCTAATCCTCAGAGCAGTCAACTCAGACAATAGGACCCTTCTCAAGTTGGTTCCTGATTATAGTTTCATGAGAACATTCTGGGAAGTTTAGAGAACTTCTCCAGAGCCAGGTTGCTGTGCAGTTCCCACGTCTCTTACTTATTTGCACCTTGTCTGCAAGATGCCAAATTCTGTACTAGTGGAGTTCTCTAGGACCCTCCTTCTTTCATAGAGTTTTTCCCCCTCCCCCAGCCTTGATGCCATGTGTTCAGTGGTTGGGCACTTTTTTCCTCACTCTTCCATTATCCAAAATCTATGGGCTTCTCCAAGTTTCTTTTTCTCAACTGTTCTCTTCCAGTCCTCTCTTAAGGCCACCCAACTCAATAAGCAGCTACACTCCTGTTGTTTTGGTTCTATCTTATGGAAAAGCAGAACAAAAATGCTCAGTGCCTCCAATCTGCCATCTTCTAATATCTATCTGCTACTTATTTTGATATGTTGATTTTGTACCCTGAAAATTGACTAAATGGATATGTCTATAGGTAGTGAGAGGCTATGTTTATTCTAACATTTTCTCATAACCTTTAGGATTTTGTGTAAATGAGATCATATTGTCTTAGCAGACATTTTAACTTCTTTCTTTCCAATTTATCTGCCTTTTGTTTATTTTTCTTATATAAGTTCTGTAAGACTTTCAAATACTATGTTGAATACAAGTGGTAAGAGTGGGCATCCTTGTCTTCAGGAAAAGTTTTCACCTTTTCACTTTTGAATATAATTTAGCTATGGACTTATCTGTGACAGATGGCTCTTATGATGATGTTGAGATATATTCCTTATAAACCAAATTTGTTGTGAATTTTTATCATAAAAGGATAATGAATTATGTCAACTGCCCTTTGAGCACTTGTTGAGATGATTTTATGATTATTGTCCATTATGTTATTAATGTGGTGTATCACATTTTTTGACTTGTGTATGTTGAACAATCCTGGACCCAAGAGGTAATTCTGATTTTTATCATGGTATATAATCATTAAATATACTCATGAATTTAGTTTTTCTGTTGAATTTTGTTGAGGAATTTTGAAGCCATTTTCATCAAGAATATTGGCCTTTAATTTTATTTTCTTCTGATATTCTTGTCTAGCTTTGGTATAAGAGTAGTGCTGGCCTTGTACTATCTATGTATCTGAATGTGTTTCTTCAATTTTTTTGAAGGATGTTAGAATGATTGGGATTTGGATTAGTTTTTGTTTGTTTTGTTTTTTCTGTGTGGTAGAATTTAACACTGATATCTGTATCGCTGGGCTCTCATTTTTGGAAGGATTTTCTTACTGCTTCAGTCTCTTTCTTTGTTTTTAGTGTATTTAGATTTTATTTCTTTAGTGGTTTTGACTTGGTGAGATTTTATTTATATGATTTATTCATTTCTCCTGGTTTCTCTGAAGTGTTGGTTAATAAATGCTCACTATAATCCCTAATTATGAACCTTTGTTTTTCTGCGTCATCAATTTCAAACTCTTTCTTTCAGTTTTAATTAGTTATAAGCAGTCTTCTTGAGCATGATGATAGCTCAACCTCAATTTCATGCCAAAGCTCCTTACTTTTACCTATCACCTTCTACATACATTTTATATTGTGGATGATACAAGGTACATCTTGTGTTATATTCCATTGACAAAATATTTTAGCTATAGATATTTTTATATTTTTATCTATTAAACTTTCTCCTAGAATTAAAATTTACACACTACCATTTCTATAGCAGAATATTGTGAATTTGAGCCTATATTTACCTTTACCAGTGAATTTTCTGCTTCCACACCTTTTCATGTTATATTAGTATCCTTCCATTTTCAGTTTTAAGAATCCCCTTTTCCATTTCTGATTAGGCAAATACAGTGGTTAAACTCCATTGCTTTTGTTTGTTGGGAAAAGTCTTTATCTCTCTCATTTCTAAAGTTCAACTTTTCTTTGTTCTTTGTCTTTGACTTTCAGCAATTTAACTATAATGTGCCTTGGTGGAGTCATCTTTGGATTGAATCTGATGGAGTACTCTGAACTTCATGAATCTTGATGTGCATATTTCTCCCAAGATTTGGGAAATTTTCAGTCATTATTTCTTTAAATAAGCAGTCTGCCCCTACTTTCTTTCCTGTTACTCAAACTAACTGCCCTGATGCCACTATAGTTTCCCTTGATGGTGTCCCATATGTCTTCCCATAGGTTTTCTTCCTTCTTTTTCATTCTTATTGCATTTTTTCTCCTTTGAAAGGACAAATTCAAAAGATGGGTATTCAAGTTTACAGATACTTTCTCTACTTGATCAAATCTTGTATTGAAACTTGCTGTTGCATTTGTCACTTCATTTGTTACATTCCTTAGCTCCAGAATTTGTTTGGTTCTCTTTTTATGATTTCTATCTCTTTTGTAGCCTCTCATTTTTTCATGTATTAGTTTCCTTCATTTTTAAATTATCTGTGTTCTGTGTCTTGCTGAATCTCGATAAAATAATAATTTTGAACTATTTTTCAGAGAATTCATAGATCTCCATTTCTTTGAGTTAGTCCTTGATAGTTATTGTGTTCCTTTCCAGGTGATATAGTTACTTACCTTTTCATGTTTCTAGTGGTCTTGTATTGATGTCTGCATTTGGGGGAGCAAGTTACTTTATCTAGCCTTCTTGAAACAGAGTGGGGAAAGACTTTCACCTTTGTTTAGTAGGGTGTTGGTTGGGTGAGGTGCAGATCTTTTGTTCCAGGAAGGGTGCAGTGGCATGATCTCCATGCAGCTCTGACCACTGAATCAACATTGGTGAAGACTGCAGGAATCTTTGGCAGCCAAAACTTTGGATGTCTGCAGTATTTGTAGCACCTAGGGTTATTGGTGTCCTCAGTAGTGAAAGCTATTGGGTTCTTGCTGTTCTCCTTTTTTCGCATCCAAGAAAGTTCTGTATAGAGGATTTCTCTTGGCAGGTTCAATATGCTGGTGCAGACATGGGATCTTGGGTGCAGAGTAGTGTTCATATCTCTAGAAATTTAATATGAGCATTTTTATATCTGCCATTTTTCATTCTATCACATTCATATATTTTCTTGATTATCTGTATACATTTTTAAAGCACTTTTAATATCCTTCCCTGCTATTTTGTTTCATTTATGTTTATCTTTCTGTTATTTTCCCCTCTCATTGTCAATCATATTTTTTCTGTTTCTTTATATACCTAATTCCTTTTACACACTAGACATTCACATTTTGGGTGGTATTTTATTATTTTTTTTCAATACTGTTGGATTATATTTCTAGAAGATAGTTAAGTTACTTGAAATCATTGCTTTAAAGATTTATAAGGGTGGCTTTAGAAAAGTCTTTAGTCTGTGGCTACTTTGCCCCATTACTGGAATGACACCCCAATCTGCTATTCCTGTATTGGGAGATATCAGTGGTTTAGTGGGTAGTAACATGAAATATGCTCTACTTTGTGTGAGCTTTGCAAATTGTTTCACCTCATCGTTCTGATGTTTCTTAGTATACCATTAGTATACCACAAGACCATCCTGAAAATATCTGTATAATTTCTCTGCAGCTCTAATATTTTTCTTGATATTCTAGCTACTTTTGAAGCTTCAGTCTCTGATCACTGTCTCCTCAATTCAATGAGGTAATTAACTCAATTTTTGAGTTTGTTTTTTATGCTCCAGCTTGGGAAGTCACTGTAGTCACTAAGGAAAGACATTTGTGAAGTTTACATTATTATTCTTCTCTCATCCATTCCTATGTTGCCTATTGACCAATATGTGAAAACTGTTGCTTAGTATATTTTGTTCAGTTTTCTAACTTTTTAAAATAGATTAAATCCAATATTTTTATTTGGCCATTGGTTCCTTTTAGTTATACATAACAATATACTTGTTTTGACATATTTATAAAAGCATGAACTATAATTTGTTCTAATTCCATCCCCAATACTTCCCCTTCCTCCCAGCCCCTGTTCCCTTCCCTCTACTCTACTGATATTTCTCTTATTTACTATAGTTTTTAAAAAATATTGTCTTATGGATATACACGATGGTGAGATTCACTATGGCATATTCATATATGTACATAGAAAGTCTAGGTCAGATTCATTCCACTGTCTTTCTCTGTGTCTTCTTTCTTTCTCTTCATTACCCTTTGTCTTCTCCAATGATCTTTCTTCTATCTTTTTTTAACCCACCCTCCCTCTTATTTTGGATTAGCTTCCACATATCAGAGAAAACATTTAGCCTTTGACTTTTGGGTCTGGCTTACTTCACTTACCATGATTATCTCCAATTCCTTCCATTTACCGGCAGATATCAAAAGTCATTCTTCTTTATGGCTGAATAATACTCCATTGTGTATGTTTATATCTTCTTTATACATTTTCTGTTGAAGAAATACTGGGTTGACTCCATAGCTTAGCTACTGTGAATTATGTGCTATAAACATTAATGTGGCTATGTCACCATAGTATGATGATTTTAAATCTTTTGGATATATACTGAGGAATAGGATAGCTGGGTCTTATGGTGGTTCCATTCCTAGTTTGTTGAGGAATCTCCATACTGCTTTCCAGAATGGTTGCACTAATTTTTGATATAGGAGTGTAACATTTCTCCTACATCCTCATCAACATTTATTTTTACTTGTATTCTTGATAATTGCCATTCTGAGTGAAGCAAGAATCTCAGTGTAGTTTTAATTTTCATTTCTTTAACTGCTAGAAATGTTGAGCATTTTTTCAAATATTTGTTGAACATTCATTTGTATTTCTTTTCCTATGAAGTGCCTATTCAGTTCCTTTGCCCATTTATTGAGTTATTTATTTTGGGGGGTTAAATATTTTTAGTTCATTGTATATCCTGGAGATTACTGCTCTGAGGAGCAAGTGGGAAACGTTTTCTCCCATTCCCTAAGCTCTCTCTTCATACTCTTTATTGTTTTCTTTTCTATGAAGAAACTTTTTAATTTGATGCTATCCCATTTATTGATTTTTTTGTTTTGCTTCTGTGCTTTGGGAGTGTTGTTAAGGAAGTCATTTCCTGAGCCAACTTGTTGGAATGTTGGGCCTATATTTTCTTCTTGCAGGTTCAGGATTTCTGGACTAATTCCTAGTTCTTTGATCTACCTTGACTTGAGTTTTGTTCAGGGTAAGAGATATGGATTAAATTTCATTCTAATACCATATGGATTTCCATTTTTCCCAATATCATTTGTTGAAAAGGCTATATATGTTCATGGCACCTTTGTCTAATATGCACTGACTGTATTCTTGTTGCCAGTACCATGCTGTTTTTGTTACTATAGCTCTGAAGTACAACTTGAGGTCCAGTATTATTGATGTCTCCTGCCTCACTTTCTTGCTAAGGATTGCTTTGGCTATTCTGGACCTCTTACTGTTCCAAATGAATTTCAAGACTGCTTTTTCTTTTTCTGTCAAGAATGTCACTGAAATTTCGATGGGAATTAGATTGAATCTGCTTTTGGTAGTATAGCCATTTTGACAATATTAATTCTGCCTATCCAAGAACATGGGAGATCTTTTCATCTTCTAAGTTGTTCTTCAATTCTTTCTTTAGTGTTTCATAGTTTTCATCATAGAGGTCCTTAACCCCTTTTCTAAGATTGATTCCAAGGTTGTTTTTCTGTTTTTGTTTGTTTGGTTTTTTTTTTTTTTTTTTTTTTTGGTGGGGGTGGCAGTGGGCAGCTTGAGGCTTTTGTGAACGGGAGATTCCTTTTTCAAGAGAGTCATCATTGGAGTATAAGAGCGCAATTGATAAACGGGGGTTGATTTTGAATACTGCTTCTTTGCTGAATTCATTTATGAGCTCCAGAAGTCTTCTTGTTGACTTTTTTTGGATCTTCTAAATGTAGGATCATGTCATCGACAAACAGAGACAATTTGAGCTTTTCTTTTCCTATTCATATCCCTTTTAACTTCCTTCTCTTGCCTAATTCCTCTGGCTACAGTTTCAAGGACTGTGTTGAATAGCAGTGGGGAAAGTGAGTATTCTTGTCTTATTCCTGTTTTTAGAGGAAATACTTTCAGTTTTTCTCCATTCAGAACAATGTTGGACTTGAGATTTTCATATATAGCCTTTATAGAGTTGAGGTCATTTCCTTCTATCCCTAGTTTTTCTAGTGTTTTAAACATGAATGCTTTCTCTTGTCTTTTAGTCTATTTATGTGGTGAATTACAATTACTGATTTTTGTGTATTGAACCTAACTTGCATCCCTGGGAAGATACCTACTTAATCCTGGTGCACTATCTTTTTAATGTGTTTTTGTGTGAGGTTTGCCAATATTTTATTAAGAATTTTTGCATTTATGTTCATCAAGGATATTGGTCTGAAGTTTTATTTCCTTGATGTATCTTTCTCTGGTTTCGCCTTGGGGTGATACTGAATTCATAGAATGAGTTTGCAGGGTTCCTTCCTTTTTTATTTCATGGAATAATTTGAAAAGGTTTGGTATTAGTTCTTCTTTAATGTTCTGGTACAACTCATCTGAGAATCCATCCAATCCTGGGCTCCCCCCACCCCTCGGAAGGTTTTAATTTCGATTATCTGAAACTGATCTGTTTAAGTTTTCCATATCCTCCTGGTTCAATTTGGCTGGTTATATGTCTCTTGGAATTTATCCATATCTTCAAGTTTCTAGTTTATTGGTGTATAAATTTTCAAAATAGTTTCTGAAAATTCTCTGGATTTCAGAAGTATCTGTGGTGGTATGTCCTTTTTCATCTTGGATTTTGAAAATTTGAGTTTTTTCCCTGTTTTTTGTTTTGTTTTGTTGTTTATCCTTTTAAAAAATGAATTTTTGTTTCATTGATCTTTTGATGTTTTTAATCTCAATTTCATTGATTTTGGCTCTGATTTAATTAGTTACTGTCTTTTAGTGATTTTGGTGTTGGTTTCTTCATGTTTTTTCTAGGGCCTTCAGACGTAAGGAGTTATATTATTTATTTGGTATCTTTCTATTCATTTGATGTTTGAGGTCAATGCTATGAACTTTCCTCTTAGATCTGCATTCATATTGCCCCAGAGATTTTCATATTATATTACCTTTCTCCTTTACCTCTAAGTAAATATTTTTTTATTTTATCTCCATATTTCCTCTGCTATCCATTCATCATTCAAAAGTGAATTATGTAATCTCTAGATGTTAGAGTGGCTTCTGTTTTTCTTATTGTTGATTTCTAATTTTATTCCATTAGGATCTCATAGAATGCAAGGTATTATCTCTATTTTTTTGTGTTTGCTAAGATTTGCTTTGTGACCTAAAGTATGGTTTATTTTCAAAAATGTTGCATGTTCTACTAAGAAGAAAGTTAATTCTGTTGTTGATGGATGAAATATTCTATAAATATCTGTTAGATTCAAGTTGTTATTTTATTTTTTAGTTCTGTAGAATATTGAATTTTTGTTTGGATAATCTATCCTGTTATGAGAGGCATGTTAAAGTCACCCAGTATTATTGCATTGCAATGTATTTCATTCTTAATATCAAGATATATATATATATATATATATATATATATATATATAGAGAGAGAGAGAGAGAGAGAGAGAGAGAGAGATGGTCCATTGTTTGGAGCATAAATATTCATGATCATTGTACCTTGTTGATGTATGCTTCACTTAAGCAGTATGAAATGACATTTGCCTTTTCTAATGAATTTTGCTTGAAGTCTATGTGATAATAGAATAGTGATCCCTGCTTGTTTATGAGATCCATGTGAATTTTATGTTTTTTCTCATCTTTTAACCTTCAATATGTGGATGTCTTTGCCTATGAGGTGAGTGTCTTGCAGATAGCATATTTTTTTATATTGTGTTTTAATCCAGTCTACCAACCTGTATCTTTTGATTGAAGCATTTAGACCATTTACATTTACTGTTGTTATTGAGAGATTATTTTTATTTCCTGACATTTTGATTTATTTATATTGTTGAAATTGGATTTCCTTATCCTTTAATTGACTATTCTTCTAGTATAATTCCTCCATATTCTGCTTTTCCTTTTTATTTTTCATTTCTTCTTCATGAAATATTTTATTGAGCTTTTAAGCTACGAATTCTTTTAGCTTTTGTTTGTCATAGAAGGTTTTTATTTTATCTTCAATCCTGAAGCTTTATCTTGTTGGGTATAGTATTCTTAATTGTCATCCATTTTTGTTCAGATCTTTGTATATATTATTCAAAACCCTCCAAGCTTTAAGGGTCTGGGTCAAGAAATCAGTTGAAATTCAGATTAGTTTACTTCTGATACCAGATGTTTTTCAGTTTTTAAAGTTCTATCCTTATTTTCTGTATTAGACACTTCATAATAATGTGTCTTGGAGTGGATCTGTTGTGATTTTGTATATTTGGAGTCCTATATGCCTCCTGTATTTAAATTTCCATTGTATTTTCAAGATTTGGAAAATTTTCTGATATTATGTCATGTAAGATTGTGTATTTTATAAATTTGTATTTCAGACCCTTCATCTGTCCCAATACATCTTAAATTTGGCTTTTTAATGTTCTCCCAGATTTCTTGAATATTCTCTTTTTTTTTTTTACATTTTTTTTTATTGGTTGTTCACAACATTACAAAGCTCTTGACATATTATATTTCATACATTAGATTGACATGGTTGAATATTCTCTTTAGGTCTCTTGATATTTTTTCCTCTATAGTCAACTTTATTTCCAAGAGTATTTACTTTGTCTCCATGCCCTGAAAAATCTGTATTCAAAGTGGTCTAATCTATTGATGATGCTTTTCATTTAATTTTTAATTCTGTTTGTTGATTCTTTCATTTCAAAGATTTGTTTTTTCAGAATCTCTCTTTATTGAAGTGATCTTTCACTTTCTATATTTTACTCCTTACATCTTTCTGCTTTTACTCCTTACATCTCTTTTAGCTCATAGAAGAGTTGAACTGTGAATTTTCTTAAGTTCCTTCACTGACATTTCCTCCACTGTGTTATTGATAACGCTGGTTATCAGTGACGTGTCCTGCTTCCCCACGTGTTGAAGTTTAAACATTAGAGAAGCATGCCGAGAGAAGCATATGAAGCAGGGTTTATTTAAAAAGGGGTAACATAAACATCTCCCGCGAGGGAGAAGGGGGCCATAGCTGGTATCCTGGTATCCCAAGAAACTAGGTGTTTTGCCCTTTTTATACGTCTTACGCTCCCTTTGTTCTCCTGCCTTTCCCCCTTATCTTTCTCCTTCCTGTATACATGACTAGGCCCAGGAATGCTCAGTGAGAGGGCCAAAAGGTGGGCTGTAGGGAAGGGAAAAACGTGGGACAGGTTACCTTGGCAACAGGTTGGAGCAGGGGCAGGTTCTTGATAAGATCCCTCAGGGGACAGTCTCCAACTTCCCACACTCACTCAAAATTGACCTCCTTGACCTGACCTGACTTGATTTACCTATCTACACTGATTGCCTGTCTAAGTCTGGCTTTATTATCAATGCAGTCTGTTATTGAAGCTTTATGGGTTGTTTGGGATGGTTTGTTGTTTTGCTTTTTCATATTGTTTGCATGTCTACCCATTTGTCAGTATAGTTCTGACTTTTTAAAGTGAAGGACTACTTTGTGAGCTTCTTTTTCTTAAAATCCTTGTGTTGGGTGAATATCCAATAATACTTTAATTTAATGTGAACTTTTCTGATCCTAATATCAGCACCACTTTAAGAGATACCACTGAGTCCTATTTACTATAATCACTTCTGAGCCAATCCTCATTCTGTTCAACCTTGTAAGAACAAATACTTATTGCAAATGTTCTTTATAGTTCCTCAAATTCAGGTATAAACCTATAATAAAGTAGGTTAAAAAATAGTTGTTAAATTTAGTAAATTTACTATAACCTTAAGTGATAGCTAAAAGGAGGGAGGAAGCAAGGTTGGGCAAATAAAAAAAAAAACAGAAAAAAGAGAAAAAAATCTATAAGTGTTGTGAATTGACTGTTTCTCTCCTGTGCAATCGTTCAGGAGACAGACTCTGAAGTGCCCCCATGTATTTGCTAAGGGTCACCCTGTGCTGTGATACCGCCGGTTATCAGTGCAGAGTTCTACTCCCTCACATGTTGAAGTATAACATTAGAAAAACACGGCAAGGCAAGCATATAAAGCAGGGTTTATTTTTAAAGGGCTAATATATGGTGAGCATATGGGGAAAAAGGTACACTCACACACTGCTGGTGGGATTTCAAATTGGTGAAGCCAATATGGAAATCAGTAGGGAGATTTCTTGGAAAATTGGGAATAGAACCATCATTTGACCCAACTATTCCTCTCCTTGGTTTATACCCAAAGGACTTAAAAACAGCATACTACATGGTCACAGCCACATCAATGTTTATAACAGCACAATGCACAATAGCTAAACTGTGGAACTGACCTAGATGCCCTTCAATAGATAAGTGGATAAAAAAATGTTGCATACACACACACACACACACACACACACACACACACAATGGAATATTACTCAGCAGTAAAAGAGAATAAAATCATGGCATTTGTAGGTAAATGGATGGAGTTAGAGAAGATAATGCTAAGTGAAGTTAGCCAATCCCAAAAAACCAAATGCTGAATGTTTTCTTTGACATAAGGAAGCTGATTCATAGTAGGATAGGGAGTTGGAAGCATGGGAGGAATAGATGAACTCTAGATAGGGGAGAAGGGTTGGAAGGGAAGGGAGAGAGCATGGGGTTATTAATGATGGTGACATTATTATCCAAAGTACAGGTATGAAGACACGAGTTGGTGTGAATATACTGTGTATACAACCATAGATATGAAAAATTGTGCACTATATGTGTAATAAGAATTGTAATGCATTCCACTATCATATATAAATTAAATAAATAAACAAATAAAAAGGGTAAACATAGACTTCTCAGTTGCGGGGCCGGGGAGAAGGGGGCCATAGCTGGTATTCTGGTGTCGTGAGGGGGCAAAATTGTGATGTATTCACTAGAGGGGAGAAATGAAGAATGTCCACGTGCTTCTGCCCCTTTCAATGCTTTATTCACTCAGATTACTCAATACAATTTCACTCTATAGATTCTTAATCAAGAAAACGACAATTCTTAATGCTAGGCACTGAAATAGACATAATCAATTCACAGCAAACAATTCTAGATTAATTCTAAGCACTGAAAAACACACTTAATCATGACAGGCTAGTGACAGACGTTCCCTCTGCATGCTAAGTTTAAAAGTCTCAAGCCTTAGGCTTTATGTCCAGCAGATGCACACTCACTCAGACCACGTGATCAGGTCTGGAACCAAAGCAGGCTTTTCCTGGCGTGGAGTGGACAACCCGTTGAGGAGAGGGTCATAGGGAGAAGTTGCAGCTCTCACCAAGGTCCAGAGGAGGTGGTAGAGTTTGAGAGCGGTGAGAATCATGCAGAGGCCCAGGAAATGATGACAAGTGATGGGATGTCAGTACAGGTCCTCATCAGGCTCTCCAGATCCATTGCATCCTTGTTTCAGCTGGCTGAATCCCTGTTCATCAGCTCTATTATTTATACTAAATTTGGGGGCTTTTTGACCCAATTTGCAATCCTTATCAGCTACCACTGGATTTCTCCATGACATCATTTACCCTGAGGTCAGAAACATTTGTCCTGGTGGTCTACACTCTGAAATTCAGCCTGCTAGGGGCTTCACTCTGTTTATCTGGGTGAGGGGAAGTAACTTGTTTGAGGCCATACAGGAGGGCTCTGTGGGTGTGCCTGGTGAGACTGCAGGTTTTAAACTAGAGTTTTTAAAATGGAGTTGCTTAGGCTCAGGCCTAAGGCTATCCTCAGACCTGGTATCCCTAGAAGTGAAGGTGTTCTGCCTTTTTATATGTCCCAGGCTTCCTTTGTTCTCCCACTTTACTCCCCTTATCTTTCTCCTTCCTGCCTAGGTGACTAGGCCCAGGAAATGTTCAGTAGGATGGCCAAAGGTGGGCTGGAGAGAGTGATATGGGCAGGAAGAGAGCTCAGGCCAAATGAATTAGTAATTCCTCACTGGCTCTGGAGTTTTTCATTAACAATTCTTAAAGATGGGCAGTATAGGCCAGGCTTCTTGGGACATTAACATTTCAGTCTCCTAGGGACAGTTTCCCATCATACTCCCCTCAAATCAGACTATACTTTCTCTATTAGACCTGATTTACCTAGCTACACTAACTACCTGTCTTTAAATCTGGCTTTAGCTGCCTACCCTGTCCCCCATATTTTGTGTAGTAGTGAAGATCCTGCCTTTGAGCACAGGATCTCTGGTTGTAGATTTTTTACAGGTGACCTGTGGTACAGAAGTATTCCAGCTATGACTGCTCTCTGAGGTACTATAGTGAAGCATATCTGGTGTTTCACTTAGACTCTAGTTTCCACTGCCCCAGACTATGAATGTGTTGATTCCTTTTGCCTAACAAGTCTGATGCAAGGTCCAGCAAGTATCCATAAAATGCCCTGTCACTTGCCAGTTGAGGTCACAGTTCAGGCTATGTACCTGTTAAGGCTGGTATCAACAAACCCTTTCTGCTGCTTAGCCTTTGGCAATTTCCCACTGGGTCTCTGTGTCACTGGATGTTCAGACAGCCTTCCTCCTGTATAGCCCTGCAATTCTGGGACCTGTCCCTAAGCATCCAACAGTGCCTCTCCTCAGTGTTTGTGGTCAGGACCTTGTGAATCTGCTTTCCTTTCTTCAGGTCCAAAGCTGCTTGATTGTTGTATCCAAGTTGAGCTAAGGAGCAGAGGCTATGCAGAGCTTTTCACCTTTGCCTCTGTTACAGATGCTGAACAGGGTTTGGCTCACTTCCCTGTGGGAAGACCTGCCAGCACCTTTGGTTCCCTTTGTACACAGTAAGTGGGAGGGAAAGGGAGTTTCAGCAATTTACAACTAATAGTGGTCCTTCTAAAATTCTTCCTGGCGTGATTATTAAGAGGTCCCACTACAGGGACTTCCCTCTGAAGCATGCTAGGCATGGGAGGATGCCATGAGGATTTAAGAGGGTAACTGATTGGCTGAGGGCTCCACAAGATGGCTGCAGACCTCTGGCTCAGCTTTCTTTTCATAATTTGGTTTTAAGGTGTTTGTGCTATTTTAAGGAAACTTCTGTTATCATCCTGCTTTAAATTTTGTCTGTATTTCCAACAGTTTTTAAGTGGATGGTTTAAGAGAATGTTTGCTCCCCCGTCTTTCTCCTCTGTTGCCCCTCTCCCCTTCTCATTCACAGGTTCAGGTTCAGGGTTAGGGCATTCTGAGTTTGTTTTCTGCTCTAGTGACCTATCTTCTAGTCTCTCTAGCCAGGTCTCAGACTTTGTAACATCTGTTTCTTAAAACATTTATTTTGTCACCCACCTCTCAATTACACTTTTCCTTTTTACTGCCTTTTTCTGAAGTATGAGGAGATAGGGACTCGCTGCCTAGTTTGCTTACCCTGTCTTCCTGAACTCTTATATCTAATATCTTTATTGACACTGTGACAAACACTGACTTCCCAAAACCTAAGACATAAATTTACAATTTTTCAATTTTTAATTCCACATAAACACAAAAAACTAGGTCATACACTCTAGTTGCCTATTTTATTGCTCAGAATTGCATTTGAGAACTCCAGCATGGTGATAAACAGAAGAAATTAACTATGTTTTAAAATTAAAAGTTTCAAATATATTAACTTCCAATAATTTGTATATGAAGTGTTTTACTTATAATGTTGAGATTAATTTTTTACATTGAAAATTTTCAAAGTACTTTATAAATAATCTTCTATTTGATATTCATAAAAGCCATGTAAACTAGATAAATATAGTAATATACAACTATCATTACAAAGTTGTTGAATCTGCAACACAAAGAAAAGACAATTTTAAACTAAATTAAAACAAGCTTATATTGTGTACACAAGAGAGATGATCGGGGAATGCCTCACTCAAAAGCTGAGACAGAGGACAGCATCTGGTCTGAGAGCAAGAAGGTTTTTATAGCATAAAAAGTTACAAAAGCGGTGGCTTGGGAACTTACAGCCTACAGGGTTCTAGCAAGCGCAATACAAGGACAGATAGCAGGTTAATGGTCTACATGGCTTCACATTTCAAGGTAGAGAGTAAATTTAGAGAGAGTAAATTTAGTAAATCTAAATTTATAAGAAGCTGCTGAGGTTTGGGGGAGGATTCTTAACTTGTCAGGGAGAGCCAGGTGTGGGTGAGTTCAGAACACAGGCAGGAATTTTAAACAGACTTAAACATCAAAGTATGGTCAGGCCAAATAGAAATCTTAATATTTCACAGTAAAACAGAAATGAACTTTTCATGACTTTGTGATGAGATGGCTCCCAATCTTAAAATGGAATTAGGCTGTGTTCATCAAAGTAAAGAAATTAAGGCCTAGAAAAATGGACTAATTTTCCTAAAGTCATGTAACCTGTAAATAATACACATGGAAATTAATCCAGATCTTCTAATTTTTAGAGCAATAACTTTTTCAAATTCCAAGGCCTGTCTTATTGAAAGATGTAGAATTCTGTTTGAATTAGGAAAACATTTAGTGCACATAAACATGTTTGGGGTTTTTCTTTTTTTCTTTTGTTTACCAAGGAAGAGAGCAGCGTGATACACCAAAAAGAACTGGATTGAGAGCACATATAGTTTGTATGTACTACAATCAATCTAAAAATACAACCTGGAACTTATATAAAACAATATTTCTACAACCAGTGATATTCAGTTTAGGGAACAAAAAAAAAGCAGACTTGAAATTGTTTAGCCAGAGGACATGTTATAAATGGAGAAAAATGAGTGTTACCATATTTTACCAAATAATCATTGTAGATTTCATTCCAAATATTTTTTTGCAAAAAAGTAAAGTGCTATTATTATGTTTAACTTTAAAAAATTAATTGTGCAGGTAATAATTAAAATTATTTTATTAATAAACTTCCTATGGTCCAAAATTAGGAAGCATATTTATTAAGTGTAAGTTAAAATCGAATAGTCCAAATCAATATACATTATATCTTTGTGACAGTTCATAAAACATTTTTTCCAGTCTGAAAATGAAATTAATATATTAGTCATTATTTATTGGCATTATAGCCAAAATATTACACTTGAAAACGTTTATTATGGTGTTATAAAATATGGACTTAATCTTTTTTGGTTCAATTTTTAACTGTTTTTATGTAAACATGACAGTAAAATGTATTTTTCCATATTTTGCATAGAGTATAACTTATTCTAATTAGGATCCCATTCTTGTACTTGAAAAAAATGTGGAGTTATACTGCCTTTTATTCATATATGAACATAGGAAAGTCATGTCTGATTCATTCTACTGTCTTTTCTATTTCCTACCCCCAACCTTCATTTCCCTTGGTCTAATCCACTGAACTTCTACTCTTCCCCTTGTCCATTTCTGTGGGTTAGCATCCACATATGAGATAGAACATTCAGCCTTTGGTTTTTGGGGATTGGCTTATTTCACTTAGCACAATAGTCTCCAGTTCTAATCATTTACCAGCAAATGCCATAATTTGATTCTTCTTTATGGCTGAATAATACTCTATTGTGTATATATACCACATTTTCTTTATCCATTCATCTGTTGAAAGGCACCTAAGTTTGTTCCATAGCTTAGCTACTGTGAATTGCACTGCTATAAACATTGATGTGGCAGCATCACTGTAGTAGTATGCTGATTTTAAGTCCTTTGGGTATATACCAAGAAGAGGGATAACTGGATCAAATGGTGGCTCCATCCCAAGTTTTCTGAGGAATCTCTGTATTACTTCCTAGAAGGGTTGAACCAACTTCCAGTCTCACCAGCAATGTATGAGTGTACCTTTTCCCCATATTCTCACCAATATTTATTATTGTATGCTTGATAATTGCCATTCTGACTGAAAATAAAATGAAATAGAATCTCAGTATGGTTTTAATTTGTATTTCTCAAATTGCTAGAGATGTTCAACATTTCTTAATGTATTTTTGACCATTCATATTTGTTCTTTGAGAAGTATCTGTTTAATTCCTTTGCCCATTTATTAATGGGCTAATTTGTGTATATTTTCTTTATGTATCCTGAAGATTAATGCCCTATCTATGGTATAGGTGGCAAAGATTTTCTCCCATTCTGTAGGCTCTCTCTTCATGTTCTTGATGGTTTCCTTTGTTGTAAAGAAGCTTTTTAGTTTAATACCATGTTTATTTATTGATTCTTGATTTTACATCTTGTTAAAGAAGTCAGATCCTAAGTCCACATAACAGAGAGTTCGGTTTACATTTTCTTCTAGAAGGCACAAGGTCTCTGGTCTAATGCCCAGGTTCCTTAATCCGCTTTGAGTTGAGTTTAAGGCAAGGTAAGAGATAGGGCTCAATTTCATTTCATTCTGCTACATATGGATTTCCAGTTTTCCAAGCACTACTTGTTGAAGAGGCTATCTCTTCTCCAATGTATGTTTTTGGCACTTTTGTCTAGTGTGAGAAAACTGTACTTATGTGGATTCTTTCCTGTGTCTTCCATTCTGTTCTATTGGTCTTCATATCTATTTTGGTGCCAATACCATGGTGTTTTTGTTGCTATAGCACTGTAGTATAATTTAAGTTCTGGTATTGTGATGCCTCCTGCTTTACTTTTCTCTGTTTTGGCCATTCTGGGCCTCTTATTTTGCAAAATGAATTGCATTACTCCTTTTTCTATTTGTGTCAAGAACATCATTGGAATTTTATTAGGAATTGCATTAAATCTGTATAGCACTTTTGGTAGGAATTGCATTAAATCTGTATAGCACTTTTGATAGTACAGCCATTTTGACAATATTAATTCTGCCTCTTCAAGAACATGGGCAGTGTTTCCATCTTCTAAGGTCTTTCTCAATTTCTTTCTTCAGTGTTCTTTAATTTTCAGTAGAGGTATTTCACTTCTTTTGTTAGATTGATTCCCAAGTTTTTGTTTTGTTTTGTTTTGTTTTGAGGCTATTGTGGATAAGATAGTTTCCCTGATTTCTCTTTCAGTTGATTTGTCATTGGTGTACAAGAACAAAATTAATTTATGTGTATTAATTTTTATATCCTGCTACCTTGCTGAATTCATTTATGAGTTCTAGAAGCTTTCAGTTGGATTTGGGGGGGTCTTCTAAATATAGAATACTGATGTCAGCAAATAGGGGTAGTTTGAGGTCTTCTTTTCCTATTTATATTTCTTTAATTTCTTTCTTTAGTCTAATTGCTCAGGCTAGGGTTTCAAGGACTATGTTGAATAGGATTGGTGAAAGAGGGCATCTCTGTCTTGTTATAGTTTTAGAGGGAATGCTTTCAGTTTTTCTTCATTTACAATGATGTTGGCATTGGATTTAACATATAGCTTTTACAATGTTGAGGTATATTCCTACCATCCCTAGTTTTTCTAGGCTTTTGAGAATGAATGCATGAATGGATGCTGAATTTTGTCAAATGCTTTTTCTGCATCTATTGACATAATCATGTGATTCTTGTCTATTACTGTGATGTTGAACTAACCTTGCATCCCTGGAATGAATCCTACTTGATTATGGTACTCTATTTTTTAATATTTTTGTATGTTATTTGCCAGTATTTTATTGAGAACTTTTGTATCTATGTTCATCAGGGAAATCTGTCTAAAGTTTTCTTTCCTCAAAGTGTCTTTGTCTGGTTTTGGTATCAGAGTGATACTAGCTTCATAGAATGAGTTTGGAAGGGTTTCCTCCTTTTCTATTTTATGGGATAATTTGAGAAGTTTGGATGTTTGTTCTTCTTTGAGGGTCTGGTAGATCTCCACTGAGAATCCATCTGGTCTGGGCTTTTCTTGTTGGTAGGCTTCTTTTTTTATTGGTTGCTCAAAACATTACAATGATCTTGACATATATATATCATACATTTGATTCAAATGGAGTATGAATTCTTATTTTTCCCACATATACAGATTGCAGGATCACATTGGTTATACAGCCACGTTTATACATACTGCCATACTGCCAGTGTCTGTTGTATTCTGGTAGGCTTCTTTTTTAAATATTTTTTTTAGTTATAGGTCGTCACAATGTCTTTGTTTTTTTATTTTATGTGATGCTGAGGATCGAACCCAGTGCCTCATGCATGCTAGGCAAGCGCTTTATCTCTGAACCACAACCTCAGCTCTGTTGGTAGGCTTTTGATAGCATCTTCAATTCCTTTGCTTGAAATTGATCTAAATATTCCATGTCCTCCTGATTCAATTTGATCTAAGACATGGTATAGTTTAGAGAAGGATCTGTGCTGCTGAGAAGAAAGTATATTCATTGATGGATGAAATAGTCTACATATATCTGTTAAATCTAAATTATTAATGGTATTTTCTGTTTCATAGCTTTTTTATTTAGTTTTTGTTTGGAGGATCTATTCCATAAAACAGGCATATTACAGTCACCAAATTTTTTTTTTGTGGCCATTTGATTTTCAAAATTGAGAAGGGTTTGTTTGTATGTAGTTGCTACACTGTTTGGGGCATAAATACATAATGATTGTTATGTGTTGTTGATATATATTTTCTTTAAACAATATGGAATGTCCTTCTGGTTCTTTTTCATTAATTTTGGCTTGAAATCTACTTTATATGATATGAAGATAGAAGCTCTGGCTTGTTTATAAGATCCATGTGAATGATATGGTTTTTTTCCCATTCTTTTCCCTTCAGTCTGTGGTTATCTTTGCCTATGAGGTGAGTCTCTTGGAGTCAGCATATGTTGAGTCTTGGTTTTTAATCCAATCTGCCGGTCTATATCTTTTGATGGATATGTTTAGGCCATTTACATTCAATGTTATTATTGAGATATGGCTTTTATTCCATATCATTTGAGTTATTTCTATGCTTTTAATTTGAATTAGTTTATCCATTCATTGACTATTCTTGTAGTGTAGTTTCTCCTTTTGCTGGTTTTCATTTTTATTTTTATTTCTTCAAGAAATATTTTATTGAGTATGTTTTGTAGTGCAGGCTTTCTATTTGTTAATTCTTTTAAGTTTTATTTATTATGAAAGGTTTTTATTTCTTTTTTTTTGGTGACATGGTATTATTTTATTTATATATTTATCTACTTATTTATTTCTTACATACATGACAATAGTGGAATTCATTACATTCATATTTATCCATTCTCAGAACAATTTTTCATAACTCTGTATATAATGTATGTTCATGCCAAATTATGCCATTATACATGAACTCTCTTTTTTTTCATTACAATTCTTAATACATCTTTATAACACAAATGGAAGGTTTTTATTTCATTGTCTATTCTGAAGCTTAATTTCCCTGGGTATGGTGTTCTTGACTGGAGTCCATGTTCTTTCAGAGCTTGGAATATATAATTCAATTCCTCCCAGCTTTAGGGGTCTGAGTTTAAAAATCAACTGAGATCTGTATTGGTTTCCCTTTAAATGTGGCCTGCTGCTTTTCTCTGGCAGCTTTTGAAATTCTATAATCTGTATGTTAGGCATTTTTATAATAAGTTCTTGTGTGGGTCTGTTGTAGTTTTGTATATTTAGGGGTCCTGTATGCCTCCTGTACCTGATTTTCTGTTTTTTCTTAAGGTTTGGGAAATTTTTATTGAAAAAAAACTGTGCATTCCTTTGGTTTAACTCTGAGCTTTCATCTACCCAATAAGTCTTAAGTTTAGTCTTTTCATTTTATCCATCTTGGAATTTTATTCATAGTCTCTTAACATTTTTTATCCTCTTAACAACTCTATTTTCAAGATTATATACTTTGTCTTCATTGTTTCAAACTCTGTATTCCATGTGGTCTTTTCTGATGGTGATGCTTTCCAATGAATTTTTAATTTGTTTTTCTGATTCCTTCATTTAGAGGATTTTGGACTGATTCTTCTTCAGGATCTCTATCTCCTTATTAAAGTGATTTTTTTAAATTCTGTATTTTCATTCTGATTTAATTTCTTTCTTCATCATTTACCTCATAGATCTGTTTAATTTTGAACTTTCTGAATTCCATCCCTGACATTTTCTAAACTGTAGTATCAGTTTTTTGTTGTTTAGGATTGTTTTTTCCTTTACTTTTTCTTGTTGTTTGTGTGTTTACCCCTATATCTGGATGGATATGGTGCTGTAAAGTTTCTATCTTATGAGTTTATAATACTTTCTATGTTACTAGTAACTTACAGATTGGGAGGGAGCCTAATGATAGCTTTAATCTATGCAAACAATATATAGCAATAGACCAGGTCTTTAGTTCTTATTTTCATATTTAATGTTAATTGGTACAATATGTAGAAATAGTAGAATCAGAAATTTCAATCAGTAAAAACAGTAAATAATCATGAATTATGTTTGGTATAAAATTAAACAATAGGTATTATCTATGATTTCTGCCTTATTAATTATTGCTGTGACATTGATGGTAGGGGCAGATATTATATATGTCAATTAGTATTATGAGGTATTAAGGATAGAGTTGAGTATGAGGAAAGAAGAAATAGGAGGGTAGAAAAGTGTTTGCAGTTTCAAAATGTGCATAGGGCAGATGCTTTGATAACTTCTTGATAACATCTACAGGATTTGTACCTGTAGCCTTCATGGGGAGGAAATAAGTAACTCTCAGAGGTGTGGAAAAATGGGCTAGGGCTGTGGCTCAGTGGTAGAGTGCTCACCTGGCACACGTGAGGCACTGGTTTTGATCCTCAGCACCACATAAAAAATAAAATAAAGGTATTGTGTTCACCTACAACAACAAAAAACATTAAAAATATTTTTTAAAAAAATCTGGGAAATTATTATTGAGAAATAAACACAAAGGACAAGAAATATATTGAAAGCAGTGACTTGACAGGTGGGAAATACCTGATGAATCTGATTCTAACAAAGGGAAAAGCCCATGAATTCTTTATTTATAGCAAAACACACCAAAGGAATTTATTGTAACATGGGGTTCTTCAAGGTAAACAAGAAGGGAGAAGCTGTGGGGGGGAATTGGCTGGGTTGGAGGCTTACTTATCACTTGCACAGTAATTCCTCCTCCAGGCAGCTGGCATCTCAAAGCTGTTTAGGCACACTGGTATCTCTTTTACCCAAGGCTAGCAGGCATCTAAATTCAAAACTATCGAACTCATAAATTCCACACCAGGCATAGAATCTGCCCCATTAACAGTGACCACCTGCAAGTGAGCATGTCTTTCAGCACAGTTGTACCGAAAGAAATTCAGAAGGGCAGTCTACCTATCCAAGGCTATGGAATTCAAAGCAATAATTTATTTGCCACTCCTCACAAGGATTTGTTGTCAATGTGAAAGGGGAAGAAAAAATCTAGCACATAAATGAGGAGAGATGGGGGCTGGGGTTGTGGCTCAGTGGTAGAGCCCTCAACTCGCACATGCAAAGCCTTGGATTCCATCATCAGCACTACCTATAAATAAATACATACATACATACATACACTAAAATAAAGTTATTGTGTACAACTACAAAGAAAATGTGGCATATATGCACAATGGAATAAAAAAAGAATGACTTTAAAGGAGGAGAGAGGTAATAGAATTGAGTGTCAGCAATAGAAAAAAGAGAAGGAGACAAGGGACATAGAGTAGTGGTAAAGATAATACAAAACAAAATCATAATATGCTAATCAAAACCCCTATCCCTAGGTTCAATCCTCAGCATCACGGGGCTGGGTGGTGGCAGGGGGACTTAACCCCCAAAATACAGAGCATAGGAAAATAATACCTTCAAAAAATAAATAAATAAATAAAAGTTTTTAAAAGGCTAGAAATAAGGAGAGAGAAACACACATATAGAAATCCTTGAATCAATCAGTACACATTCAAATAAAACAAAAACACAATATAGAAAACCACCAACAAAAAGTAAAACAAAATAAGCAACAACAAAAAGGAAAAATATCGGTGAAATGTTAAGAAATTAAGGAGTCATTTCCACTACAGTGGACAAAATAGTCGATGAACATATGTGTTCACTATCTGTGCCCAACTGATTTTCTTTTAGTTTCGTCTTGAGGTATGAACTAAGAGTGGGAGTATGGGCCATGAGTTGTGAGTCCTTTCTTTTTTATTGTGTTGCTCACCAAATTTAAAGTTGGGGTTTAAGACTTCCCAATTTCCCTTCTTAGAAGATTAGTGTTGGCAGGCCAGGCTCTCGGCTGTGTGACAAAACCACTGGCTGGGGCAAGTCATCCTGGCAGTGGATTGGCTCACAGTGCATAGTAACACAAATGCACATCCACATGCCACTGGTAAATGTATTGCTGCTCTGTTTACCTTTTAATCAGCATGACAAACAGAATTATACCATGCAATAATTATGAAGTAAAAAGTTATAAACCAATTTTTGAACTGAAAAAACAGTGTTAAATAATTATGCTGTGGCAATTATGCAGTGAAGTATAGTAAAATACACCTTCAAGTGATTAAAATACCTCCTTAGGAGAACTGTTTTAATTAAATCAGGAAATTCTGTAATTAAATGGTGTTTGTCTTTTAATAGGTGGGACAACATGCAAAAATTGAGAAAAAAAAATTGTGAATAAGTGTATTTCCTTATGTCTATTAGAGTAGAAAAATGTTAAATATATGAAGTTAATTTTAGTTTTTCTCTAAGAAAATAATTTGGAGCATAATAATAACAATTTTATTTGAGAAAGGGTATCTATATATAGAAGACTTTGTAGCTATTAAAATGTGGATTTTCTTGACCTCTGTGCTCCTTGCATACTAAAACGATTCTGTGTCATTCTGCTATACAAATAGAAGATCAAGTTAAACAGAAGATTGGGTAGTAATTACTTACCTGACAAGGTGTTCTTACAGGTCATCCTTATTTTTTGTAGTTAATATTCAAGGTTATTATACTAAGTCATTCTATCTAACGTAAAGGCAAACCTTTCCTGATTAACATACCATACCGCTTAACCTCCTCTACCCTAGACAATATTTTTCAGTAAACTTATACTTAATTTAAAGGACAAAAATATTCATGACTATTTTTATTTTTATTTTTTGTCTCTTAGAGTTGCCTTTGGAAACTGCAATGGGTTGGCTGTGGTGGATTTTATACAGAAGACAGTTCTGTTAAGCATGGGGACCATTGACCTTTATAGATCAAGTGACCTATATCAGAGACAACCACGTTCTCCTCGAAAGAACAAGCAGGTCATTGCAGGTAGGAAAGAAAACAAGCTGGGTTATGAACTTGATTTGTACACCATTTTTTTCAGATTGCTTATCTTTTGTGATGTTATTCAAATGCTTTATAAAATGAACCAACATGATTTATACTACCATGTAATACAATGTGTTGGGCAGAAATACAGTGAGAATCTTTGAAAGGGCAAGGGAGGTATATAAAGTTTAATTTGCTTTTTAGGTTAGGAAGCATTTCAAGTTTCTTAGGCTAAGTTCCTAAGAAATAAGAGAAAATAAGAAGCTGCTAAATTTTGAAATGCTGTGAAAATCAAGTTCTTTAGTTGAAAAAGCTGGCCAAGCATGGTGGCACATGCCTGTAATCCCAGCAGCTCAGGCAAATTAGACGGGAGGATCACAAGTTCAAAGACAGCCTCAGCAATTTAGTGAGGCACTAAGCGACTCAGTGAGTCCCTCTTTATAAATTAAAAATATATCAGTACTCAGGCTGGGGTTGTGGCTTGGTGGTGGAGTGCTCACCTGGCATGCTTAGGGCACTGGGTTCGATCCTCAGCACCACATAAATGTAAAATATTGTGTCCACTTAAAACTAGAAAATAAATGTTTTAAAAAATATATCAGTACCCCCCCACACCAAAAAAGAAGCTGCAGTCAACTTACTTGTAATATATTTTGCCCCTTTTAACATGATAATTTACAATAGTGGTAGAGTGCTGGATAGTGTGTTTGCCTAGCATGCACGAGGCCCTGGTATGATCCCCAACACAACAAACACACATATAAAAGGTAACTTAAGGTCATTCACTTCTTTTAATATTTTAAAATAACTCTATATTATATCTATGACCTTTTCCTGATGGATGATGACTGTGTTGGAAATATTTTAACAAGCACAGTAAATATTATTAACATTTTTAAATGCTATGAAAGATAGCATCTTTCTTAACAAGACAAATTGGCCTATTCAACTATAAAAAAAAGAATTCTTTGCTTAATTAGATTATATTGCCATAGTTTGATATCCTAAATTATCAAAATTTATTGGAATTTCGGTATATATCCAAATAGTTGGCTTTATAGACATTGCTGAAATTTTGTGTATTTTTTTGTCCATTGATGTTGTCTAGTTGGTAGAAATTGGGGAAATGGTTTGCAGATAAAATGCTTCTATAGAATTATGTGTTTAGACAATTATTTTAAATTTTCTACTTTTCTTTATTTAAAATAACCAATAAGATATCAAAGCTTTAATTTAAAAAAAAATCCATGAAAAGAATATTAGGGGCTGCGGTTATGGCTCAGCAGTAGAGCACTCGCCTAGCACGTGTAGGGCCCTGGGTTTGATCCTCAGCACCACATAAAAATAAATAAATAAAGGCATTGTGTCCAACTACAACTAAAAAAATAAACATTTTTTTAAAAAGAATATTTTACAATAAAAATTTAAAATCTTACACTTTATTTTCCAAATAACAGGTATGTCAAAACCTTTGAGTGTGATAAAAGAATTTTCCTTTTAGACTAAAAAATTTGATTTTTAAAAAAATTCTCCTTTATTAGCCCTTTGATAAACTTCACTGCTTTCTAAATTATTAGCTTAGACCATTTTCAGGGACACAAAATTATCTTTTAAACCTGAGGCATTTTTGTTAGGAATTCAACTGTTATCAATATTTTAGGACTGCTAGAAAGAAAAACAAAATAAAAGAAATTGTGTGTATGTACCATAAGAGTCTCTCAATAGTGGGAAAGAGAAGGTTGATTTATGAAAGTTAAGAGCTTTTAGAGCAAGAAGGTTTGAAGGGCTAGTAGCTGCTGTTTGCAGTGCTGAAAGCACCATTTCAACTCATAAAAGCTGTGGACCCTTTGATAGCATCTAAGATACTTGCTTTCTGGAAGTGCTGGGTGAATATGGTGGGTTGAAAAAGTGAATATTATGACAAAGGAAAATTATAATTTAAACTTCTTGAGCATCAATAATTATGATTATAGCTTAGAAATTCTGATGACTTTAGAATATGGAAAACTGTGATGAAGCTGTAAACTTGGTTTTTATTTTAGTTTACAAAATTAATATACTGAGCTGGGCATGGTGGCACATGTCTGTAATCCCAGAAACTCTGGAGGCTGCAACAGGAGGATGGCAAGTTTGAGGCTAGCCTTTGCAACTTAGCAAGACCCTGTCTCAAAAAAACAAAAAGGGATGGCGATATAGCTCATAGGTAGATTATCCCTTGGTTTGATCCCTAGTACTGAAAAACAAAATGAATACTCTGAGTACTCATATTATAAAAATAAAAATTAAAAACTAAAATCCCTAAGCTTTCTTTTTAATTGCAGAAGCATTAAAGACAATCATTTTGATATTAATGAAGTAATTTATACATATTATTACAAGTATGTATACTATGCAAAGACATTTAAGAAAAATATGCCATCAATTTTTTGTAAGACATTTGATAAAATAAAATTGCTACAGCATCCTCATCATTCATCTATCACCTCTTACTTTCTAATTGATTTTTTAAATATCTCCTTTCTGATTTGATTACCTAATTTTGCTGCAATTTCTTCATCTTGGCTGTTCTAGATTCTGGTATGATATCACTTCCTTTCACTTTAGACTATTCTTCTTTCTTTCCCCTGCCTGCTGCTGATGCTGGTGTTCTGGCATGTTCCAAAGACAACTTTTGCATGCGTGGCCTGTCTAACTTTTATCCTGATTTAACGAAACGGATCCGTACTTCTTATCAGAGTAAGTTCTAAAAAGGTTAGACAAATAGCATTTTTGAGTCACAGTGCTTGAATAAAATCCGTACATTGGTGCTCAATAATGTGTTTTTTAAAAACACATTCAGCATGCATGTAAATTTTTGTTTTGTTATTGAAGTGCAACCTGATAATTTTAATAAAAATTATTATGTAAATATTTCAAATCATTATTGTCATGTACCCATTTATTCTTATCCTTTGTTTAAGTGCTTATTTCAAACCATACAGTCTATGTCCTATTAGTCCAAAAGTCATTATTTTCTGTTTTGAGGACGGAGAGTAATGGTGTCCTGATATAATAAATCTAATATGCCATATCAATAATAATTTAATGTTTTCTTATTTTGGAATCCTTGTGCTTTGGCCATTTTATTACATTATTCTAACAGTGCCACAATATTTGCTTGTAGTTTTTAGAGATAACTAGGCATTCCTAACTTCTAATGCTTTTTATTAAGATAGAATATCAAAATGTACATTCCTGTAGTGATTTTAGGTATCAACCTGTGAAATAGAGAAATTAAAGTCCCCCAAATAAAAGAGTGTATGTTAACATTTCCTATAGTAGCAAATTAAGATTTGAAGATGGCTAGAGTAAGCACTAAAAACTAGTGCAGAAAGCATAGGGACTGAGGGTATCTGTCACTGGAAATGCAAATGATACTAATGATGTTACAGGTAAATATTTATTGACATGAAAAAAATGTTTACCTTATGTTAATCAATATGTTATATAACCTGAATTTTTTCAGGCCTAAACATGTTTATAAAAACTAATACATTCACATTAGTTGTAAAACCTAAAACTTTACTGATTTGTGCCTTAGATTAAGGAAGTTATTCCTTTGAAATCCTTTGAATTTTTCTAAAAGTGCCTAGGTGGTGATTTATATTCCCTAGTTTTATACTCTAGTAGCACACCATTTTTTTTATTATTTCCTACTGTCTCTGTTCCTGGGACCTGTGTAAAAAACAAGGAGCAAGTATTGACCTGCTCCTAAAACAGAAACTTATTAAATACTATGATATTTCTTCACATAAGAAAATTTTATGAAATTTTAGTTTCCATAATAAAGTTTTATGGGAGCCTACTCATACTCATTCATTTACATGTTTTCAGTGGCTGCTTTCACACTACAATGGCAGAAAACAGTAATTTCAACAAAAACCATATGGCCTACAGGCCTAAAATATTTACTATTTACACAGAAACTTTTCTGATCTCTGTTCTATACCATTCTTTGACATCAGTCCCTTAAAACCACACAGAGGGTTTCTATCTAAAACCTTTCCTGTATATATTCCCCACAACTTCTGAATCCCAGGTTAGCCTTCTGAAGATAGAATCCCCCTATTTTGTATGTATATACACAGATATAGAAAATTTTCTAGAATATTAGCTCGGATCTTATAAATTTCTTCTTTTAGTTTACTCTATTTTCTCATATAAATATGTGGTGCTTTTATGGTAAAAAGAAATTGGGGTTGATAATAAGGAGCAAAAGTAGGCTCTAGTTCACGAGAATTCCATAGTATCAGCAGTGATATAAAGATTAAAAAAGTTTTTTGAGAAATATTTAATAAGTTTATATTCCCTTCAGAATAAAATAATCAACATTCTTAAACCTTCATTAAAGGTCCTTTAAAATATAATTCTTACCTACATCTTTAAATGGATTTTCTACCACTCTCCTGTAGCAATACCCCACTGAAATAGGCAGAATTAATATTGTCAAAATGGCCATATTACCAAAAGTGTTATATAGGTTTAATGCAATTCCTATTAAAATCCCAGTGCCATTCTTCATAGATATAGAAAAAGCAGTCAAGAAATTCATTTGGAAATTTAAGAGACCCAAAATAACCAAAGCAGTCCTCAGCAAGAAACATAAAGCAGGGGACATCACAATACCAGGCCTTAAATTATATTATAGAGCCACAGTAACAAAAACAGCATGGTATTGGTACCAAAACAGATATGTAGACGAATGGTACAGAATAGAAGACACAGAAAAAAACACATAAAAATAGTTATCTCATATTAGACAAAGATTCCAAAAACATACATTGGAGAAAAGAGAGCACCTTCAGCTATTGATGCTGGAAAAACTGGAAATCCATATGTAGCAAAATGAAATTAAACTCCTATCTCTCACCCTGCACAAAACTCAAAGTGGATCAAGGACTAGACCAGAGACCTTGTGCCTAACAGAAGAAAACGTAGGCCCAAATCTCTACTATGTTGGCTTAGGAAATGATTTCCTTAACAAGGCCTTTAAAGCACAAGACGGAAAATCAGTAATCAATAAATGGTAAGGAATCAAACTAAAAAGCTTCACAGAAAAGGAAACAATAACATGAATAGAGAGCCTCCAGAATGGGAGAGAATCTTTATCACATTCACCTCAAATACAGCATTAATCTCCAGGGTATATAAAGAACTCAGAAAACTTAAAGCCAGAAAAATGAATAATCCAATCAATAAATAGGTTAAGGGACTGTACAGTCACTTCATATAAAAAGAAAGATAATCAATCGACAAATATATGTAAAATTTTTCAACATCTCTAACAATTAGAGAAATGCAAATAAAAACTAGATTTCATCTTACTTCAGTCAGAATGGCAATTATCAAGAATGCAAGCAACAAAAAGTGTTGATGAGGATGTAGGGGAAAAGGTATACTCATACATTGCTGGTGGGATTGCAAATTGGTGCAACCACTATGGAAAGCAGTATGGAGATTCCTCATAAAACTTGTAATAGAATCACTGTTTGACTGAGTTATCCCACTCAGAGCTTAAAATGAGCATACTATAGTGAGGCAGCCACATCAATGTTTATAGCAGCACAATTCACAATAGCTAAACTATGGAACCACCCTGGGTGCCCGTCACCACATGAATGGATAAAGAATTGTGGTATATATACACAATGGAATATTACTCAGCCTTAAAGAAGAATGAAATTATGGCATTTGCCAGTAAATGGATAGAACAGGAGAATATCATGCTAAGCGAATAAGCCAATCCCAAGGAACCAAAGGCTGAATGTTTTCTCTGATATGTGGATACTAATTCACAACAAGGCAGAGAAGCTCAGAAAGTATAGAGATATTTTGGATTAGACAGAGGGGAGTGAAAGGAGGGGAGGGGGTATGGGTGTAGGAAGGATAGTAACATGAATTGTGAACATATGATTATGTGACCAGTATAACTCTATATCATGTACAACCAGAAGAATAAGAAGTTATACTCCATTTATGTATGATGTATCAGAGTACATTCTACTGTCATGTGTAACTAGTTAGTACAAAAAATAAATTTTAAAAAATACTTCACTCAAGTCAAGTGTATCTTACTTATTCATATCATCTTTCTGGAAATGCCCTGCTCAAATTTCACTTTCGATAATGAACCTTTTCTGCTACCATCAAAGCCCTGTTGTGCCAGTTCCTTTGCTTAAATTCCTACAGTGATTGCAGTGTACAGGTTTGTACACAGTAGTGTCTGCACCATTTCAATTCATGATTCTATGGCTTTACCTTTCCAAATGCATGACAAGAATCTGAATGTATCAGTTAAATTTTTAATTTAAATGATAAAGAATTTTATTTTTTGTATTATTTATGAACAAATCATGAACTCAATGAGTAAATGATGATGATAGTAGGATACAGCATGGCAGCAGGCTCTTTTCTCTCACAGGAATAGCCGGGCAATTTTTTAAATTTTATAAATAAAAGAACAATTTCTTTCACTACTAGATTCACAAGAATTTTGCAAAAGCAATCATTATTTCTTGTAACTGGAGACCTAACATGTCAAAGTAGAAGTAAAATCGAGTCCAAGAAACAAAGAGATCCTCTATATTTTACCAGTAGTCTCCATGGACACTCAGATAAGCCCTATGACTTGAAATCAGATAGTGCAGTCTTCTTTTGATGATTAACAGTATATATTGTGACAAAGGTCTGATTTTTAATGACTCAATGGTAATATCCTGGAATTTGCTTTTAAAAATAAATTTTACGGAGCTGGGGTTGTGGCTCAGTGGTAGTGTGCTTCCCTAGCATGCGTGAAACACTGAGTTTGATTCTCAGCATCATATACAAATAAATAAAATAAAGGTCCATCAACAACTAAAAATATTTTTAAAATAAAAAAAATTATAAAAATATGGTTTGAAATTTAAATGTTGGCTAATATAATATGATTACATTTCTATATTCTCAACACTATTATAGTAGGGACAGTGAAGCCTTTTCAGGAATTGTTTCCTGAGTTTCAGAAAAGTGTAGCTGCATTGTCCCTATTTGGAGAGACAGAACCCACTTCAAATGAGAGTTCATTCTATTCTGAGATCGTGTGAGGCAATTTGATCCAGTGTTATATTATTTAATGGTCATCATAACCCTTTGAGGCGGATGGATAACATTGGTAGATTTGTCTACCAATGGGAAAACTGAAGTTGAAAGAGATGAAACTAGTTCCTTAAAGTCATTCAGAATAAATGAGAAACAAACTACACCTAATATTAATGTGAATCCATATGATTTCCACTGTATGATCATATGTCTATGAGTGCCTCTTAACGTTTTAGGCACATTGAAAACCAAATCCATTATTCTATAATCAGTAACTACTTTTTCCCCCCATTTTAACTACTGTGAATGAAACAACATATTCAAAAATGAAACAATTTGAAATTGTTTTGACATATTTAAAATGAGATTGAATACAATGACCTTTAAAGTTTCCTTATTTTTCTTTAAAAACTATATTTTTATTCCACTTCACTCTATTATGTTGATTTTGCTCTTGTGATGTCACATTTCTATTTTGAACCTGTTACTTCATTTCTGGAGAAACATCTTTTGATGATCACCCATCAATTAGGTCAGGCTCCAAGAGGCTAGGCTGCCTTCCCTAAGTCATTAAATTATCATCTGCAAATCTTTAACATCCCAAAATAATAGTTATATAGCTGAGAAGAAGTTTCTAGATTTTATAGATTATACATATTGTGAAATGCCTTGGAAAGAGTCACAGATATATGGACAGAAGATTTAGATCAAATTCTGCTTTTTCTATTATATTTGGAATCTTAAAGGAAGATATTGAATCACAACGTTTTTCTTCCCAAATATAAATAAAGTAAAAATCATAATCCCTCTCTCTCCTGGAGAGTTGAACTTTTCTGGATTAATATTTATAAAAAGCACTTCTATAGATAATAGGTATTCTTTATTGTTACAATGTATGATGAAACAAAGCCAGAGTGGAGTTAAATAACCTTTCCAGTGTCTAACCAAGTATAGAAGCTTAAAGCTAAAACTCAGTTCGTTGCCTCAATGGATGGTGTCCTATTTATTTAACAGAAATTTTGATAAATAAGAATTGACTGAGTCAGTTGAGTCAAAGGAAGTTTGAAAACTAGGATTAATGTAGAACATTGTCAGAAAAATTTGCTTGTGCATCAGTTTTCAGTTATGCAACAGAGGATCTTTTGGAAAGCCTCAGGCTTATTCATTGATATTTTCCCTCTTTCACTTCATGGTTTTCAATTTGTGGAAATATAGCAGGTCCTAAAAACACAAGCCAAAAAAATAAAGGGAAAAAATAATGAGAAATATTAAAGAAATAATATAAATAATACAAAATAAATAGAGAAGGTCAAGAATGGAAGAAAAGAAAAATAATAAGAAAAGGAGTGTCTTAAAGGGAAAAAATTCAAAGATTATTTATTGAAGAGTTACTGTGTCAAACATTTTTCTGGGCATTAAGTACAGAATGATGAGTAAACAATTACATATTTTCCTTCCATTTATTACAGACAATATACAGATAAATAAATACATAGATATACTATTATAATTGTAAAATGGTAGTAATGCTATGATAGAGAAGAATGAATGTTGTCAAGGGAAACCCCTTATAAGGAGGAAACACTGAAGTAAAGCTTTATAAGATAAGAAAAAACTAGTCAAAGCTTTGTACTGTTTGAAAAGAAACTAGTACTTCACTCATGCTTACAATGACTTTACATTTTCAAAGAAGTTTGTTTGAAAAAAGATCAAGATAGCATAATTATTTTAAACATTAAAGATTGGTGTTGATAATAAGAAAAACAAAGAAATCAGAATAAAAGGGGATATAATATTGATTCCGTTCATAGAAAATTCAAGGAAATGAAGACTAATACATTGTGATAGAAAGCAGATCAATGGTTGCCTAGGGATGTGAAAGGGACACTTATAGGGAGAGCAGAAAGAAGGTGTTACAAAATAGCACACAAAATTCTTAGATATGATGGATGTGTTTTTTATCTTGATTATACAGATCGTTTTCTAGGTATATAAATATGATCAGTTATCAAATTATATATTTTATAGATATATCAATTAAATCTCAATGAAGCTTTTTTTAAAAGCACTAGCTTTTGGAAAACAAGGATCATTACATTCCAGGCATATAGAACAGCTTATAAGTAGGTTCTAAGGTGGTAAAGGATTTAACTATCATGTAAAAATAGAAAAAAGGCCAGAGAGATTAGGAGTATGGTGTGTGAAAGGGAAAATAAGATGATGTAGAGATGAGCAGTGACCAGATAATGCAAACTCCTGCAGCAGTTATAAGAAATTCTCTCTTGCTTTAAGCAAGAGAGTTATATGCTTCATTTGTGTTCTAAAAATAGTATGCACACTGCTGAGTGAAGAAAATATGGGTCCATAAAAGATCATACAAGTTAGAAACTCAGTATTGCACTACAGACAAGAAATGAGCATCTTCTTGACTAGGGTAAGAGAATTGTTATTAAAGAGAAAGGGTAATTTCAAGGATAACAGCATTTACAGAGCTACTATTATGAATCAGTGTAAGAAATAAGAAATTGGAATTAATGATTATTCCCAGATTTTGACTTTAGCTACTGATCATGTCATGATATTATTTACAAAGACAATGAAGCTTGAGATGGGGGGAGCTTTACTAGGAAGCACAGAGTCAATATTAGACATGTTAAATTTTGGTATCTCTGTAACATGTTCATGTGGAGATGTCAAGTGTATAGTTTAACAACTATGAATATCAGATAAGAGTCTCATCATATACATGGTATTTAATGGTATTTAATGGTATTTAATGGGAATAAATAAAATAACCTAGATGAGGAGGAAAGGGGTTGGAGATTGTGGATAGAAACATCAGAAATTTCAACATTTAAATTCAAGAAGAAGAGAACTTCTCAAGGAGAAGAGATAATTTGAGGAGAGACTATTTCTAGGAGTGGTTAGCTACATGAAAAGTTACACTTAAGTAGAATAAGCTCAGAAATGTGACTGATGGGTGAACCTGTGGTGGTTACTAGTAACCCTTCAAAAAGACAGTTTTAGTTTTAGAAAAGTAGTGAGATGGAGGCCAGAATAATATTAGATTGAGGAGGGGCAGGTGAGGAAATAGCACAAGTAAATATCTCTTTCAAAGCACTTGGTTATAAAGGGATACAGAAAAATCAGCCAGTACCTACATTGAAATAAGGTATTAAAAGGAGGAGGTGAAGCCGGGCATGGTGGCTCATGCCTGTAATCCCAGTGACTCAGGAGGCTGAGACGGAGAACTGCAGGTTCAAAGCCAACCTCAGCAACAACAAGGTGCTAAGCAACTCTGAGACCCTGTCTCTAAGAAAAATACAAAATAAGGCTATGGTTGAATGCCCCTGAGTTAAAAAAAAAAAAAAAAGGAAGAGGCATGTTGATGTCTTTTATTTTAAATTTTAGCAGGAAGAGAATATTTTTAATTTACATGAATATGGAATGATCAAAAAAGAGAAAGGGAGAAAGATTGAATTGTGCTAAGGAAGAGAGGGGATTATAAAAGGAGTAAAATCTTAAGTTGAGAGGGGTTGGGAATCATCAGCACATGTAATAGGAGACATTAAATAGGACATTTTTAGGAGATTTAAATAGGAGATTTTTCTCAATTACTAAAGAAAGATAAAATAAAGAAGAGAGTTACAGAAAAGAAAATGGATAAATTGAAAAGTGTATGATTTGTTTGAAATATGAAACAAGTGATTATTACATCTGATTTTCAGTTCTATATTTACATCTAATTTTCAGTTCTATATTTTAGTAGGCTATATATATATTAGTGTCCATCTACTATATATAGTAGATGGACACTATACCTTTATTTTATTTTTATGTGGTGCTGAGGATTGAACCCTGTGCCTCACATGTGCTAGGAAAGCACTCCACCAACTGAGCTACAGCCCCAGCCCCACCTCCTTTTTTTTAGATTTGGTTTTACAATGTAAATTTTCTTATACCAAAGCTTTATATTGAAAAGCAACTACACTGAATTATAATTAGTAGAAAAAATATAAGGTTCGATCTTCAAATTTACAAAAGGAAACTAAGAAATACAAATAAGGGAAATAATTGCTCAGTAGTATGTGTTAGCTTTCTATAGTTTAGTTAGCAGTAATATCATTGAGAGTAAACCAAATAAAATAGGCCAATAAAACCTAAAGCAGTAATGTTCCACAAAAGATGACACTATCTCCTAGAGGACATTTGGCAATGCATACAGACACTTGATTGTCACAACTGAGGAGGAGGGATATTTTACTGGAATCTACATCTACCATGTATTGCTGCAACAAAATATTATCTGGCTACATTTTCAATCAAATTTAAAACATTCAGAGAAAATTGTTTAACTGGTGAATCCTATTTGGTAAGAAAATCCTTAAAAGGGTAGACTGTTCATGTGGATGCATGTATTGACATATTGGATATAAGTCTCCTTAAAAATACTGATTTTATTTAGAATTAACAATTCAATATTTAAATTCCCAATTATCAATTGAGGCATATGTATACATTCTTAAATTTTTTAAATAAAAGTTGATATAATTCACTGTAGCTAAGGGAATTATGTCTTCCATTGTTATTTACCATACAATTTCCGTATCTGTTCTAACCAGAATTCATTATATATTTTCCAGTGAATCACTATACAAAACCTTTCAAGTTTAATAGCTAATATGTTTTTCTTTACTCAGATGTCAATTATAACTTTGTTCACATAATCTCAGGAAAACTTAATCACTTAATGCTTAGTATATTATTAAGAAGACACAATTAGGGCTGGGGTTGTAGCTCAGTGGTAGAGTGTTCACCTCGCATGAAGGCACTGGGTTCGATCCTCAGCACCACATAAAAATAAAATAAGAGTATTATGTCCATCTACAACTAAAAAAATATTTTTAAAAAATTATTATTAAAAAAGACACAATTATTTAGCATGTCTACTGAACACTTTAATAAACTACTGGTGTTAGTAATGGATTAACTATTTTCTATTCCTCTGATTCCTCATGTCTTCAAACCTACTTTCCCAGTTGTTTTAGTCAGTTTTTTCATCATTCTGACTAAAAGACCTGACAAGAAAAATGTAAAGGAGGAAAAGTTTATTTGGGCTCACATTTTCAGAGATTCAGTCCACTGTTGACCAATTCTGGGACCAAGGTGAGGCAGAACATCATGGTGGAAGGGTATGGCAGAGAAAAGCACCTCAGGATATGGTTAACAGGAAGCAAAGCAGTGACTCCACTCACCAGGGACAAGCATAAACCCAAAGTCTTGTCCCCAGTGGCCTACTCCTCTAGCTGCACCCATCTTTCTACAGTTAATCCATATCAGTTGATTAACCCATTGATTAGGTAGACCTAATAATCCAATCATTTCACCTCTGAAAGTTTCTGCATTGTCTCACACATGATCCTTTGGGGATACCTCATTCTACCCATGGCCCTCAAAAGCTCCTGTCCATCTCATGGTACAAAATACATATAGTTCATTTTAAGAGTCCCTATGTGTCTTAATAGTTTCATTATTACCCAAAATTCCAAGACCAAAGTTTTCTGAAATTCAAGGTAAACTCACAGGTGTTTTCACTGTAAATATCAAAAACACATCACATATATCTATGTATGGATGGCACAGAGTAAACATTTCCACCCCACAAGGAAGATTTTGGGGCTTAGAATGGAAGGATGGGGCCAAAAAAGGCTGATATTCAACTGGGAAAACAAATCCAGTAGCTCCACATCTAGTAAATTGGGCACATGTCATGGCATCATGATGTCCTCTCACAAGGGCTTATATACCTCTGCCATATGACGTTAATAGTTTCAGCCCCATGTGGCCTCTCTTTTGGTTTGTTTCTTCTCAATTCCTGCAGCTTTCCTACGCAGACATCTCACATCACTGGTTCTCTTAATTTCAGGGGTCTCCATTGCAGATTTGGCTTTCTTCTCACATCTTTATGCATCATACCCTGAAAGGCAGACTGCACGGACTCTGACACTGCTACACTTCCTGGTCTCCCAGGCCTTCCTTTGAAATCTGGGGAGAAGCCTTCATGACCTCTCAACTCCAATATCCTGCATTTCTATATATGAAGTAAAACTTTATGGTTGATACCAAGGTGTGCTGCCATCTTGAGAAGTAACCAAGCTCCCAGGGATTATGGCTGCAGCAGCCTCTAAGTATCTTGGGTGTTGAGCTTATGAAACAAGTTCCTAGGTCCTCTTATGCAAGCAGGTTGCCCCTATGGTCTATTTTCAAAGGAATTTGTACTTTTATAACTGTAAGCCTGAGATGGATGTGGTCTTGCCAATTATGAGATGCCCTCAAGCCACCTGTCCTATTCTTTCTGGGTAAAGTAATTAGCATTTCTTTAGTGGCTATAATCTTTTTAACAGCTTCCTTAGGCACAGTTTTACTTGCACTTCTCTGACCAAATTGCAAGTTTTCAAAAATACCTCTGCTCCTTATTATCATAGTAAGCTTGGCTAAAAGCTGCTCATAATATCCATGCCACAATCTGAATACTGTGCTCCCTTGAAATTTCTTCCACCAGATTAATTAGCCCATGACTAAATTCAGCTTCAAAGAAAGTCTCAAGATATGGGGAAAATGTAGATAACGTATTTGCTAGCATGTAACACAAATGCCTCTAACACAATTTCCAGTAGAGTCATCCTCCTCTGAAACCTCATGGGCCCTGTCTTTTCTGTCCACAGTTCTATCACCATTTTGGTCTTCTGAGCTCCCACCAGATCACCTATTAAACTCCACTTACAATGTTCTAAAGCCTTTCCACTTTTCAAATCTAAACTTTTCAAAATCCCTTCTCCACCCCACTAGAAAGCACCAAAGGATTCTGAATCATATGGACTGGTTAGTTACAGCCATGGTCCCACTCTCAGTACCAGTTTCTGTTTTAATCATCTTTTTCATCTCTTTGAAAAAAGACCTGACAAGGAAAATGTAGAGGAGGAAAAGTTTAATATAGTTCATGGTTTCAGAGGCTCAGTCCCTAGTCAGCCAACTGCCTAGCTCTGGGCCCAAAGTGAAACAGAACATTATGGTAGAAAGGTATAGGGGAGAAAAACAGGTCAGGACAGTGCAAAAAGAAAGTAGAGTGATGGCTCTACTCATCAGGGGGAAAATACAAACCCCAAAGTCATACCTCCAGTGGACCTACTTCCTCCAGTCACACCCTGCCTGCCTATAATCATCACCTAGTTGATCCATAATCTAATCATTTCATCTCTGAGACTTCTTGCACCTGTCACATGTGAGCTTTTGGGGGACACCTCTATACCATGACAACAGTATTTCCAAGATTGCAAATATACCTGAACAAGGAGCTTTCTATTTCCCGACAGGATGTTGAAAGAAGTGCTAGCAACAGTGATAAAATTCTGTGATATTAATTTTAAAAATAAAATTATACTTTCTTATAGAGCTATTGAAGAGTGTTAGACTCAAAGATGCCTTATTAACCAAATGCTAGAGAGGGAAGAATTATTCATAAGTGAGAAGGAAGCTGCACATGTCTCCATACCTGGGGAAAGGAGTGGCCCTTCCATAGATGGATAAACTGCAAAGAATTTAAAAAAAATTGTAAGATTATTTTCTGGACTGGCCTATGGATTATAATTTGAAAGAGCTCTAAATACAAAAACCAGTTGTTCAAGTTCACAGTTTACTGTTACCAAAGCCTTACACTCCTGAAATTCTTGTGACAAAGTGGCAATGCAGGTGGGACTGTGAAATCAGAGAAATTCATGCAATATTAATGGACTTGCCTTTCTGATATTATTATATAATTTAACCAAAATATTAATTAAAACTATCTAAAGCAATATCCCAGCCCTTTCTCTGCACAAATACTGAGACCAGCAGTTAGCACCTTGGCAAAACGTGAGTGGAATTTCAAGTGTTAACTTTAAAAGCAAAGAAAAATCTTTTTCCTGTAATTTTTTCTTGAGCCCTCATATTTCTCTGATTATCCTTTCTTATTTTAATTGTACAGATTAATGCATTACAGTGTGGTAAGTCAACATGTAAACAGTTTGTAAAAACAAAGAGAAATATTCTTGGACTAATTTGAAATTAAAAAAAACTTAATCTAGTTAAAGTTGCAACTCAATTCCACCTTAGTTCAATGCCTTATAAAAATTGAATTATACTTCACTTAAGTTACTTACCAAAGAAATTAACAAAAAAAAAAAGGATAAACACATATTGAGGGAAACTTCAGCTTCTAGCACTGTTTTATATATAGCGTGCTATCAGAAAATAAAAAAACACACAAAGAAGCAGAAATTCATGACACATAACTGGAGAAAGAAAGCCAATTTAAAGAGACTCATAGGTGACACAAATTAAAATAAGCAGTCAAGAACTTTTAAAGAACTATTATAAGAAAAAATAGGAAAAGTGAATTAAAGTGGGTAAATATGTTTGGGAATTTCAGGAGAAAAACAAACTCTGAAAAGAATCAAACAAATTACAGAACTGAAAAATACATGTGAAATCAAAAGATCACTGCTCTGATGATATGTTGAATCAGATCAATAGCAATGATCCAAACGGAAGAAACGTATTTTAAAAAGTTAACAAAAAGGAAGCAGGCATTAGTAACTGTGTCTGCATGTTTTTGAGATTCGATGAAAAACATAAACTGAAAGACGTGGAGGCTCAGAAAATCCCAACAGAGGAAAATAAAATAAAAACGCAAGAACTCATAGTCAAATCACTGAAACCAACATAAAAGAAAATGTTAAAATCAACAGAGAAATATACTTACCACCTACAGGATAACAATGATGTGATTAATGAATTACTTCTCACCAGAAATAATTAAAGCCACAGACAACACAAAAAGTGAAAAAATTATCAGCACAGAATTCTATATCTAGCAAAAATGTCATTCAAATATGAAGATAAATGAATTTGTCTTTAGTAGGCCTACAGTATAAGAAATGGTAAAGAAGTTTTTAGAAGCTAAAGGAAAATAATCACAGATTGAGACTTGGAAATACAGTAAGAATGAAGCACACTGGAAAGAATAAATATTTTGTTAAATATGAAACATTATTTTATCTTAAATTCTTTAAAAGTACATTTATTTTATAAAAATGGTATATTATAGGGTTTATAATGAGTAAAAGTAAAATGTATGACAAAAACACAAATCATGAGTAGCATGTAAGCAGTATATATAATGTCTTAAATTTCTTTTATCCTAAGAGAAGTGGTGTAAAAATAATTAAAGGTAGACTATGATTAACTATTATTCTTATTATAACCCATAGAAAAGTCACTAGAAAAATAAAATAGAAGACTGGAGCTAAAAAAAGTCAATGAGAAGACAAAATAGAATACTAAAATTATTTTCTCAAAAGATGGAAATGAGGCATGGGGGTTGGGGGAGAACATAAAGAACAAATTGAAAACAAAGAAAAATATATGGATACAAAACTAACCCAAAGATTATATTAAGTGTTACTAGAATAAACTTTACAAAGAAAAATGCAGAGATTATGAGACAAGATTAAATAGGAATCCAACTACAAGCTATTTATATGAGATGCACTTTAAATATAGAAACCCAAATAGATTGAAAGTAAAAGAATTTCATTAAAAAACTAACCATAAGAAAGTATATTTGGGGGGCTGGGGATGTGGCTCAAGCGGTAGCGTGCTCACCTGGCATGTGTGGGGCACTGGGTTTGACCCTCAGCACCACAGAAAAATAAAGATGTTCTGTCCTCCGAAAACTAAAAAATAAATATTTAAAAATTCTCTCCCTCCACACACACACCTCTCCCCCCCTCCCTCCCTCCCTCTCTCTCTCTCTCTCTCTCTCTCTCTCTCTCTCTCTCTCTCAAAAAGAAAGAAAGAAAGTAGATTTGGCTATGTTAAGATGAAGTGGATTTTGAGGCAGTGAGATAGAGAAGTAGTTAAAAATTTTTAAAGACTATCAGAAAGATATTAAAACTCTTTTACTTGTAGACAGTCAACAAAAATATTAAAAATACATAAAGAAAAATTGTTAAAACTACCATTGAAACCAAGAAATCTACAATCATTTGGGGGAATTCATCATTTCCCCTTAGTAACTGATAGTATAAATAAATGAAAATTCTTCAGGATATAAACAACATAAGGAACTCTCTTGACCAAGTTAACCTAACATGCATAAATAGATACCTATGCTATTAAATTTAAAATATTTTTAAATTATATTTTAATTATATCTTTAATATTACTAATATTTAATTAATAGTAGGATCTTTAATTAATATTAATGGATTTGATTAATATTATTAATTATACCTTTTCAAGTAGATATATAGCTTTTTATAATGATAGACTGAACCATAAAATAAGATATAGTGAATTACAGATAATTGAAATGAAGCAAAATTTGCTATCTGACTACAAAAGAAATTGAATTAGATATTGATCCCTATTGGAAATTCTGAACACATTTTTATTATTTTTGTTCATATTAGTGCATTACAGTTGTACATAACAATGGAATACATTGTTACATATTTGTAACAATGTACATGTACAGAATATAACAATATAATTTAACCAGTATCATTTTCACAGTATTTCCCCTTTCCCTCCCCTATTCCCTTCATCTAGTCCCTTTGGTCTATCTGCATTGATTTCTCTTTGATTTTCATGAGGATAACCCCTAACTTTCTTTGTCTTTTTCATCTCTAACTTTCACATATGAGAGAAATCATATGATCCTTGACTTTTTGATTTTGACTTATTTTGCTTAACGTAATGTCCTCATGTTCCATTCGTTTTCCTGAAAATGACATGGTTTCATTCTTATGGCTGAATAAAATGCCATTGTGTATGCATACCACACTTTATTTAGCCATTCATCCTAGGTGGATTCCATAGTTTTTCTGTTGTGAATTGTGCTGCTGTGAACATGGGTATGCATATATCGCTATAGAATGATGACTTTAATTATTTAGGATCAATGCCAAGGAGTGGTATTAACAGTGGTATAGCTGGGTAATATGGTAATTCCATTCCTAGTTTTTTGAGGAAATTCCATACTGATTTTGATAATGGTTGACTAATTTACAATTCCACCAACAGTGTAAAAGTGTTCCTTTTTTCTCCACATCCTCTCCATCGTACATCATTGTTTGTATCATTAATAGCTGCCATTCTAAAGTGAATCAGATGAAAACTCAGTATAGTTTTGATTTATATTTCCCTATTTGATAACCATATTTGTTTTAGTCAGCCTTTTCACTGCTGTGAACAAAAATCTAAATAAGAACAAACAGAAGAGGAAAAGTTTATTTGAAGGCTCACAGTTTTAGAGGCTTAGTTCATAGATGGCCAACTCCACCCCTCAGGGCTGGAGGTGAGTCAGAACATTGTGGCAGAGAAAAGCCAAGGGGACAGGACACTAAGAATCAGAGAGCAAGCTCCAGTCATCAAAAATAAAATATAATTGGGGCTGGGGATGTGGCTCAAGCGGTAGCGCGCTCGCCTGGCATGCGTGCAGCCCGGGTTCGATCCTCAGCACCACATACCAACAAAGATGTTGTGTCTGCCGAGAACTAAAAAAAATAAATAAATAAATATTAAAAATTCTCTCTCTCTCCTCTCTCACTCTCTCTTTAAAAATAAAATAAAATAAAATAAAATATAATCCGCAAGGTATGCCCCCAGTGATCTACATTTTCCACCCACCCCTCCCCGCCTACAGGTACAACCCAATTAATCCCTATCATAGGACTAATGCACTCATTAGGTTTAGGTGCTCATAATAAAATCATTTATTTCCCCTCTAAATTTTCTTACATTGTCTTATGCATGAGTTTTGGGAGCTTATCTCCCATATAAACCATACCATTGTTGAACATTTGTTCATGTAATTGTTGGCCATTTATACTTCTTCTTTTGAGATGTATTTAGTTCATTTGCACATCTTTTTGTGTGTGTGCATGTACGTTTGTGTGCATGTGCGTGTTTTTTGAGTTTTTTATATATTCTGGATATTAATTCTCTGTCAGAATGATATCTAGCAAAGATTTTCTCCCATTCTCTAGGTTCTCTTTTCACATTCTTAATGGTTTCCCATGCTGTATAGAAGCTTTGTAATTTTATGCCATCTCATTTAATTAACTGCTGGCATTATTTCTTGAGCTTTAGGTGTCCTATTGAGAAAGTCATTGCCTGTGTCTATATACTAGAATGTTGCCCCTACATTTTCTTCTAGGAGTTCCATAGTTTCTTGTCTAATTCTTAGGTCTTTGATTCACTTTGAGTTGACTCTGTACAGGGTGAGAGATAAGGGTCTAGTCTCATTCTTCTGCATAGGGATTACCTGTTTCCTCCATTTGTTGAGAAGGTTGTCTTTTCTACACTATATGGTTTTGGCATCTTTCTCCAGGATCAGATAATTGTATCTTTGTGGGTTTGTCTTTCTGTCTTCTATTCTGAGATAATTTTTTTAAATAACTTATGGCTTAAAAAAGAAATGACCAAAGACATTTTAATGTATTTTTGACCTGAGTGAAAGTATGAACAAAACATATGTGTGTGTGTGTGTGTGTGTGTGTGTGTGTGTATAGTGCTGCTAAAGCAGTCTTTGAATAAAAATGTAAACCATGGATGGTTATTTTGGAAACCCATAATCTAAACTTCCTTCTTAAGATGCTAAGAAAAAAAAGAGCAAAGAAACACAACATAAATGAAAGGAAATTATAAAGGTCAGAAATCAATGAAGTAGAAGACAAATAATACTATATATCAACAAAACAATATGATACTTCAAAAGCACTAATAAAGTCTAAAAACCCTGAGACTGATTCCAGAAAAAAAAATAATGTATGATCAAATGAAATGAAAAAGGGAACATCACTATGGATTATACAAACACTAAAATTTACAAAGTAATGTTATGAACAACTGTGTGCCTAGAAACTGACATTTAGATGAATTTTAAGAGATTCTTTGAAAGACAAAACCTACCAAAGCTGACATAAAACACCTTGGAAAATATAAATAACAGTCTTTTAAATTTTTTAAATTCAAAATTAAATACTTCCCTCAAGAAAACTTTAAGCCTCAAATGGTTTCATAGATTAACCCTATGAGATATTTAATGTGAAGCCTTTTAGGGACCAGAAAAAAGCCATCAAAATGTTGATGACTAAAATTGATACAGCAAAGTGTAAGAAAACTGCAGACCAGACCCATTCATGAACATAGATATAAAAATTATACATAAAATAACTAGTAAATGGAATATGGCACATAAATATAAGAAATATAAACATTATAAACAAGATAGATTTATCCCAGGAATGCTAATTTAACATTTAAAAATCAATCAATGTAAAATGATTGATAAATAGAATTTAAAGGAAAAAATATGATCATCTCAATGTAAAAAAATTGGACAAAATTGAACACTTATTTATGACAAAAAATCTTCCACAAACTAGGAACAAGAAGGACATTCCTCAATTGAATAAATCCTATTCATGAAAAAATAAATAAATAGCATCATACTTTGTTGTAACATATTAAATATTTCCCCCCTAAAATCATAAATAAAGGAAGGATATCAACTCTCATCATTATTCGGTTTTTTACTTCATAACCTAGTAAGGGCAAAAGCAAGGTAAAAAAAATAATATACCTAAAAATAAGTGCTATTATGGTATATATAGAAAAACTAAAGGAATCTATAAGAAAGTTGCAAAATAAAAAGTGAATTCAGTAAGACTGAAGAAAACATGTCAGTATGTAAAAATCAGTCTTATTTCTATAAAATGATAGTAAACAATTAGGAAATAAACTATAGTCCCAGCTATTCATGATATTGAGAAGGGAGGATCACGTTTGCAAGGCCAGTCTGGAAACTTAGTGGGACCTTGACTTAAAATGAAATTTAAAAAACTGCTTGAGATATCTCAGTGATCTCATGCTTGCCTACAATTTGTGAGAGCCTGGATTCAATCCCAGCATGACAAAAGAAAACCAAGATAATACATAGAGGATAGTCTTCTAAATGATATGGTCCCATTCCCCCAGAGAATAAGAAGAAAAAGAAAGCATAACTGATGAAAACTATATTAAAAACAATCATGTAGTTTCTGGAAATATTTTAGTTTATACAGCAAATGAAGAAACATATTCAAAAAAGTCTACTGAAACTTGGTAAAAACAAGAATTTGGGACATGATAATAGAAGACTTTTAAAATCCCATGTATAAGACTGCCATACTGAAATCTACAAAATATTGCAGAAGAAAATATTTTGAAAATCATTCATATGGGAGAGAATACCATATTTATGGGTTGAAAGACTCAATTTTGAAAAAAAATACATATGTGTGTGTGTATGTGTGTTAAGATAAAACAGATAGATGATAGATAGATATAAAACATGAGAGTTAAGTTACATTATCACAAGAGACCTTTTCATCTCCAAATTCTATTTGTTTTTGCAACTACAGCAAATGTATCGATATAAATTGAATAACGAGTATATAGGAAGGAATATGAACAAAGACAATTTTAGTTATTCTCAGTAGCTCTCAAATGTTCAAATGTTTCTGATTAAAGGGACTTCTATTCAATCAGAAACTCTGTGTACTTATTTACAAAGAAAAAATAATATTAGACTTTCCAAAAAGAATAAGAAAACTATGATGAAGGATATTTTAAATGCCATAGGAATGTGTATTTATAGAATTTAAAAACATGTATTAAACTTTTGTACTCATCCTTGTATTTTTCAGAAAAGTCATAAAATAGAAAGTAAGAAATACTGGAAATATGAATGTAGTGCTTGTTATAAAAATGACATTGATGTAATTGAACAAATCAGTATGTAATATATATAGCACAACATTTTTATAGATAAATACAAAACTTTAAATCTATAGCATCTCTTTAAATATTTTTTAAAGGCCAATAACCTGTTCTCCTGAAATAAAGGATCTTATTATGACTTTTAAAACCCTGTTTCTCATTTTTATTCTCTGATGAAATTGGATCATTTATTAAAGTATAAAAATAATAAAGAAAATTTGCATCTTTCCACCATCCATTTTTTAATTTTCCTTTGTTGATCAGCTATAGCTCCTGTTTTTCCTGTTATCACTTCTTTAAATAAATTTTCACAATACTTTATATAAAAGACATGGTAATGTGGTTTTTCACAGGAAAGGGGACCTTTTTAGACTTTACTAAGGATTAAGGATTACCTATACAGTACTAT